>NW_024882010.1:0-478929 GCF_019059575.1 Amphibalanus amphitrite | reverse complement strand
TAACGAACGAACTAGGAACATGGCATGAATCACAGCATTGACATTTCCGAGTCTGGACTCTGAGTCTTGAAGATTTTGGCAACTGCGAGTCAGACTCTGGTTTGAACTGAACGCTCCAATCGAGTCTGACCTCACAGGCATTCTCAGAAAGGTACCCCCATTTTTTCCCGACTCCAAAATCTCATCGGATCTGTATCGATCTCAGGGGGTGCCCGGTCCGAGGTTGGGGGGGGGCAAGCTGCCCCGCTTGCCCCCCCGTGGCGACGCTAATGGTGGGAGGATATGAGGGTGAGATGTGTTTCCCGCTATATTGATGGAGTTTTCGGAAATGTTGTCAATTCAATACTTTTTCGTCGCTTTTAATTCTTCCTGATCGTATTACCCAGCGCCTTTTAATTGAATCCCCTTATAATAAAAGCCAATCTTGGGAAAGAACTTCTTTGACCTGACAGACTCGACGAGGAGAGAGCAGAGCGAGATCAGAGAGCCGATTCGAAAACAAAAGGCACAAAATAGAGAAAGAAAAGTGAGGGAAACTGTCTCATAATAGTTCTCTTCGACTGAAAAACCCCTGAGTGATTATGAGGTGCACAACAACCTTGAGCGATTCATTTAGTTAGTAGGTGTATGCGCGAAGCGACCTCCTGGTCTGGAATGGTGCCCCCGGAGACCTCGGAATGGTGCCTCCGGAGACGGACTTCGGGATGGTGCCCTCTCTGCCCTCAGACCTCGGGATGGTGCCCCCAGACCTCGCGATGGTGCCACCGGACTCTTAAGATACTGCCCCCTCCGACCTTGGGATGGTGCCCACGGAGAACTCGGGATAATGCCCCCGGAGAACTCGAGATGGTACCCCCACGGACCTCGGGATAGGAATAGCCCCACCCGAGGCGAGGTACAGAAATGGGCCTCTGGGAGACCCCGAAAACGGTACCCTATTCCGATAGACCTTCTGGATGGTGCCCCTTAGCCCGCACCCAGTTGAGGTCTGGCAGGTTCCACGTCCTGTTGGGGGGGGGGGGGCAAAGGGCCCCCCCCCCGTCGTATCTCCGGAACCAATAGCCAAATCGGAAAATTCAAACGGCATTCGAAAGAGCTTATCGAGATGCACAAGATAGGATATCGATGACTGATATTTGCAAGGGCTCCGCCACCGGGGGGGGGGGGGGGACGGGTGGGACATGTCCCCCCAACCAAAATGTTGGCAGGGACATACTATCTTTTGTCCCCCCCCCCCCCAATAATGGGCTCTCCCGCTGGTAGATAAATCGACTCTTGTTCCTGACACCGAATACAGAACATAGGTGCAAAGAATTTCCGTAGAAAAAACGTGATGAGAATCTAATTAACCTGTCGTCGATAACTATATTGTCGCTGTGCTTTTAGTCTTTTTCTGTTATGGGGGGCGAGGCCACGGATTTCAGTTTTTTTTTTTAGTAGACCATATCGACAGGCGTTTTCGCGTTAGGTATATCAACGTGAGTCTACTGACGAATGTTCGCAATTACACGTCCCATTCCGACACGGACGTATAAATAAACTGGACTGACAATCCCAATGGACCTCCTATGGAAGATAGTGAAGCCGACAAGGCGCCATTTTACGTTGCCAAAAAACCGTGCTGTGAAATGTCATCGAGCCAATACAATTGAAATTGCGTCTAAACGGATGATCGGGTCAAGATGCTGGTGTTACCGTTCGACGCGTAATGCCTTGAGGAAGGTGATGATGTATGTCACAGGTCACCTGGTGTCACATGGCGCGTGCCACGTGGGGCATTCCACGTCAAATCGAACAAAAATCGGCTGTTTTGCACCTTACCATCAGCGATTTCATTATAAATTTGTGAGCGAGTTCCTGTGTGGCCCCGGACATTACATTGATGTTTTTTGCACATTCTGACCACAGGTCTTCTAAATATTGGGCATCAAATTTTTACAAAATGTTGCATCTTTATATTTTTGAACGACGATAACTTTGGTTGTACTTGTTTGATTTGAATGAAATAAACCTTACTGTTTAGGTAATTTCTTAAGCATTTGTTTAGAATTGCACCTACTTAAATATATGACCTTGAAATTTGCTTAACTCTGTTCTTAAGCACAAATATTGAAATAGCAAAAAACACGTCACCTTCGATTTGGCTCATTTTCATATATTTTATTGCCTACCATATTCTTAACAACCTGTGAAAAAATTAGAGTGGGCCATTCATAAGTTTTGAAGAAAATTGCACATATGCAAACGTATGTTAGCACGCGCAGTGGAGGGGGAAGAGCGAATTTCGCCCACCCATCCTGTTTTTCGCCAATATCTCATAAGATTAATGCGAAATTAATTATGGCTACCTGTCAAGAATTGAATTGGACATCTCATCGTGCAAGCAATAAGAAAATCGGTTCGCAACTGTTGTAGTAATAGCGGTGTAAAGTGAACATCCTGTCGCCGCAGCGACGCGGCGACTCGGCAGCCGGCGCCGACCGCTACGCGCCGCCTGAATTGCAGACTGTGCCGGGACGGAACAGAACGGTTCCGTCTTTACATCGCGCTCCCTACCGCTGATTACGTTCGATTCGCGTCAAATTTTGTGAGAAGACTAAGAAATGTACAGGCAATCTTATGGTGAAAGAATTTTGAAAATCGGTTGGTAAACAATTGAAATATGAACGTGTAAACACAAAATTGTGATTGCTGCGTTTCCCGCATCGGCCGAGCCCGCCTCAGCCGGCGACATGTTACTCAATTAGCTGGCCTCTAACTGCCATATTTATTATTGGATTAACTAGAAATTCCCCATACATACTAAAAAATGTATGTTCTTTCGTATAGTGAAGATCAAAAGACGTGAAGATATCGTTGCGTGATAATGTTTTCGTTGAATTTACTTCATGATGCATTTCCACACGGCTCAAAATTCACCGCAAAATACCGTTTGCCTGAGACACTTTTACTATGGAACGTGAATGCTTGACTACGATGACTACGCATTTCCATTCTCGCAGAGTTTGGGATATCACTAATCAGCAATCATTCATTTCAGAAAGTGTACACAAGCAAGCATGTCTTGACTCTGTCTTTCAAGGTCACGCGCGGTTGCGTGATGTTGATGCATGAAAACGGCGTTTGCCGCGAAAGTTATGAATGGCCCACTCCAATTTTTTCACAGATGGTTAGGAACATTGTGACGGACATAATATGTAAAAATTACCCAAATCGAAGGTGACGTGTTTTTTGCTATTTAAATTTTTCAGTTTTAATTCAAGATCAAATGCATTTCAAGGTCACTTCAATTTAATTTTATAATTAAAAATCAAAGCCTTATCAATTACCTATAAGACCCTGTTGATACCATTTTGATACCAGAAAAGGAACCAGAGTTATAGCCATTTAAAAAACTGATGTGTGGCATTTTTCGCTATATTCGATGACCTATATATCAGCGATACGTTATCAAATTTCGAAAATATTATACGTAACTCAGTTTTGAACCATGCCCAGTCTGCCTATAAATTTTCAGAAAAATCGAAGGGGATGACGGATTTCGGTGTTTGATTTGACGTGGAATGCCCCACGTGCCGACAAACTTACAAAGGGCAAAAATCTTTAAGCGACGCTTCAAATCAAACGAAGGGCGGCACAGGTGCCCAACTCACAGGTCACATGTCCCAGTGTAAGACCACTAACATATGGTATGCTCGGCATCAGGGGGTGCGGAATGTACGTACGCGCTAGTGGCGAAAAACATGTTTTGTGGAGGCATTCTCCGATTCCGGAAAACCTTGACCTAGGCACACCAAATTTGGCACACTGACACTACTGGACACGCGCTTTAACCCTCGCCGGACCTATTGGTTTTCTACATACGCGCCGGCCGAGGGGGGGGGGCGGGTACGAACCCCCCCCCTCGCCGTTTCGCCCCTGGTGGAGCTAGCGCGTCGCGGAAAAAACGAGCGTGTGCGCCGTTACGAGACGCAGAGATTGGTACCCGATTTTAAGTTCCTAGGTCAACCGGTGACCTCTGAGGTCAGGTCAAGTGCCCCAAGGTACGGTTCAGTTTTTGGTGAATAACTTCGCAAAAAACGGCCGCAGAGCGCCGATTTTGGCAGCATCGTGTTCGCCTCGCTCAGGCGCGTCGAATGATATACTTTTTGTCCGGGTCAGGTCAACTTGGGGTGTTGACCTCAGGTCAAGGTCAGGTCAGCACCCCCAGGTCACGAAGATGGTCGAAAGAGGTCATGTCGCATATCATTCGATTCGGCAGGACTTCCTGAGTCCATTGGTGGCTTTCCCGACTCGCTAGCTCAATTTGATCAAGAGTTATTGACGAAAAACTAATATGACCTTGATGACGTCATAAATGACGTAACGCAAGGTCAACATTGCAAAAGTGACACATCTAACCTTGCAAGGAGTGCATCAAATCACGATTCTGTGTGCTTGAGATAGTTGGAGATCGTTCCCGGCGCCAGAATAGCAGTTTTCATTTTTCCCCATTGACTTATAATGGTGAGGTCACGAAAATGACCTGACCTAATATGACCTTTAGGAAAAATCCGAGATATACAAATTGTGAGACTCATAATGGATACTAGATCCTGCAAGTTTCATTTCCCTGTGACATCTCCTCTGGCAGTGAGGGCGTTGCGAAGTTGCGACATCTGAAGACCGTGCAGAGGTTCACTTATGACGTCATAGGTCAGTGACCTGACCTGACCCAAAAATGCGGTTGCTGTCAAAAGATCCGGCTTGAATCAAAGGTCAGGTATGCCAAGTTTCAGCTTTCTATCGCCAGCGTGTTCGGAGCTATCGCGAAAAAACCCTATGGGGGGGGGGGGCGGCACCCGCCCCCCCCCCCCCTCGGCCGGCGAGGGTTAAGGTGCTGTACAAATAGGTGTGCTGGGGTACACGGTGCACGTGCTGTGCACGTGCAAACCTTTTGATGTTGCACTCTGTGTCACATACATGTGACACGCGCATATATGCGCGTAGGACGGGTAGCGCTGGCAAGCTCAAAGTGCCAAATTTACACAGGCCGCCCAGAATGCATTCCAGCATAGCTATTGAGCATATCCATCTCCTGGTGGACCCCAAAGGTGCGCTCTGCACGTGCAAAAAATTATCCGCGCCGGGCGGTGGGGATGCTTGGACACCCCATGTGGATTTATGTAAATATCTCGAAAACGGCGTTGTGTAGTGCCGCCGTTTTTTGGCACACCTTTTCATACATTTTTTTCACACATGCTGCGTAACTTTCAGACTTAGGTCACTCAAGGTTAGGTCATCAGGTTACGTCCAAGTGACCTTACCTAAAGAATAGTGCCCGTCATAGCTACACAGACTGAACAATCGGTTTAAAACGCGCAGCGATTGATAAGAGCTACGTAGAGTACCTCTACCTCGGAATTTCAATATCACTTACCTAGGGTTCTGTTGATTTCGGGATTTTTCTATTACAGTTAAGTCTAGTGATGTCAATTACGGAAAATCGGAGTACCGATACCAAACCAAATACCAACCAAAACCACGGGAAAATACCGAAACCAAACCAACTTGGGAAACTGAGGGAAATACCAACTTTTCACCGATTTCTTAGCCTCTTATACATAAGTGAGGGCTTATCATTAATGATACCAACAAAATACCAAACACATTACGATTGAAATACCAAATACCAAGTTGGTATCGGTTTGGTATCGGTATACCAAAAAGTTGGTATTCGATTGACATCTCTAGTTAAGTCAATGGGAGACAATTGAACTGCGCTTCTGTGCACGAAACTCATAGTAACATACTTAACAATGCACTCAAATAACGGGACACGGGTGGCAGGGAAACGTGACGAACTTAATCGGGAAATTGCACCTGTGACCTATCTTTATGTCCTACGGTTATTTCCTAGGGTGAACCAAGGTCATCAAAGGTCAGTGACCTTGACCTACCCTTCACTTGACCATGACACCTACCATATTGCATGGGACCAACAACATTCCACATGTTCGAACGTACAACCACAAAAAGACTGGAAACGCGCGGATAATGTGGGCTGACTTACGCCGAATCACGATTCTGACCCAACACGGTCTCGTGAGATATGAGACACTGATTTACCGCTACTCAGTCAAGTTCGAACCATTTCTTGGCCGCGGTCACCGGTCCAGGCCACCACATAGGTAATCGTATTACACCGCGCTTGCTCAATGCTCAGCTCGTATTGTAAGAGCACTGCGGCACAGCATAGATGCAGGCGCTTGGCTACTGCCATCTATGGGTGAAAGATGAAGATAATGGTTATTGCGGTACAGTATCACTGCAGGCGCAAACAACGTGGACAACAAAGATGCCTATGCTGCGCTGGCCGGCGATTGAGGCGTAAATTTGCGTTGCTGGGTAGCAAAAAGTTTAGGAACCCGAATTTGACAACATAAATGATTTGCCGTGCTGGTGGTCTGAGGTCACAAAATCAACAGAACCCTAGGTCAGTGGTATTGAAATTTCGAGGTAGAGGTAGGTAGGTACTCTACGTATATGCTGTTGATCTTATCAATCACTGCAGTCTGCACGTTTTAAACCGATTGTTTAGTCTGCGTAGCTATGATGGGCATTATAATTTTTCCTAAGGTAAGGCCACTTGGACGTAACCTGGTGACCTAACCTTGAGCGACCAAAGTCTGAAAGTTATGCAGCATTTGTGGAAAAGATGTAAGAAAAGGTGTGCCAAAAAACGGTGGCGCTCCACAACGCCGTTTTCGAGACATTTACATAAAACCACATGGGGTGTCCAAGCATCCCGACCGCCCGGCGCAGATAATTTTTTGCACGTGCAGAGCGCACCTTTGGGGTCAACCAGGAGATGGATATGCTCAATAACTATGCTGGAATGCATTCTGGGCGGCCTGTGTAAATTTGGCACTTTGAGCTTGCCAGCGCTACCCGCCCTACCCGCATATGTGACACAGAGTGCAACATCAAAAGGTTTGCACGTGCACAGCACATGCACCGTGTACCCCAGCACACCTATTTGTACAGCACCTTAAAGCGCGTGTCCAGTAGTGTCAGTGTGCCAAATTTGATGATGGCAAAAATGATGGGCTACAGGGGCGGTGGGGATGCTTGGACACCCCATGTAGGTTTATGTAAATATCTCGAAAACGGCGTTGTGGAGCGCCACTGTTTTTCGCACACCCTTTCATGAATCTTTTTCACACATGCTGCATAACTTTCAGACCCAGGTCACTCAAGGTTAGGTCACCAGGTTACGTCCAAGTGGCCTTACCTTAGGAAAAGTGTGTAGCCCGTCATAGCTACACAGACTGAACAATCGGTCTAAAACGTTGGCGGCGATTACTAAGAGCACCATATAGGTATGCGTAAAGTATCTTATCCATAGTAAAGTATCAATTATCCATATTAAAGTAGCTTATCCATAGTAGGTGTCAACCACCACTGATGGCGTCGTAACGAAGGCACTAAAACTATAACTTCTTAAATGTTAAACTGAATGCTAAATTCGAAATCAGCTCCAAAAACTGTCCTAGAAACGTGTAAAACTCGAAAAGGTGAACCAAGGTCAGTAAAGGTCAGTGACCTTGACCTAATTTTCACGTGACCTTGACACCCACCATATTGCATGTGACCAACATCATATCACATGTTTGAACGCTTGAAACCACGAAAAGACAGCAAACGCGCTGCTAGTGCGCGCCGACGTACGCCGAATCACGATTCCGGCCAAACATGGTCTCGTAATAATAAGTTAAAATCAGATGCTAATTTACCGCTACTCAGTCAAGTTAGAGCCATTTCTTCTTGGCCGCGGTCACCGGTCCAGGCCACCACATAATCGTATTACACCGCGCTTGCTCAATGCTCAGTTCGTATTGTAAAAGCACTGCGGCACAGCATAGATGCAGGCGCTCTGCTACTGCCATCTATGGGTGAAAGATGAAGATAATGGTTATTGCGGTACAGTATCACTACAGGCGCAAACAACGTGGAAACAAAGATGCCTATGCTGCGCTATCGGGCGATGGTAGCGTAAATTTGCGTTGCTGGGTAGCTAAAAGTTTTGGAGCCCAAATTTGACAAAAGAAATGGTTTGCCGTTTTAACACGCGCAGTGGAAGGGGGGGGGGGGGCGGATTTCGCCCACCCCTCCTGTTTTTCGCCAATAACTCGCGCCGCAAGCATAATATCAATGTGAAATTTCGGCTACCTGTCCAGAATTGAATTGCGGATCTTCTCATGCAAGAAGTAAGAAAATCGGTTCACAACTTTTCTAGTAATAGCGGTGTAAAGTCAAACATCCTGCCGCCGCGGCGGCGCGGCGGCGCGGCGGCCGGCGCTAGCCGTTACGCGCCGCCTGAATTGTAGACTGTGCCGGGGCGGGACGGTTCAGTCTTTACATCGCGCTCCTTACCGCTGATTATATTAGATTCGCGTCAAATTCGGTGAGAAGACTGAGAAATGTACAGGCAATCATATGGTCAAAGAATTTTGAAAATCGGCCGGTAACAACTTGAGTTATGAGTGTGTAAACACAAAATTGTGATTGCCGCGTTTCCCGCGTCGGCCGATGCCGCCTCAGCCGGCGACATCTTACCCTTCGCAGGCTTCTAACTGCCATATTTATTGTTGGATTATCTAGAAATTCACCATACATACTCACAAATGTTTGTTCTTTCGTATAGTGAAAGATTTAAAAAAATCGGCCGGAAACTTTTTGAGTTATCGGCGTGTAAACGCAAAAAAGTCGCTAATATGGCAGATTTGACCACATTTGACCTCATTTGACCTTGAAGATATTGACCTAGGGTCATGAAATTCACACACAACAGAGTTCCCCATGGCCCCCACCTACCCTCAAAATTTCGTCTTTCTAGCTCCAGTGGGAGCTGAGATCTTAGGGGGGGGCGACATCCGCCCCCCCCCCCTTCCATTGGGCGTAGTACTCGCAACCGTTCCACTGCGCGTGTTAAAGACCGTATCAATCTGCGGTTACTCTCAATTCTTGCTTTGAGATAATTGGTGATTTGTTTATCAAACTGTGGTACTTACAAGCTATTACCAGCACATAACGAACTTCAGGCGACACCGCTCGTCTATGTTTTGTGTCCTTTGCCTCACGTGAGGGTGATGGGTACCTACTGGAGTAGGCAAAAGTGATATCATCTCCCATTTTCAAATGGATCAGCACCTAAATGGTGAGCGGACCAGGGGGACCGACGAACGTTTTTGTTGTCGTCATCATCGACCATAGGTGGCCATCGACCATCGACTATCGACCATCGACCATAGGCCAACGTTTTAGACCGATTGTTCAGTCTGTGTAGCTATGACGGGCATTATAACTTTTCCTAAGGTAAGGCCACTTGGACGTAACCTGGTGACCTAACCTTGAGTGACCTGGGTCTGAAAGTTATGCAGCATGTGTGAAAAAGATTCATGAAAGGGTGTGCTAAAAACGGTGGAGCTCCACAACGCCGTTTTCGAGATATTTACATAAACCTACATGGGGTGTCCAAGCCGTCCAAGCATCCCCACCGCCCGGCGCGGATAATTTTTTGCACGTGCAGAGCGCACCTTTGGGGTCCACCAGGAGATAGATATGCTCAATAACTATGCTGGAATGCATTCTGGGTGGCCTGTGTAAATTTGGCACTTTAAGCCTGCTCGCGCTACCCGCTCTGCCCGTATATGTGACACAGAGTGCAACATCAAAAGGTTTGCACGTGCACAGCACGTGCACCGTGTACCCCAGCACATCTATTTGCACAGCGCCTTAAAGCGCTCGTCCAGTAGTGTCAGTGTGCCAAATTTGGTGTGCCTAGGTCAAGGTTTTCCGGAATCGGAGGATGCATCCTCAAAACATGTTTTTCGCCCCTGGCGCGTGCATTCCGCACCCCCTGCTGCCGAGCATACCATATGGTAATGGTCAAACACCGGGACATGTGACCTGTGAATTTGGCACCTGTGCCGTCCACCGTTTAATTTGGAGCGTCGGAGACTTTTTGCCCTTCCCGACTTTGTCGGCACGTGGCACGCGCCACGTGACACCGAATGACCTGTGTCATGCATCATCACCTGCCTCAAAGCATTACCCATCGAACGGTACCACCAGCATCTCGATCCGATCATCCGTTTAGACGCAATTCCAATTGTAATGGTTCGATGACCTTTCAGAGCAGGGAGTGTCTAAAAAGCAGACGAGATTAGCAGACGAGCCCATGCTCAGTAACTACTGGACCGATTTTGATAATTCTTTCACCATTCAATAGCAGGGAACTTATATAGGTGCCGTTTTTCGTTTTTTGGCGATTGGTTCACTCTGACTGGACCAATCGGACCAAAATGGTCCAGAACCATACACCCCCTTAAAAGCAGACGAGCCCATGCTCCGAAACTACTGGACCGATTTCGATGAAACCTTCACCATTAGACGCGCCGTGGTCTGAAACGGTGCCGTTTTTGATAATTTTTTGATTGGTCCACCCTAAGTGGTCCAAATCGGTCCAAAACCCCTAAAATCTGTTGCAGACGAGCCCATGCTCCGAAACTATTGGACCGATTTCGATGAAACCTTCACCATTAGACGCGCCGTGGTCTGAAACGGTGCCGTTTTTGATAATTTTTTGATTGGTCCACCCTAAGTGGTCCAAATCGGTCCAAAACCCCTAAAATCTGTTGCAGACGAGCCCATGCTCCGAAACTACTGGACCGATTTCGATGAAACCTTCACCATTAGACGCGCCGTGGTGTGAAACGGTGCCGTTTTGGATAATTTTTTGATTGGTCCACCCTTAGTGGTCCAAATCGGTCCAAAACCGCTAAAATCTGTTGCAGACGAGCCCATGCTCCGAAACTACTGGACCGATTTCGATGAAACCTTCACCATTAGACGCGCCGTGGTCTGAAACGGTGCCGTTTTTGATAATTTTTTGATTGGTCCACCCTAAGTGGTCCAAATCGGTCCAAAACCCCTAAAATCTGTTGCAGACGAGCCCATGCTCCGAAACTACTGGACCGATTTCGATGAAACCTTCACCATTAGACGCGCCGTGGTCTGAAACGGTGCCGTTTATGATAATTTTTTGATTGGTCCACCCTTAGTGGTCCAAATTGGTCCAAAACCAATAAAATCTGTTGCAGACGAGCCCATGCTCCGAAACTACTGGACCGATTTCGATGAAACCTTCACTATTAGACGCGCCGTGGTCTGAAACGGTGCCGTTTTTGATAATTTTTCGATTGGTCCACCCTAAGTGGTCCAAATCGGTCCAAAACCCCTAAAATCTGTTGCAGACGAGCCCATGCTCCGAAACTACTGGACCGATTTCGATGAAACCTTCACCATTAGACGCGCCGTGGTCTGAAACGGTGCCGTTTTTGATAATTTTTTGATTGGTCCACCCTAAGTGGTCCAAATCGGTCCAAAACCCCTAAAATCTGTTGCAGACGAGCCCATGCTCCGAAACTACTGGACCAATTTCGATGAAACCTTCACCATTAGACGCGCCGTGGTCTGAAACGGTGCCTTTTAAAATAATTTTTTGATTGGTCCACCCTAAGTGGTCGAAATCGGTCCAAAATGCCTAAAACCCGTTTGTACTTTGTCAGAGTCCGGATAGATTTCTGCAGCACAGAGGTGCCCCAAACCCATTGTCATGCATTTTGCTTTCCAAACTAGAGCAAAAATGCATGCTAATTGGGCCTGGGGCACCTCCGCGCTGCGGAAACCAGCTCATCGGTTGACTACATGAAAACGTATTTTTGGGCTGTACTTGAACCGATTTAGACCACTTAGGGTGGACCAATCAAAAAATTATCCAAAAGCGGCACCGTTACAGACCACAGCGCGTCGAATGGTGAAGGTTTCATCCAAATCGGTCCAGTAGTTTCGGAACATGGGCTCGTGTGCAACAGTTTTTAGGGGTTTTGGACCGATTTGGACCACTTAGGGTGAACCAATAAAAAATTATCCAAAAGCGGCACCGTTTTACACCACGGTGCGTCGAATGGTGAAGGTTTCATCGAAATCGGCCCAGTAGTTTCGGAGCATGGGCTCGTCTGCAACAGATCTTAGCGGTTTTGGACCGATTTGGACCACTTAGGGTGAACCAATAAAAAATTATCGAAAACGGCACCGTTTTACACCACGGTGCGTCGAATGGTGAAGGCTTCATCGAAATCGGCCCAGTAGTTTCGGAGCATGGGCTCGTCTTCAACAGATCTTAGCGGTTTTGGACCGATTTGGACCACTTAGGGTGAACCAATAAAAAATTATCGAAAACGGCACCGTTTTACACCACGGTGCGTCGAATGGTGAAGGTTTCATCGAAATCGGCCCAGTAGTTTCGGAGCATGGGCTCGTCTGCAACAGATCTTAGCGGTTTTGGACCGATTTGGACCACTTAGGGTGGACCAATCAAAAAATTATCAAAAACGGCACCGTTTTACACCACGGTGCGTCGAATGGTGAAGGTTTCATCGAAATCGGCCCAGTAGTTTCGGAGCATGGGCTCGTCTGCAACATATTTTAGGGGTTTTGGACCGATTTGGACCACTCAGGGTGGACCAATCAAAAAATTATCATAAACGGCACCGTTTCAGACCACGGCGCGTCTAATGGTGAAGGTTTCATCTAAATCGGTCCAGTAGTTTCGGAGCATGGGCTCGTCTGCAACAGATTTTAGCGGTTTTGGACCGATTTGGACCACTAAGGGTGGACCAATCAAAAAATTATCCAAAACGGCACCGTTTCACACCACGGCGCGTCTAATGGTGAAGGTTTCATCGAAATCGGTCCAGTAGTTTCGGAGCATGGGCTCGTCTGCAACAGATTTTAGCGGTTTTGGACCGATTTGGACCACTAAGGGTGGACCAATCAAAAAATTATCCAAAACGGCACCGTTTCACACCACGGCGCGTCTAATGGTGAAGGTTTCATCGAAATCGGTCCAGTAGTTTCGGAGCATGGGCTCGTCTGCAACAGATTTTAGGGGTTTTGGACCGATTTGGACCACTTAGGGTGGACCAATCAAAAAATTATCAAAAACGGCACCGTTTCAGACCACGGCGCGTCTAATGGTGAAGGTTTCATCGAAATCGGTCCAATAGTTTCGGAGCATGGGCTCGTCTGCAACAGATTTTAGGGGTTTTGGACCGATTTGGACCACTTAGGGTGGACCAATCAAAAAATTATCAAAAACGGCACCGTTTCAGACCACGGCGCGTCTAATGGTGAAGGTTTCATCGAAATCGGTCCAGTAGTTTCGGAGCATGGGCTCGTCTGCTTTTAAGGGGGTGTATGGTTCTGGACCATTTTGGTCCGATTGGTCCAGTCAGAGTGAACCAATCGCCAAAAAACGAAAAACGGCACCTATATAAGTTCCCTGCTATTGAATGGTGAAAGAATTATCAAAATCGGTCCAGTAGTTACTGAGCATGGGCTCGTCTGCTAATCTCGTCTGCTTTTTAGACACTCCCTCAGAGCACGGGTTTTTGGCAACGTAAAATGGCGCCTTGTCGGCTTCACTATCTTCCATAGGAGGTCCATTGGGATCGTCAGTCCAGTTTATTTATACGTCCGTGCTCTACTCATACTGGATTCGAATCTTGATTCGAATATACGCGTTGACGCGTCATATCTGAGACATGTTTCGTGAGGCCCCAAAACCATTCAATTCATCTCCTTCAAAAGAAGTGTTTTATAACATTTTCGATATGTTTTTTGGGCTTAATTGCTAGCTCCATCCATCCTATCTTGCGTGAGGATAGTCATTACTCGGGGACCAGTCGTTGAAAGCAAGGAACAACGACAAGGAGAAGGTCTTGTAAAAATTCGCAGCGATTGCATTGAGCATTAAAGGGACCCTCCCACCTTCAAAAAAGTTTATGAATTGGCATGAAAGTGATGTCGCTCGGTTCAGAAAGAGCGAAAATGAATATCTACCAAATTTCACCGAAAAATATTCACCGGTTTTCAAGATATTAGACTTTTACTTTTGTTTACTTTTTGGGATCTCCGCTGTTCCTAGCGACTTTATTAGGAAGCAATAGTTTGGCAGCTGAAAGTGCGGGCCGGAACTTGTTGCGCGCAAAGCAGCATATACCACCGCGTGATACAAAACGTTTTAGTCAAACATTTAAAAATCGTTAGATATCTGCGCTGACGTCACACATTCAGAGGGGTATTCTTATGCATTAGCCCCTCTGAATCAAAATGCTGCAATGTTGAAATTCAATATTTCCGATTTAAGGCATTTCTCGATGTTGTGAGTGCCGAAACCGGTAATTGTGAGCCAGGGACCCCGTTTTGGCTATCTCAACTCAAATCTAATGTTAAGGTGGAAGGGTCCCTTTAAATGACGAAAATATTTTTACCCCCCACCGCCTCAGGCGATCACGTGCCTTCACCCACCTTATGGACACAAATCCGACACTTCACCGGTCACAAGGGTCTGGTGGCGCACGGGGCTGAATTTCAGGTTAATTTTTGCATTTTGGGATCCATTATGGAGGCCCACCAGCTTCCCAAGCTAACAAAAAGGTGAGTTCAAGTTATTAATGATGAGCAGTTTCTTAATGCAATTATTTGGTGCTCTTTTTTGCATGCGACATTCAATTATTTTCATTTGCATCCAAGCTAGTTTCACTTTTGTTATCTATATGCACATGTAGCATTTATTCTTATTATTTCTCTCATGTTATGAGCATCCTGCATGTCAATTTATTCTGAAAATTGACATCAGCTACAAACATTTCACCTAATCCTCTTTTCAGGCAGAAAGACATTCTTGCTGCCGCTGAAAAGAAGCGTTTTTGCGACCAGCGAGCTCTTCATATTGTAGAGCTGCTTATTGAGCCAGTCATCAACCCTGTATGGCTTCTTCATCAGGTGGGGCACTGTCATGAAAACTATAGCTCTTGCATGATGATAACTTTTGTTGCAAAATGTCCCATGTGTTCTGCCATTTTATATAAGATACTTGCCTCTATTCCTTTTATCATTGCCTACATTTCTGCGAGGTCTGTTCTGGTGTTGAGGCTAAGGGCAGTGCACATTACTGAGACATCGCTTCTGGTTTCAGCTGCAGTTTATTGACCAGCAGCACTATGATGACGTCATAGAGGAGCGCTCCTGCACCGGCTGCTGCGGCTACCCGCTCTGCGCTAACCGGCTAGGCCGGGTGGCCGAGCACCAGTTCCACATTTCCACAATTACCAACCGCATCTACGACATGTCAGAGAGGAAGGTCTGTGGGCCGCCTGACACTGGTTTTTAATCTAGTGTTTGCGTTCGGTCAGTGTTCATGCCTCTAGTTTTCAATAATCACGTAGATCATGTGTTCGGTAGATACTTTGGGTTTGCTAATCAATCAATGACAGCTAGTTGTAACCTTTCATATATGTATGTCAAGTATGGTCAGATCGGTTTTGTGTACCTACGTTACCGGCTTGTGCCCATGTTTCATCCGGTCATTTAGCATATTTATGTTTGCTGGTTTTTCAGAAATACTGCAGTAATGCATGTTTCCGCGCTTCACGACATCTGAAGCCTCAAATTCAGACCAGCCCCCTCTGGCTCCGGGACAAGGAGCCGCCGCCCGTCTTCAGACTGCTCCAAAAGGAAAACAATGAGTGAGTGGGGGGGGGGGGGGGGAGGGGGCTGTCATTCTAGTGCGGAATCAATTAGCCATGTAAGGACGTGGTACATAGACTAGATAATACCAAACAAAAAAATGATGATCACTTGCATGGCTTTATCATTGCTGTCGAATATCGGTTGATGATGTTTCGCTTCTTTCACATATCGTTTCGCCTTTTGCCATCTTTCCGACACTTTTCCATGTCCCTGACCGACAGAAAGGGTGTGGCCGGTGACGTTGTGGAACTGGGCGTGGCACGTGCGCCGGCCGACGAGTCACCTCCGTCTGAGATAACTACCAATGAGGTGGCAACAAGCATGATGCATCAGTTTGACGAGCTGTCTGAACAGATCAGAGACCTCGGCCTGAAACCGGAGGAGGAGCGGGGGAAGCCGGAGGAACGCGGAGCCAGGAAGCAGCGGCGATCTTGTCTGAGGCGGCCCTCAGGAGCAGAGAGTGAAGGAGGGAGGGCGGAGAGAAAGGCAGTGCAGTTTGAGGAGAGTGCGAAGGCAGAAGGGAGCGAGGGAGATGAGATAGAGAGAGTGTGTCGGGTACAGGCGAATAATAATTCAGCTGATGAAAGGAGGGATGACAAGCCGATGAAGGAGGAAGAGCCGAAAAAGTGTGTATCAGAAGAAGTTACATGTCCTCAGAAAATGGAGAACGATGACAGAGCCGACAGAGCTACATCTCTCGATGAAGCTTCGTGTCGACAAGATCCTGCCGACAATCCGTCCGTGCTGCCTTCCGC
Organism: Amphibalanus amphitrite; assembly: GCF_019059575.1. Lineage (NCBI taxonomy): Eukaryota > Metazoa > Arthropoda > Thecostraca > Balanomorpha > Balanidae > Amphibalanus > Amphibalanus amphitrite. The sequence continues at coordinate 462,535 of NW_024882010.1, read as the reverse complement.
CCCTGAACAAACGGCACGATCAACGCCAGCGCCCCCGACGCCCCCGGCCGTCCCCGCCGTCTCACAGACATCCGGTTTCAAGCGTCCGGTGCGCGCTGCGCGGCGGCAACAGCATCCTCTGAAGGTGGTGGAGGCTCGTCTGCTCGACTGGCTCTCGGACCGGACTCCGGTCGCCGCCGCTGCACCGCTCGCTGATCCACTGCGGGTGAATATCCCGTCAGCCGCTGCCGAAGGCTCTACAGGCTATGAAAGCCCGTCTGGTGGCACCCCAGACACCCCCGTTCCACTCGCTCCTGTGCTCAGCCCGGAGGAGGCGGCGGCGCGGAACCGGGCGCTGCTCGCCTACCTGCAGGGCCAGGTGCGCGTCCCGGCGGCGGTGCCGCCCCGGCCGGTCGCCCCCGCCCAGGTGACGGAGGATGGCCGCCCGGTGCCGCCCGAGCCGCTGCTCGAGTCTCAGGATAAGCAGCGGCGACGGATCGTCAACGACCACCTCGGCAAGGCGTGAGTTGTGGGTGATGGGTCGGCGCTTGGAAAGGCTGTTCAGATGATTGTATTGCTTTGAGTTAGCGACGTTTCAGACTTTGCAAATGACTGTATCTTCTCGGTCTGGAGAGGGGGAATTCACATGCGTTTGAAACAGTTGTGAGTTGAATTAGTTTTATTTTCCAGGCACAACTCTTACTTAAGACCGCTGTGCTAATTTCCTTTGCTCTTTTTCATTTTGTTAATCATGTGTCATATTTTTAGCCCAGCTAAAATATTCGTGCTGCGCCAAATGGTGCCGTTTATTTGCATGTGTCACCTCAGCTATATCTTTGTGTCGCAGCACGGCCCGGCTGCTGCCGCCGCTGGGGCTGCTGATGTCTGACGTCACGTTACCGCTGCGTCTCCTGGTGGCCAGTTTCCGCCTGACGGCCACCAACGTCACAATGACGCCTAGCCAGTGGACCCTCGCCGCCGTCGTCCTGCTCAACTGGTACGTGCTGCCGTTACGTCATTGGCTCTTAGAGGCTTTGGCATTTTAGAAAGTAGCATCATACTTCATGTCAGTGTTGATGAAGATAAGCCTGTCGTACTTCACGTGAAAACGAGACTAACAAATTGGAGTATTTGTGGCTTGTTTTGTCATGTTTCTTATCCTGTATGTTCTGTCATATGTTTTGTGTCGTTGCTCGGACCGCTGCACCCTACCGCGCTCCATCTAATGACCGCCCCCCCCCCCCTCCCGGCGTGCCACCAGTCTGCTGCAGCTGCACCCCGACCTGGCGGCGCTGGCCAGGGACGCCGATGTCGCCTTCAGCCGCGCGCTGCAGCCGTTCCAGACGACCCCCGCCAGCCTGGACCGGCTGACCGGTAGGCTTATGGAGCTACTCGGGGAGCGGTATAGCGACTCCGGCGCGGCTAAAGGGCCCGAGAGCCGAGAGGTAAAGAAGGCAGACGCGGCGGCTGAGACGACACGCGGTACGGAAGGTGGGGAAAAGGCTGGGAAAGAGACCGGGGTAAATGTTGGTACAGAAACTGGGATAGAGGCCACTGAGCCTGGGGCGGAGACTGGTGCGGAGTCGGGCTCGCCTGTAGCATTGACCCGGACACGGACTTCTGACTGAATGTGCTGATCTGCGTCATTTGATCGAATTGTCGATGGCTATTAGAACTGACTGCTGCATCGTGATAGATAAATGGCTTCCGTAATATATGTAATTTTTGTAAGTTAACCAAGTTTTGTGATATTATTTTGGGCAAATGGAGAATCTCTTCGTTCAACCCCAGGCGATAAATAACAGGTGGCGTCACGAGGGAATGCTGACGCCATGGTGTGAACTATTTCGGGACTAAAAATTGCATCTATTACATAGTTTAGACACTGAGATTATATTTTTCGTTACACTGATCCTGAATCTTACGAAATATCCCGAAGCATATAGGTAGTTATTAAAGAGATTTCCTCAGCAAAAGGGCACAATTCACGCGATGACGTCACAAAAAGACGAACACGTTACAGGAATGTTAGTGACTACGACTACGGCCTTTTTGAACCGAAACAAGCTCTACTTGGATCTGTTACCATGAACCCTATATTTTTAAGTCACCTTCAATCAGGATAAATATGGAACTGGACACCCCAGATAATGCGCGGCGTCGAATAGATAAGATATTAACCCTCGCATGTGTGCGGCGTTTTCCAGCTTCTAATGTGTAGGGGGGGGGGGGGGGGTCGGTTGGACCCCCCCTTGCCGTTTGGCCCCTGATCGAGCTAGAGCTTCGCGGAAAAAACGAGCGTGTTGCCCGTGATGAGAGGAAGCCGATGATACCCAATTTTAAGGTCCTAGGTCATTCGTTGACCTTCCAGGTCAGGTCAATGCCCCAAAGTCGGGAAAATCGGGACCTATTAGAAAGTCGTAAAGTGTGGCTGTTAAGGGTTTTTTCGGGGTGCTGATCACGAATATCGTGTTCGTTTTGATCACAGATGATTTCTTTAAGCATTTAGACCAGGTCGGGTCAGGTCAGGTCAGGTCAACCAGTAGGCGTCGTGACGGGTATTCGTAGTACGGATCAACCGCCTCTGACAGCTTCGTAACATGTTACGAAGGCACCAAAACTACTTCGTAAATGTTCAAATGGTTGCTAGATTCTAATTCAGCTCCAAAAACTAGCCTAGAAACATGTAAAACTCGAAAAAGTGAACCGAGGTCACCCGAGGTCACCAAAGGTCAATGACCTGACCTGACCTTCAGGTGACCTTGACACCCACCTTAATGCATGAGAGCAACATCAAATCACATGTTTGAACGTTTGAAACCACGAAAAGCTTGCAAACGCGCGGCTAATGCGAGCCGACATACGCGGAATCGCGATTCCGGGCAAACATGGTCCCGGAAAAGAGGTCACAGGTCAAAGGTCATTTGAGTCAGGGTCATGAAATTTTCAGGGTAGGTGTAAAATTGAGCGATGCGAGGGTACTGAAAGTTTCGTCGCGATCGGCCGATTTTTACGCGAGTTATTCGCGAAAAACCATGGGGGGTCCATCCGACCCCCCCCCCCTACACATGCGATGGTTAAGATCAGCAAACACCACAAGTACATAGTAATTATATTTACAGCACCGATCTGCAATGTCTAAATGTAGACAGTCTAAAGACAATCGTGCACCAATGCTTCAATTCCCTTGCTTTTTTGTTGGTAAATGGCATAAACTTCAAAGTCGAACACATGACCATGCAGTACAGCGCTGCCAGCCAGGCGCAGTCACAAAATGACAAACTTCAACACTTCTCACGCTGATGGAGCTTTTGGGTTTTTGAACACTTCTTGCCGTCCTCTTTTCACTACAGTGCTGACGTCGTCCCTACTCCTGGGTGTATTCACCAAATTATTGGTTCTTTTTTTTTAGAACAAGCCACATAACGTGCCTCGGCGAACCTTTGTTTCAATAAATATATTGGTCACATTTAAAGTGCTCTTCGTCGGTTGCGTGTGATGCGATTCACTCAGTGCGACACACCTTGAAAATAACGTGCGAGGAGACCCCAACAAAAACACATACCTACAAACTACATACCACCCTGTACACTGCAAGGTGCCAATCCTCTTGCGCGTAGTACCTAAAGGCACTTTAAACGCACCAGTCTCGCCTCGCAGGACGGCATTCAGAAGTACGAATAGATGACGGACGGTTCTGTCATCATGCTTGGGAAGAAGCTGTCCAGGCTGGGCCAGTAGGTGTCCCAGGAGGGGTCCAGCGGCCAGATCCAGTCGAGGGGCTCGGGCTGCAGCAGCAGCGGGTCCGGCCACCAGTTCACCGGGTCCGGGTACTCCCAGTGCACGGCCGGCATGTCGAACTCGTAGATCGGCGGGTCCACGAAGAAGGTGATATCCTATGGTTAGAGGTTACGACGAGTTACAGAGATCAAGAGTGTGAACGTTGAACAATGTAAGGCGAAATTTACGAATTAGGGTGCAGAAGCTCGGGAAATGTATTCGTTAAAACTGGAAAATATTTCGGGCGTTGCCTCAGCGGCGGTATGAAATTCGTAAAGATCCATCGCGCCTTTTACTGGACAGCCAGGTCAGGCAGCGGCTAAGCTCGGACACCACGCCCCATCCATCCTTACCGTGGGCGTCGGGGTAGGGTTCTCCAAGTACGGCAGGTACACAATGTAGATGTCCGGCTCCTGGTCGGGCGGGCTCGGCGGGGGCCAGTCTGGCTGCTCAGGCGGCAGGATCAGGTCAAACAAATCTGAAACAAACATACACCGGAAAACGGGGTAAAAGAGCAGGTAAATGCATGGTAGCGAAATGCTTTGCTTGTGGATGCCAATTCCTTTAGCGAAGTTGGGATGATGACGTTTGTTTTTAGACGTTCTAACGCTTTGTGTGGGCACTTTTATTGTAATCGACATTTCAGACTTATCGAAATCAAGTGCCACATAGTTACGAATAGTGATAAGGATAATAATATGTTTTCTACGTACAAGGGTTTCCTCCCTCTAAAATCTCACAAGAAATTGGAAACGTTTCCAAATTCCTAACAATATAGTCGTAAATTTCGGACAGTTGCCATCTATCATTTGACCGTTGATGTATGCTACATATATGACTACGGCTTTCATGACTCTGTAGTCCGTAGCATCGCCGGTTCCATTCAACTCGGGTCCGGAATGATTTCACACTTACAGTGTATAATGTTAGTGTGAGGCGAGAAAAGCCTCGCTGACAGTGCGCACTGCACACTGCACAGTGACACTCAGAACAGTACTCACATGTGTCGGGCAGCGGCTCAGGAGGATAGTCGAAGAAGAAGTTCGGGTCGTAAGGAGGCACTGTAAATGACAGAATGTGTCGTAAGAGCGGCCTACGTACATGCTGTTGAGTTTTTGAGTACCTATGAAGCCATATTATACTATAGCCATACATATGAAGCCATACATTTTGTGTGTGATTCATTCACGATGGGCGTACAGGGTGTCCCGAAATTGATGCGCGGTTGTTCTATCCTCAATAACTTATAAAGTGCTCGAATTTATTTCACGGCTTATATGTTATCATAGTCCCCATTCAGTTGCATACACGGCCTATTGCACTCTAGCGTGTCACGTTTCAGGTTGTCAAGAGTCTCTCCTTTGAAACAACGCCATGCCGCTTATATCTTCTGAAACAGCCTCTTCTCTGAGCTAGCCCGTGGAAGCTTGCTGAGCTCTTTTCTGACGATCGTCCAGATAATTTGGATCGGGGACAGGTCCAGACTGTTGCCAGACCATGTCCCCTTCTCCCAGAGGCCTGGGAGCCTCGCTCGGCACCAGTCCTGGGTATTCCTGGCGTGATAAGCTGGAGCCCTTTCTTGCTGGAAAATGGCCCTGGACATGTCCGACAAAAGTTTGAGTCTGGTTTTTGAACCAGTTACCTTTTCCCGCAGCATCTTTGTGGCATCAGTCTTCTTCAGCACCTCGTTGACATAGTAATAAGCAGTCACGGTCTGTCCCCGAGGCACCTCGTGAAGCTCAGAGCGCCTCTGTAGCTCATCATGCTCCAAATGAGATTCTTCAGCAGACGTTTCACCGTCTCGACAGCGGACTCCTCAGAGCTGCCGTTGGCCCACATTTCGATCGTTCTGGCAGTTAGGGGCTTAGAGACCACAAAGGGCACCTTGTCACTGAAAAGGACGCATCTCCAGTCCTGAATGGTCCAGTTTTTGTGGGTCTTCGCGAAATCCAGCTGCCTGCACTTCTGGACCACGGTAGGCCAAGTCTGCATCCTGAAGCTGAGCAGCTTCAGCTTCAAGATAGTCTTCAAATACTGGTGGAGGGTCGATTTGGATGCTGGGACATGCATCTCATTCAGTTTTCTTGTCAGCGATGTTGAATGGTGCTTTTTAAAGGTCGACTTTGCAATCACGATTTTCGCCACTCGGCTCAAGGCAGTCTTCCGCCCTCGAACTGTGCTGTCCTTGAGTGTCTCTCCTGATCGTTTGCAGTCCATCCAAAGTTTAAATTGTCGCAGAGTTGACGCCCAATTCTCTGGCATCCGGAACCTGGGTCACACCGTCCTTGATCATCCCCACCGGTAGCGGATCGGTAGTTTGTGCCTTTTCACTTTTGGTGATATGCGGTTTCTCCACGTTGCCTGTCTGGACAAGAGTGGCCTCCCGCGCCCACTACCGGCCGCGGTCGGGTTAGCCGCTTGGTTCACGTGATCGTGTGACCAGCAAGATGTACGTGGTGCCAGAGCCGGTAAAATTGCAGTTGTTCAGCATTCGGGAGGGATAGCATAACATGCGGCACCAACCGCGCATCAATTTCGGGACACCCTGTACAGCTCGATAAAAAAAGATATCGGTGACGAGATAACCGATTATCAGGGCGCAATACTTAACTATACTTAACTGTACTTCTAGCGATAAGTACAGGTCGTTCCAAAATGAGATCTTTTCAACCAATTACCGGTACCGGACCGGTATAGGTACTTTTGTGTAAAACGTTATGTGTAGCATTGTGTGTGGGTTGTAATGTCCAGTAATCTCCCGTTATGTGTGTATAAGCGAACTTTGGATGTAAGGTCAATGCCTAGGCCGACCCACACTGGACCTCGCATGCGGGTTGCAAGTTGGCGGGTTTTGAGTTTGCGGGCATAATACTAATTCATAGAGTGATTAGACCGTTCCTTCATGGTAACTTCATGAATGCAACGAAGCCGGTACACTTTCAGAAAACTACATATAGTCGCAATACCAGAGCAACGAACCAAAATTCGACTCCAACGAAAAACCCGCAAACCTCGCAGAACTCGCACACCTCGCAGCAAGGAATATCATAAGTTGACTAAAAATCTTTTGGAATGCGATGCAAGGTGGCTCGCAAGTGCAGGCACGCTTGTTAGATGGTAGTGTGGGTCACTCAGCTTAGATTGTATTATTTGATTTTGAAGAAACCCGAAAACCCAAAAACTCGCAACCCGCATGCGAGGTCCAGTGTGGGGGCGGCCTTTAGGTATATCTCCCACTGTGTTTCTGTTTGCCCTTGAAAAGTTATTCGATGTTACTTACGGTCAGGATCCGGCAGGTCAATGTCATCTGGAAAAGAAAAGTGGCTTGTAAGGAGTCCCGAAAGACTACTGCTGACAGAAACTTATGTTGCATTTTGCCTTGAATCATATTGAGATGTATTGAGACCATTGAGACATGAGAAAGAGAAATCACGAATGGAATGAGTTGGCTCACCACCAGCTGTTTTGCACCCGTATCTCTACATACATGCAATTTTGGCATGGAGACATTAGGCATTGTTATTATGCATTTTAGGCATTAGGCATGAAGGCATTGTCAGACAACAGTAAAACATACTGATGACAAAATTATTATTTTTGTGAACAGTTTATGTTCCTTCTAAAAACACAGGCGCGGATTACATCTCCTTCTTGGCTTACCTGGTATCACAAAGTCGGGTTCGTCGGCAATGCCCACCGTCGGAGTCTTGGGACCTGAAAGAGACGCTTTCGTTAGAGCAATCACATTTCGAGGATGTTGGATATACCCAAGGAATCGATCTACATAGCTGACAGTACAAATAAATACTGTGGGCTGGAAATGTATTGAAAACATTCGTTGATGATGGAACTGTATGCAGTGATAAATATAAAATCAAGTAAATCTTGTTTCACTGTCATACACCAGGCTGTAATAGCCCATTGGCCTATAGGGCTATCGGCGGTTTATTTCTAATTCAATCCGAGTGGGACTCACTTTCTGGAAGTGCTGGCGGACCACCGGACATAGGCGTCGACCTTGATCCGGCTGAAATTCAGTCACGGAAATATTTAGCGATATGGAAATACTATTTCAACTTGATGATTTTTTTCTCAAGTTATTCAGAGTTAAAGGAAACATATGGCATGTATACAATACGTAAGATAATAAAAAGGTCGTGAACGTTAATGTTATCCTGCCAGTGCCCTAAAAATATCGTCACAAATAGATATATACTTTAGATACCGAACTGCACTCATGTATCTGCCTTTGGTCTTTTTTCTAAAACTAGATTATCTATAAATGTATGCACGAATACGGAATGCCATATGACCTTAGATAAGGTAACGTTGCAGAATATAAAATGCAGCCAATTGCTTCATTGACTTTTGATGTACACTGTATGTACAACCAATAACCACATAACCTGATTGCCAGCTGACATAGTACGAGCCAGCGCAGCACTTACCCCATATGCATGTATGACACTAGTCTCGCACTTACGCATTGCAGGGGGAGGGCCACCCGCCATGGGGGTAGATCTCGAACCGCCTGAAATAATTAAACCAGATTTCAACAAATTATTTCCCGAATCTTCTAGGCTGTTTGCTCTAGATCCGTGCTTCTTTTTTTAACATCTAACTACGTGAGGTCTTCACATTTCATTAGTCACAACTCACAGCCACCGCGTGCATTATCCATTTATGCGCGTTTGCGGTTCACATGAAGACAATTACTACGTTTCCATGACTCTAGTTAAGCCGATTTCGCAAAATGGTTTTTCTCCCTTAGGCGTATCATTTAGATATCATTTAAGAAATGTTATTTGTAAATATAGGATTAGGTGCCAGCTAAAGCCATATATACGCTCTTTTTTCATAGGTGAATACTGTATCCGAGAAAAACGCACGTGAAATTTCGTTATATCGATTTAGACGTGTCATGAAAACGTAGTGATTGTCTCAATGCATATTACTCATTACAAAGAACCCGACCACCCGACTCACCCGGGGGAGGGGGTCCTCCCGCCACTGGTGAAGACCTTGACCCGCCTGAAAACGAACAAGTATAAAACTTTATTCCAGAATACTGCTCATACGGCTTCCCGAAGTGAACTGATTGACTCATTGAATGACGAGGTATATTTTAGCAGGACCAGAAATAAACATTAATGGGATCGAACTAAGCATCGTTAACACATCTATCAACTTCACTTTTTACCTTAGTAAGACATCTGTAGCGTCTAACTGATATGCTGCAAGAGGCATCGTTAGCCCTTAATGTTGTTTTGGATTTGAAACGTAAAAACCCCAATATATTGTTCTTAAAACTATATGCCTAGACATAGCTAGATGATAAAGATAATGCTTACCCAGTGGCGGAGGACCACCTGCGACTGGGGATGATCTTGACCCGCCTGAAAGCATATATAACAGGGTAACTTCTGAACAGTGTGATGGTCGCCGAGAGGGGCGAACATTGGTCATGTCTTGCCCTTCATACATAGGTGGTGTTCCATGTTCCGTTCCAGTTTCGTCCATAATATTGCATACGTAACCCTAATATTGTATCTCGTGAAAATTTTTGCGCGTCTCTATTTCACTGGCTAATCTGATGAAAGTGATCATGCTCTTTCATATTTCGTCATATACCTAAACTCCACTGACGATATATAGGTACGGTAATCACCACACTGACGACATATACGGTAATCACCTTCGGGAGCGGCTGTGGTCGGCGCTGCGGTGGTGGGAGGCGCCTCCGTCGGCGGTTTTTCGTTTACTGCTTCACCTGTCAAACATATGCATATTTTGCATCAGTGCATATATGAGTAACGCGACATACTTTTTGTTTGCACGTAACAACGTGAGACCTGTCATGGTGACTTATTTTATGTTGTCATTTGATGAATAACGATAAACTAGTCGTAACCCATCTTTTTCAAAAAGTTTATTAGAGGTGTTAATATTACGTCTGTAACGTAAAATCCATCCGAATTGGTGCACTGTGTATCCAGCCGTGCGCTATTTAATGCTGTTTTCAGTGAGGATGACATACCCTAAGCATAATACGATAGGATAGGTGTTTGCGGCAGGAAAGTTGTTAGGGTCGGACAGGATAGTTGGCCGGCAGCAGAAGTTACTTGGAGGCCGGGGAGGGGGGTCTAGGCCCATTCTGGGTATCATTTTGGTGGCAAATGGCTCACTTTGGTCCATTTGCAGTATGATTATGGGAGCACGCCATTTCAGCTACTTACAGCAAACCCGCTTCAAAGTCGATGTTCGCTTCAGGACTTTCAGTTGGCTGCCGTCATCTCTGCATTTTGTGGCAGCGCGTTTAATTTTCCGATTTGAGCACTGGCATCTATTTCTGAAAAAAAAACAAAGGCAGTTGCGTCAACTAATATGTTATGTTACCTTTCATAAAAACATTCAATGGCACCGTTTTCCCATTGCAGCTCAAGGTGCTTTGGAAAATGACGGCAATTTATTACCCATAGGTTTGCGCAGCTCTGAGTCTCGTCATTGTTGAGTGGTCTCGTCTTCCTGAACGACTCGGTCCCTCTTGACTTCCATACTAGGGTGATTGATAACTATCAATAAAATATGTCATAAGATGTTCACAAAATATATTTACAATAACCAATGGCTGCTAACAATAAATGTCATATGTCCACAAAATATATTAACAATAACCGAAGGCTGACGCACAGAAGGTTTATGTTGAGCCCGTATTCCTGACAAAAAAGAAAGCATTTACAATATAAGATGAAATACGTTTGCATCACTTTTCAGGTGAAGCAGCGGTCCCATGCATCCTCAACTCTCAATGATTTAGCAAGCAGTTAACTCACCCTTTCTCATTCCAAGCACCGAAGAAGTAGCCCTGTTTGAAGCAGTTGCAGTAACATTCAGTCTGCTTGCGGGCGGATTCGACCGGTCCGTTTACAGCCGTGCCGGCGTTGTAGCACACCTGGCCTTCCAGGCATTCTAGAACAACGGGCAAAGGCTTTTGACTATTTGTTACGTGCTATATTGCAATAACAAAGTTGCGAAAGGACTGTGATTAGGTGGGGACGACGTTTTACGAAGCTGTTGTGTTGTAGGCGAATCACGAAATGTTGTTTGCTGAAGTGCAACGTATACATTCGTACAGCTACATTTCATCGTATGTAGTTTACCTACACCACCCTACACCCAAGATTCTTACCCTACACCTGCGTACGGTGCACCGTACGCAGCCCTCACCGCGGTGAGGGTTGGCGACACTTACGTTCAGTTGCTGTTTTCGTCGGCCCTGAAAATGCAAAGAGATATGTAAATCGGTGATATTTTAGTGGCGAGCGGCAGTGTGAATGCTGAATAATAAATATGAAAATGCAGTAGCATTGTAACCATTATTTCTGAACGTAATGCATGACAGTGTGAACAATTATGATCATAGTCAATGTACGAATCTCTCTTCTTTGTATTAATATCAAATCTTTCCCCACAAAGCCGACTGTTCTGTTCAATGCGCGAAATCTCTCGCGAATATCAGAGCTATGTCATTCACTCCTTGTCCTGTTTTGCTCACCAAGTCCAGGTGGCAGGCCGGCTCCTGCCGCCATTGCCTGAGACCGAGTGCCAGCCACTGTGGAAACGGTAAAGTCAGGTCTATCAGATATAGGTGGCATGAGACCGAACGCCCGGGTGTACTGTGGGAACAGGCGACAATGTCAGATACAGAAACTGGAAGGTTTCGAGTTGTAGTGTTCGTGGAAGCGGTAGGGACCGTTAGACAAAGATAGGCAAAAGAACTGGAACAAGGAACAAGGAACCTTTACCTCGCGTTCATACAGGAGCTTCATCTGTTCAGTAATTATTTGCGATGGAGACTGGTCGATGCATGTGATAATGCTTGGAGTTATGAATAGCACACATAAGACCTGCAGTAGGTATCTGAAAAAAATCAGTGATCTTTTCGAATATTGACGGAATACACACAGGCACGCTATATCGTGTGTGTCTAGCGGAGATAAGCAGACTCAGCGGACTTGGCTCAGTCGTAGTTGGCACTGTTGTAACATTAGCGAACCACGCTGGCGAACGCTGGCTAACTCACCGAACCGGGCGCAGTCGTAGTGGGCGCTGTAGGTGGCGGCGCGGGCCGCCTTGCTGATGCCGTTGGTGATAATGATGGCGTACTCGGGCGAGTCGCCACACTGCTCCAGCGGAATGGCATACGGGTTTCCCGCGCCCGTCACCTTGCCCGCGTGGTTGTGGCACAGACACTTGGCCTTTTTGCCGGGGACGAGCTTGTTGCTGAGGAGAGAGAATGTGTAAAATTGGTCAATTATTTAGGGGTTATGACAACCATCAACAGAGACTTGTGCGATTAAAAAAGAGCAACTCAATGTTGTTTGATTTGAACGTAACAGTGCAGTGCATCGCGAATAGTAAGCTCGTCAGAAACATGAAAATAATCAACTTAGTGGAAATCCGACACGCAAAATCTGATTTACATTCATGACATTTAGGCATACCATATTAGAACAAAACGGAAGTGTCACAATTTACGTGACCCGTTTCTCACTCGTTGTTCCTTCTTCGCGGAGAGCTGGGCGCACTTGGGAAGAAGACGGTGAAGAAGTAGTTATGTTCATTGCAGTAGCAGAAGCATTCGTCCAGGTTGCAGATGTCCTTCTCGGCCGGGAAGTACCACCGTCCGACAATGATGGTGCTAGCGTCCTTCACACAGGTGGTGGCATCGTCCCAGTCGGTCTCCACTGTGGATCAGAATTGTGGAACAGGTTTACAGTGGTGTGGCAGCCGCAAGACACCTATCTTCGAATAACTACAGTGTTATTTCTTCATATTTTTTTCGGATCCTCGAGGTTGCGACTTGCGCCTTCAAACAGCTGATCAGTCACGTTGAAACGGCTTTGTGTTTCTGTTTGAAACTGTGTACGGAATAGTAATCACCATTCTACGGCATCATTAATCAACTTTCTCAAATGTGTCTATATCCCAGAGAAATCTACGTAGTCATTTTGTACTCACCGCATGTTCCACCGATGAGAGTGAGGTCTCCGTCGCACGACGTTTTCTTTTCGCTGAGGCAGAGGTCTTTGTCCGCCTGTGCTCCTGTAGAGAAAAGCAACGTCGTGTCATCGATGTCTACCATGACAACAGTGAGATCAGACACTATGCATTCTGCGGCCAGTGACTCAAAATGCAGTCGGGAGCAAACGAGCGCTAGAGCCAACATTGGAATGGAAGGAAGCGTCCCTGGCGTCGCATAGTGCCAGCCAGACACATACCTACCCGATGGCTCTCTCGTAATGCACTAATCAATGGTACATTTTGACAACCATTCATGAAGCCAGGCACAAGTGCACGCCCACGTTCAGTGTAACTCAATCCCAGGGGTCGCACTCGCATCCTTTACACTCGCCAGCGGTGCGGGGACCCACCTGTGACGGCCAGTGCCGAGAGGAGCGCCGGCAGCAGGGCACGGAGCACGCCGCGCTCCATGGTGAACCGTTCGGCGACTGCCGCCGCCGCGCGGAGGTTCCTCCTCGGCCGGGCACGGTGGAGCCGTCAGCAGACCGACGGACGGGGAGCAAACAGCCCGACACGCGCTGACAGACCCGAGCGACAGACGCTGACAGACCGGCCCCGGTCTGTGATACGTTAGATCGATACGAACTGAGACCAAGGAGGCTACGCTGACCTGGCAAACCAGACCGATTATAACTTATAAAGCGTTCAGGAATAGACGAAAAACCACCCCAACATTCGCCGACATATTACCTGGACAATAACGTCGCATGACCAGTCAGAACTGACAACCTGACTAGGCGGAATTGCCGGGCTGATGGAGCGGATCAGACGGATTCCCTGGGCAGAGCTTGCGGACGGACTAATGAAGATTGGATGGGAGGAGCTGGGCAAACCGGTACTGGTCGTGCGAGCGTGACATCACTCACGGGCATGGAGAGGGTGACAAACTAGAAAATAGACATCACAAGGTCTGGGAACAAGGTTCATCCAGACAGTGAAAATGTGTGTCGCCGGTGGAAATGTGTGTCGTCGATACCGCAAGAACTGACAACCTGTAGCTGCGCCTTGAGCTTGGCGTGAAATTCTGCATCTGATATCTCATAAAATCACACCTAGGACCGATTGAAATTAATTTACACGTTTTCCGAAAACAAAGATGGGACCGATTTTCCATCATTTATTCTCATCACAGAACGCACGCACGAGGCTTTGGTTAACGTCTTCATGTAAAACAGCGGTACATCGAAGCAACTGAGCAACGCCCTCACGAATAGAGCACCGCGTCCGTCCACGCCGCCGTGCGCCGGTTCGACAGCTGTTAATGCAGTGTACAGAGTGGTTAGCAGCCAGCCACTTTGTCCCCGGAGCGTAGCGCTGGTTACATTCGTCACACGAGCACGACGTTCGAGTCTGCCCATACACCGCGTTACAATACACGGATCAGACAGGTCCGCAATATACGATAGCTGTCTGGTATTGCCCACATTTCACATCTAGTGCAGTTATATGTCGAAGTAATAAATATAGCACGCACAACGCTATGGATGCCTGCTTTCATAAAAGGCTAACTTCCACCCAATAAGGCAACATGCGACACAAAACCCCAGCAGTACACAATTTCCCTGCGCATTATTGACAATACGCCAAAGCTCACGCGTGTATAATCTCGTGTTATCCACGAACTAACCTATCAGCACGGCCCGGCCTGGCGCGGCCGGGGATAGCGGGCCTTTATCACGGTACAGCGCGGCGACCCGAGCACAGGACGGGAACAGGCGGTCAGGAACCGGGCCGCCACGAGCGCCGCTCGACACCAGATGGTGAGTCCCCGGCGCGGACTGGACGCCGCACCGACCCGCCCAACCCCATCACAACAGAAAGACATCACAACGCGGCACTATGGCCGGCAAAACAAGGAGACCGACCGACCCGCGGCCCTCCCTGCCGCGCAGTAGCCGACACTGGCGGGCCCCTGGCCGACTCCAGAGAGGTGTCACCTTCAGACATTGAGATACCATGATGTTAAAAGTAAACCTTTCCGGCCATACCTACTCGTTTAGCTATATGGAGTTTGAGTGAAACATACAAAACATAAGACGTCTTTTAGGTTTGATCAGGATAGTAGAGCTCAAACAGAAAACAGGATCAGATAATTTCACTTGTCAGAGGATCGTAAGACTCAGACATTCAAATTCTTTTGACGATTTGTCCAGCATCAATTCACGATCAGCAAAAAGTCAACATTACATCCTCTCCTTTTCTAAGACACTTCGACCTGCTCCACCTTGGTTTGAGGCGCATGGGACGGCAGCGTGACGCACCTCTGGGTGCGTCACGTCACGAGGTACATCACCGCGTCACGTCACGAGGTTTCACGTCACCGCGTCACGGAGATAACGGCGTTACTGCGGACGGTTTCACCAGCGGAGATTCAGCACCAGCACAGCGGGAGTAGCTAAGTGGCGTTCAGATCTGAAACGGAAGGATATTGTCAGTGGTGTCGGCTGCAGCGGAGGCGCGGCTCAAACTCCTACTGGTGGATGTTAGTCACTGAACAGTGCTGTAGGTGCAATGTGGAGGGAGGGAGGAGAGGGGAGGGGGGAGGAGAGAGGGAGAGAGGGAGAGAGAGAGAGAGAGAGAGAGAGAGAGAGAGAGAGAGAGAGAGAGAGAGAGAGAGAGAGAGAGAGAGAGAGAGAGAGAGAGAGAGAGAGAGAGAGAGAGAGATCAAAGTGAACAGAAGGAGCTGAACCCAAGCAAACAACATCCGATTCCAGTTTGTCAGTCACATTGTTATGTCAAGTCATCCAGGTGCAATATGGTAAACTTCGATCAAGTGGATCCAATTGGAGATTTTACAAAGTAAGCTTTATCACCGACCCATGACACTTTTAACGCACGGGAAGAAACTGAGCAGTGGATACACTCAGCCCCAACATCCTCTTACCATACAATATGAGCTTTCTTCCATACCAGGATAAAATGCCGAGGATACATTCGCGACTACTCTCGACTTGCCCATGAGGTCTGCGGAGAACTGCCGAAAGGGAAGCATGCAGAATCGGTGTCGAATTCGTGTACAGCCCTCTGCACACTGCGTGGTAGGTATTCCTTTTTCGACAAAAACAATAATAACTGGAAAACTATGCTTTCTGTCACTCGGGAATCGTAACAGCAAGAAGCGCGAGACTCCGCACCTTAGATTGGGCTTATCATGGTATACATTTTCCATCCAGTTTGGCAACAAAACACAAAAGTTTAGATTTGCCCCCAAAACAAACTTTTGCATTTTGCGGCCACACTAGGCGTGAACTTTGCTCAGTGCTACACCCAATCGAAGGAGTGGAGCATGGCGCATCTATGTGCAATGAGTTCCGACCGACTGATAACATAATCTTTGAGTTATTATCCGTTTTGTCGAAAAAAGAATACCTACCACGCAGTGTGCAGAGGGCTGTACGTCTACTGTCCAAGCCAGCCAAGGATAATGTGGGACTACCGGCATTCGGCAAGCCGACCATCTAGGGTAACAGCGGGACCGTCAATTGGTTCCTTCGTGCATTAACGAAGCGACAAATTATTTAACCATATTTTGTAATCATTTCAAAGTGTCTCAGATAGTGCCGATAAAAGCTGAACCTTTGTTCACCTCAAATACGCTTCATTCAGTTTCTCAAATGAGCGATAATGAACGTGAACAATCCTGGCACTAATTTCAGCGACTGTAGCTCTCATACCAAAAACAAAACCCAATTAGCACCACTAATTTCATCGCACTCTTCTACACAAAGCCATGCTACGCAATATACACATGTCATGCAGCGCGCTGAGGGTTAGTTGATCGCTACGACCGGGCAGGCAGGGGCAGGATGCGGGTAGCGGCAAGGTGGGTGGGTTAGTGCCTTCGGTGGCTTACTTGTCTGCATGTGGGGCAGCCCGTACCCTGCGTCCTGGCTGTAGGTGCCTATAACACACAGAGACGGAGAGACGGGCTGTAGTCAGCTGATACCTTTCCCTAGCTGTCCTCTCCTCCCCTGGCAGACTTACACAGCCGGCATGGCGCCTAGCGGGAACTAGAAGAGGCTCGCCTTTGTGAATAGAACAATTTGGAGGGCACGGATGAAAGGTTTCATGAAATACGATACAGATGCAAACGAGAAAACTCAGGATCTCAAGGAAAAGGCCCATATCTATCTGCAGAATGAATAGGGGAATATTGAAGACCATACTTCTAACTTTATCATGGTCAGCATAGCTTATAACAAAAAGCTCACGAGGATACCTGTTCAAATGAGGAGGTCATCTAACCATACTTGGCTTTGGGAAAAGGAATGTGAAGTTTGTGAGCATAACGCAGCAGCATCAACTGACAAAACAAGCACCGGACGCGACAGAAATGAATGTGAAGTGATAGGTGTTACACATTAAATGTTATATTATATTTTAAAATGCCATCCTTTAGATCAGAGCCGTTTAAAGGTCAGTGGTGCTCCGTGCTACGACAATGCACTGTGTAATATGACATCACAACGTTAGGCAACAACACGGACAGCAAGCCGATGGGTGACGACACGACACAATGGATTATTGACTGATATGTACCGTCCTGTCTTGTGACGGGAATGTCGCATCGCTCCTCTCAGTGGTGGCGGTACACCTTCAATTAAGAAGGGGGGGGGGCACTGCCGACTTTTGGTCCCATTCTTTCCATGCGACGCCCATAGAGCTTATGTTAAAATGCCAAAATCAAAGGGGGCACGGTGCCCCTCTCCCCGTTCCGCCGCCTATGGCTCCTCTAGGGTGAAATCAGATGTAGGCGCCGTTTCATCGCTAACGTTTGTCTTATGATATAACCCATAGGCCATGTAACGATCGAGACATAAATTACTGTCACTATTGCTCGAGGCAACATACTGGTGGACCGCTGACCCGCAATACAGCCGTGCTGTGCAGCACAGCATCGATAAACTAGTCGATGGCTGAAAGCATCAGCAAGTAAAAAGGTAGACAGAACCCAGAGACCATGGTAGCAAAAATATTTAGCAATGAACAAACTGGCAAAAGAGGAAGCATAACGGAAATTTTGTACCAAAACCACCGCCTTCTGCTCAGTGCATAACCACAAACAGCGTGTGAACCGAAAGAGAAGGCCTCCGGACCCTCAAATGATAAAATCAGACGGGACTATTTGTTTTACACATCGTGGATGAGGTAAACGATTATATAAGTGACGCATTTTGTATCATGACTCACGCATTATGTTTTTTATTCCGTTCCACCAATTCAGCTATATTTACGCAAAGCGATGGCTCCGGCTAAGGTGCCCCAGGTAACGTCACAGACGCGTCACTCTCGTCACCGAGGCGTCACTCTCATCACGGCCGTCAGCGAGCGTCACAACAGCTCGTCACGCGGGCGCCGAGCCGTCACAAACATGTTATCGCCGCGTCACCGTCACCGTCACCGTCGTCAGTCAGCTCGGCAGTCGGCGGCTGGTTAGGCCCTTAGGAAGGCAGTTGGGCTGGGCCACAGCCAGTCGTGGCGACTGAGTGCAGCTCTGGAGAAACAGCATGCCGGTCCGGATCTTCAACTTCGATTGGAAAAACTTCCGATGGATCCTCCACTTTGAATTTAGATTACAAAAAAACTTCCGATAACTACGAGATCTAACGGATCCATACAATTCACCATGACCAGTATCATTCACCGCATAATTTGAGATATCGCAAATGATGTGAAATCTTGTAAGAGCTGAACGGCAGCTAATGGCGCCAACGACACTAAACACAGCCTAGCATTCAATTCGTCTGGTGAAATAACCCACCAGTAATGCCGGACACGCCCTGGCATTGGTCCAACCTCCAACGTTACACAATTTCTTTCAGCAGACCACAATTTTGAAGGACATAACAGCATGAAAGCATACAGCCACCAACACCTTCAGTTAGTAGGTGCTAGCACCCAGTCGTAATTTGTGAATGCTATTTAGCTTGAGCCGACACAACAGTTATGACAACACCCGGCTGTAAAAATAAACTCCCGAATGCCAACAATGTCTGATAGAACATATGGTTGGGTAAGTGGCGTGAACTCCACCTGGCGTGCACGTTTAGAATCTGTTTGGTTTGGAAGCCTCCTTTTGACGTCACAACTCTACAACGTCATTGCGGCGATAAATTATGGTCAAGGCGGACCGATGTTTTCCCGGCAATAACTTCTGGTCAAAATAGTCGAAGCCAAAAATAGACGGCTATGACGACAAATTTAGAGGTCAGGCGACGCAACAGACTATTTGCATCTCAAGCAACCAGCGCTTGGCTGTGAAACAATGTATTTAAGCAGGCGATGTCGGAATTATATAAGTGAAATATATAAGTGAGATATAAGTGAATCCTATTTAGTGATGTCAATTACAGAACATCTGAATACCGATACCAAACCAAATCCCAACATAAACCGTAAGGAAATACCGATACCGAACCATCTTCATAACATGAGGGAAATACCGACTTTTTACCAATTTCTCAGCCTTCTTACACATTAGTGGGGGCTCATAATACCAACAAAATACCAAGTACATTAGGATTGAAATACCAAATACCTAGTTGGTATCGGTTTGGTATCGGTATACCAAAAAGTTGGTATCCGATTGACATCTCTAATCCTATTCCACCTATTAAAACGTACATGACTCTTGGGCATTCCTTTTATCTCGGTAGATATTTGAGAGCCCTAAACTCTATGACCCTAAAATGAAGGCTAACATTTTAAAGTGATGTAATACATATTATCACGATCGTTCCTGTTTGTTTCCAACACACTTCCCTCACTTTATTAACCTTCTTCGTAAACAGAGAACACTAAAATCGCCACTCCTCCCAGTTAGCAGCTGCGATGACAGCGCCCTCACGGCTGATTGGCAAACTACAGCTCAGGCAGCGACCCGTCCCCAAAGACTCTGTCACATCACTCACTTTCACATTATTCACAGTAATTACAGTGGGCAAGCCGGTTGGCTATAATGATCACAGCGAATCCTGAAACCAGACGTTCATCCCTGCAGTCCCAGGCACCCTGCCCCGGCACCCCTCTCCTTCCCGCACCCCTCCCAGCTTGTATCGCCCCAGCTCGCTGTGAGCACTTACCTAGCACAATTCGCGGCATCTCACACTGTTCACAGTCGGTGATGAGCGGGTGGTTGAGGAACGTGCACGAGCCGCACGCCCACTGCGGTCCCTCGGCCGGGTCCTCGTCAACACCTGTCAGCAGAGGAGAAGGGTCAAACCATCGGGACCCTCACCACTCCATGCCACGAGGCCAACCGTCCGCCTACCACCGTCACCGCCACTTAATCGGGTACAATACACAAACACAGATCAGCGGGCCAAAGGAAACAGCAATGATTCACAATCCGCCCAGCCGTCCGCATGGCTCGCGCCTGTTCCAAACAGTCCGTGTGCGTGGGCGTGGCTGTTATCCGACAGACGGGGCGGGGCGGGGGCCGTCCGTCCCCTGACGTACCCGCCGGCTGGCTGCCGAGGTGGTGATGGTTGGAAGAAGCGCCGGGCGACACGGGAGACTGCAGCCGGCCTGGAACACCGAGAGGCAAACACACGTGATGGCGCCGGACTGAACTTGTGGTCGAAATATGTAGCAGACGTTCTCAGTCGCGGGGTCTCTCGAAGGTTCATCTTTGTATGCTATAATATCACGGAATCCGTGCAAAGTCGCGCAAGAATTCGCAAGTCATAGCAAAGTAGAGAAATCCCAGTCACTTTTAACTTAAAAAAAAAAACAGTTTTAAGTCGAGTATGCAAGGAAAAGTAATGATTTAGCTTAATAAAAAGTCACACGAAAGGGAAAGCGTAGTGTTCGGCAGCTTACCAGGCATTCGGCGCAGGTTATCGATGTCGGTCGATATGGCATCACACTCGCGCTGGAGCTTATCATTCTCCTCCGCTAGTCGATCCTTCTCATCTTCCTGGGGAAACGACAGAACGTGGCATAAGAATCGCATCTAAAGGGCGGTATAGCGCCAGCAATTATGCATGTTTCTCACATAAAACATTTTAAATCAAACAGTGATGGCAAAATGGCACGGTCAGTTTCCATTCAGTAATAAACAAATTTGGTCGCAAAACTCATTGATTCTTGAGGCAATTGTTCAAAGTTAAATACAGCAGAGCAGTTCGATACCGCAATAATATCCCCAGTCTAGCCCACTAGCTCACTTTTCGGACCAGGGGTGGTCGCCAGTGCTATTCGTTTCACATTGAAACAATACCAGCACCCAGCCACAGATGTCGATTAACACTTGTATCATGTGCACGTGCATTTCCTCTCCCAAGCACATCGGCGGGGGCGGCATAAGCGCCTACCAATACTTTACTCAAACAAGGCATTAAAATTCACCAACAAGAGCGTCAATGCAAGCCGGCGCCTGACTGAATCGTCGACAAACCGGTCAGGAGACGGCGCGATGCTCACCTGGGCGGCTCGCTGTGACAACTGGGTGTGGAGGGCGGTGATGGCGGCTAGGAGTTGAGCGTGCAGGCGCCGGTTTCGCTCCACCTCGGCGTAGAGCTTGTTGTAGGCCTCAGTCTGCCTGGTGATGAGCGCTGTAGGTAGTATGGGGGAGGGGGGGGGGGGGGGGGCGGGATGCTGGCGTTAGAACAAGCTGTAAGAGACGTAGACACATATCCGATTATAATGCTAGCTGTGAACGATAAGCAGAAGCAAAGTTTCTGTAAGAAGACATAAGACGAAACGTCTTTCGTGTAACGGATATAATAATTATACTGTTTAATTATTCATCATTATACATACTTCTTTATCGAGTAAGAAAAAAAGTAAAAGAAATTTGAACGAATAGGATATCACAAGACAGAATATACTGTACATTTAAGCAGTATCGAATTTTGAAAGCAGTCATCAAATAATGCACAGTATAACGGAGTTGAACTCACGCAAGATGAAGATAACACACACGCATGCTGCGGACCAATAACGAGCGTTACCTGAACAGCAGTTAGCAAAGTTCTAACCGGGGAAATCGTAGCATATCCTCAGCGTGTTATGGCACGTCAACTCCAAATAGTGACGACAGCAACAACTACTACGACCACAGCAGCCTTAGCATCAACAATTCTACCACAAAACCAAAATCTGCGCCGAGTTAAACCGACCACGGCGGCGGAGATTAGCGTTAGACCGGTCTCGCCGCCCGTCGGAGGGGACAGGAGTCAGCCAGCGGGGGGAGGGGGGGGGGGCGGAGGGGTCAGCAGGGAGGGGGGGGGGGCAGCTGCGCCGGACCAGACGTCACCAGACGGCACCACGCGTCACACGACAGTTAGTTTTCCAGCGGCGCGGCGGAGCCGGCCTCCTCGTGCAGACGTGCCGCGCCGGCCCGGCTGACCGACCTGTGTGTACCAGCGCCTGCGGCTCGGCGCGGCGCAGCTGCAGTTCGCGCGGGTGGCCGTGCTGGCAGCGGCAGGCGGCCGGCGCCTGCAGCGCGCCGGCGCTCACCAGCCGCGACAGGCGCAGCTCGGCCTGCGGCGCGAACCCGGCGTCCAGCGAGAGCAGCGGCGGCGGCGCGCAGTTGGCGCGCACCAGCGTCCGCGAGCACGGCACTACGGTCACACCGCGCTCCGGGTCAGCGGCGTACAGCCGCCGGCGCGCGCCCACCGGCGAGCCGGCCGCCGGGGCGGGCGGCGCGGCGGCCGGTGCCGGCGAGTCGCGCCGGCGCGCGTCGCACCGCCACTGCAGCGCCGCGCGGATCGGCGACGGCGCCGCGCGGAACGCAGACACTCCGCCGCCGCCGCCGCCGTCACCGATGGAGATGCTGAAACTGGTGCGGAACGCCGGGTCCGGGTCAGCCCAGAACAGCGACGCCGGTGATGGCTGCATGTCCGCCAGAGAGGCGCGCAACTGAAAATCGATGGCGGTACCATTGGGGATCAGAGCGGAGGAGAGCGTACCCTCCTGGCTGGCGGACGAGGCGCGGCTGAAGAGCGGCCGGATCCCGCTGCCGGGCGACAGCCGTGTCGCCGGAGACGAGCTGTGCCGAGGCCGCGGCTCCTCCGGGAACGCCGACGGCAGCGCGCCAGTGCTGCCCCGCAGCGGCGTCCGCTGGAAGCTGAGACCGCCAGCCTCGGGCAGCTCGTGTCTGCGACCACCCATCTGGCCACCCATGTCCTGAAACTCCGTCCGGCGTCCACTGTTCAGCTCCGGCATGGCGTGTCTGCGAGCTCCGAAATCGCCCAGGTCGAGCCGCCTGCCCCCGACCTCCGGGAGGTCGAGTCGCCTCGCCCCGACCTCGGGCAGGTCGAGTCGCCGACCGCCGACGCGCACATCCTCCAGCGGCTGGTTCATGTCGTTGAGCAGCCGGGCCGTGGAGGTCATGCCGGCGGCCGTGTTGGGCTCCATGGAGGCGAGCACGCCGACTGCGTGCCGTGCCGTGGATGACAGCTGCTGGTACTTGTGCGCCAGCGGGGCGGCCAGCACGCTCGTGTCCACCTCGTAGTTCTCCAGCAGGTCGCAGCACTTCACCTCGTTGTAGCGGTGCTGGTAGAGAGGGGCAGTGGAAACGTGTCACTACGTCGGGAGCTGTTTAACATGACAGGCAGTGACGAACAGGTAGTGGTCCAAAGACCCGTGATGTGACTGGAGGGCAGATAAAAATGTATGCAAAACAAGCGCAAACTGTACTTGCATCTTAATCTTTTATGAAATTAAAAGCAGGATTGCAAGGAGCAAAAAAGTCCCTCACTAGCCGATCCGTTTGAATCAAAACCACCACTGATAAGCATGATGATCAAGAAAAGATGACAATATCTGGAAAGATGAACTTACTTTGTGCATGACCTCTCGGATATGCTCATCAGGAACGTGTGTGAAGCGCTGCTTCAGTTTGTGAAATATCTGCGCCTGGACAACGCTCGTTGGGTCAGCCATGTTAGCTGGCCAGCCGAAGCTCACAACCACTCAGCGAGTCTGAAATTGGAGTGGTCGGATGAGCTGCGTCAGCCAGATATTTTTACAAGCAGAGTCGATAAGGACAGAAGCTTTGAGCAAAGGTGAACATTAGCTTTGATAATAGTCATGAAGAACTGCGAAACAATTCACGAGCTTTACAATCAACGAAGGACATCCAGGCCATGTAAATTCTAGAAAAAAAGAAACAATGCATATTGCACGCAAATAATTGAAAAGAAACGCAAACTAAAACGGCAGATAATCAAGAGTTCATAATATAAAGAAGCATTCGTATTCAAAGCATAACTTCATCAACCGGCTGCTAGCCGCTGTCCTTAGCCGGCGACCGCGGGCTCGTGGCGGCCGTTCATTGGCCGGTGACTCGCACCGGACGACCTGAGGCGATGTGTCACGTGACCTGACCCGGCGAGGGGCTCCGCTCGCCCCGGGATTCTGAACGAAACGGTGGCGATGGGCGGCCGTGCCAAGTGTGGCGTTGGGCGTGCTGAGCGGTGAAGCGTATCACAATAAAGGTGCAATGTGACTCAGGGGTCTGCGGCCAGTAACTATCGCTCACAACGTGCCTTTATTTGGATGATTTAGTCACCCAAAGTACATCCTGTGACACCCACTTCAGAATGAAATGGTCGGGCTGAAAGCACGTCTTGGATCAGAATCCGCAAGATTCCACGCTCAATATTCGTCTTGCATTCGTTCGTCGCCTCAGTCACCGCAAATATTCGTCATGGCATTTGGTCGTCCGCAGACATTTTCATTCGCGAATTTTTATCTGTGCCTCACTTCGTTTGCACCTTTTCGTCGACGGAACTCTTCGACTGCGAGTACCATCACGACATCGCAGGCACAGCAGTATTCCCTTCCTCCTCATCCCCTACACCGAATAACTCCCTCTATCTACTCATGTGTTGCCGAAAGACCGACCACGGAGGTCCACCCCCTTCACCCTTGGCGATAGCTCAGGCCCTCACGTCCATGACGGATCCTAGACTACATAGATTACCATGCTCCTCATTTTCGGGCATTGGCAGTTGAGGTTAGGCAAGGTCAAAAACCCACAGCTTACCCAGCATATGAATAAACATCTCATAACTTGTCACCTTGCATCATATTCACAGGCTAGTTAGGATAACAACAGGCATGTGCCATAGGCTGTGCTTGTTCTAGATGTCTGATCATGAAGTAAGCAATGAACAATGAATATCCCCTGAAACTTCGCAAGGGTGAAGGGACCCCTGTTTACCTTAAGACCAAACATGTTAGTAACAGGTCATTGTGGGCTGTCTTGACCCAGGACCACTACGGCCATCATCCAGTGCTGAGATGCTGATATGGTTCTAGGTCTGCCAGGCATCTGCTCTGCGAATATCTGTGAGAGTGTTATTTTAGGCATCTGGGCTATGGAGTTATAGAAGCAGTCCTCCAGGGTATTTCAGAGGTAATTGGTAATGATGAGTCATTGCTCGGGGTTACATGAGCAGAGTTAATACGCATTACAAACGGACTACAATGGTGAGCGAATAGGAAAATCCGTTCCTGATACGCATTTACTTGCTCATGTAACCCCGGTAAGTGGTAAACAAATGGTAGGTAAGGAGAAATAGGATTCTGATGTTCAGGAATTGATGAAACATTGAACTTTTCATATATGTATCATGTTCATGAAGAAATGAGTAGGTAGGCATGAAAATTTGTGCTTACAAAGAAATAAGAGAATAAATGTGACAAAAATGTGCATGATGCAATATGCATCATGCTGAATGATGCATGATGCATCTGGTCCAAACTGCAAAGCGTGGCAACAGAGTTGAAAATGTGCCATGCCTTGCAGTGTTTGTACACTAGAGATTTGTAAATGGATGCCTGAGAAAAATTACCCTAGCAGAGGCCCCATGCATGCCCCATGGCCCATGAGAACATTACTCATAAAGATCAGTGCTAATTTCAAACCCCATGTAAAACTCACACCAGGACCAGATCATGGTAATTCCGCACTGCACCACACACCAGACGAGTGCCTCCTCAGTCCTCACTGAGATGAGCTGTGTTCGCCCCCGGTTTATTTATCAGCAGGCTGCGAGCATGCTGCTACTTCTTGGCTCCTCATTGGTCGAATTCAAGTGGTCTATTCATTAGACCAATGAGAGGCCAAGCAGCGCCAGCAATAACTTCCTTATATGGGGAAAACCGACAGCACCCTGATATAAAAACAGCGACCGAACAGAGCTAGGGTAGGTATTGTCAAGATTGATGTTACCATGCCTTGCATTCAGAGGGCTGTTCATCTACCCTGTGTGCGGTAGGACCGGACACAGGCTCTAAGCTCCATCCACCGAGTCCCTACGTCAGCCTTCCGTTGCTGCACACGGCAACCACTGTGGCCGGTCCCGACGCACACACAGCACTCAGCAGTTTGCGGTGCCTGTGAACAGCCCTCTAGCATCTGGTCCCTGAATTTCATAATATATATGTCCAAGAATACGGCTACGTTAAAATTACCTGCAGTTATCGATGTTAGACAGAAAATATAAGATAAGCAGCATGCAATCATCGCAATGAATGACAGTCAATACCTATTCATGCATCACATCGCATAGTAGGATATCAATATACCTACTCACCAATATTATGAAACGGTTAGCCCTGTGTAGGTATCTGTATTAAAAAAAGGCAGTAATGTAATTCCACATTTGACTAAATGAAAAGATAGGAAACAAACCAGAGCTCTGTTCGCCCGCTGCTGCCAAAACAGCTTCCCCAACAGCCCACTAGGTGGCTACTGTGTTGAAGAGATAGGACTGTGCTGTTGACCAATGAGAGGCCGAGAAACGCACGCAGGCTGCTGACGTAGGCTGCCGTGCGCTTACTATGGGCAACCACAAAAGTGAGATATTTCTTCTTTTAATGGGGCTACAAAGTGATCTAAAACGCAGACAAAAAAGTTACCGACTCTACAAAACCACTGCCACCATCCATACGCTGGCTGATGGACGAGATTGTTGCCTAGCAACGGAGACCACGTGAATTTGTCCAATAGGAGCTCGAGTCGCGCCAGCAGTGTGTGACGTAGGCTGCTGTTATAACCGCAGAGTTCGTGCGGTCGCTGTGGGCCAACCGCAGCGAAGGCGCGGCCGATTTGGGCGCGCCCCGCGCCGCTGTCACACGTGCGCCAAACAAGCTGAGCAATGTACCTTTTGATTGTCGCTTAGCAGCGGAGACCACGGTCACGACGTACTTTTGGCGTACTTTTGTCTGCAGCCCCATCCGTTAGCTGCGTAGGTTTCATGAAAGTAATCTTGGGTTTCATGGCTCGACGCTAGTGACCTCTATATTGAACTTCATCAACGCGCTAGCGACATCTCGCAGAAGCCAAAAGGACTTGGCATTATGCAGTGAATCATTCAAACTTTGCAAATCATTGGCAACTTTGCCGAGAACATAGGCGGCGGAATGGGGAGGGCACCGGGGCACCGTGCCCCCTTTGATTTTGACATTTTTACATTAGCCCTATGGGCGTTGCATGGAAAGAATTTAGAATGGGACCAAAAGTCGGCAGTGCCCCCCCCCCCCTAATTGAAAGTGTTCCGCCGCTACTGGCCGAGAACGCCGATGTTCCTTTCGCACCGGGCGTCGGTTCATCACAGGTGTTGGTAGGGCTCGAATGGCACAGTCAAATAGCACAGCCATTCTCCCTTAATAAGCACTACCCCTAGCCCTCGCCACCGAGAAGAGGGGGTTCGGGTGTCGCCCTCGACGTTTTTTTTTTTAAAGGTAATTGCTCGAAAGGCGCTGGTATAGAGATGAAAGCTGGCGCACTTGAACATTAAAGACGGATCTTCACACCGACCACATTATTAGGTCAGGTCAGGTTACTGACTTGGGACGTCGTAAGTGAACCTCTGCACGGCCCTAAAATGTCGCAATTTAGTCCGAAATGGCGAGGGGCGGGGAGGGCAGAGTCCATCTACCCTCCCCCTAAACGGCATCTGATGAAGAAAACCGATAGGTTCGGCGAGAATTAAAAATGCCCTAATTATTGCCGAGTCTAGGCAGTATCATGCCCACGATCACGACACCCATCTGTTCATATGCCCATCGGTGAATAGCGCGTGTCAGCCTGTGTCCGGCTGTTATTGCCTGCGGTTACAGGTGCGTCATCAACGCAACAAAGAAGTACGACGCTTGTGATATCTATCCTGAAGCACCATGAAATGTGACATCCGTAAAATGTACAGTAGAATAGTTAGTCGTTGCCCATGTAGAACACATTTATGGTGAGTGGTGACATTTATTTCCAGGTAACAAATTTAACGAGAAGGATAAGGCTATGGCCACTGGCCAGTAGCCTTATCCACATGGCCACATGCGAACAAATACAAAACAACGTCACACAACGAATCAATGCCAAAGATTAAAGGCTGTTTACAAATATCTACAAATAAATCACGCCTGACATGTGCTCAATTGTTATATAACGAGCTGTGCGATGTGCAGTATCAGTGCCAGCAGTGTGGCCAGTGAAGCATCAGGTTCACTGGCCACACTGCAGCGCTCGTCTGCGACGAGCGCCAGGCCTCCTGCTGGCAGGCCAGCGAGACGGGTTCCGAACCTCAGGGACCACAGCCCGGGTCGTCGAAACCATCAGGCAGGGCGAGTATGGAAGATGAGCGAGCATATCGGCGCGATAGGCTTCAGTCAATTGCTGAGTGGGACCGAGGGCGTCCGTCCGTTGAAGACAGGTGGTCGACGGACTGCAAACAGCGTGCGGCGGTCTTCTCAAGGCTGTCCGATGGGCCGCTGGCCCTAAGCAGCGATAAATCACCTGCCAAGAAAACAAGGGATCAGAAAATTCACTCCCTCCTTTAAAGTCCAAAATGCTTATTGCTCAAGCACCTCAGGGTCAGAGCCTCAGAGGAAGCAGTAATAGAGGCCTTCAGCAACCTCACCAAGCTATTCAGAGTGATAACAGGATGATGCCTCAGGTCTGAAGACTTTACCGGACAGCTGGCGGAAGGCATTTTCCAGCAAATGGTCAAAAACCTGCAGTAAATGTTCTCATGAGCATGTGCCATATTTTTGTTTGGATTGATGAGAACTGTTTATTTATCATTCCATATGCAAACCAGTCCGTGCAAGGTTCTGAACAACTTTTTATAATTTCATCATTAAAAATCAACTTGAATATTAAAAATTGTGGCACATAAGTAGCCTTTCAAGCTTCACGGTCCGGGATACACATCACCAACAATCACCACATGTACGAGTGCTATGAATTCAGTGCCTTCTTGGGAATATTTTCCTATATTTAAGATAAAAAAATTACATGGATAGGTATGCCAAGATAAAACACAAGGCAATAACAATAATTTGAAGGAAGAAACAGCAAAAGTATCACCACACAGTACCTACTTATAATAGATAATCATGTGAACATAAATTGGGAAATAAAATGACAATATTGAGTGGCCAAGTATTTTAATCCTTACAAACTTCAGGGGACAGCAAATCTAATGAAGCAAAATATTGCATTTTAGCACACATATTCTGACACAATCAAACACTAAATTGAAATGCTCTTCTATGAAGTAGGTACTCCAAAACAAAAACAAAAACACAGGTAAAATCGTTTACAAATAGAAAATGAACGTTCTATGCCTGTCACCTATGGCTGAACAAATAAACAGCATATAAAATTAAATAACACTAAAAATAAATTTTCAAAACCGAATATAATCACAACATACCTATGTGATACAATAAACACACAAAACAGTGCGGAGAGCATTTGTTGATGTGCGCCACCAATGTCAGTACAGCATCATATATGTCTCTTTCACGTAGCACGTAGCTTGCAGTGATGACGTCATGTCCCGTGACGTAAATCGACCGCCGACGTCATAAGTCTGCTGATAAATAAACGGGGTGCGAACAGAGCTCAAGCTAAATTGATCGCAAATAAAAATCACTCCTCCTACCGGACGCCGGTGAAAACAGGGCGCCGGAGGGCATATTAGTCACGTGACATTTGGAACTTCTCCCCCTCCGTGGGCCTTCTACATGCTAAACGTCACGTGTGAATTTCACGAACCTTGATCAAATCGCCCCAGGCGCCCTGTTTTCACCGTCGTCCCTCCTACCCCAGAATAATTTCAAGCTAAGCAATGGAAGCTATTTTTCCATAAAAGGTCTCATTTGCGCCATTAAAAAACGTTATGTCAACAAATGACGTAAATTTAAAAAAATGTAGGTTTTTTTTTGACAGTTATGATATAAATCATTTTTTCACTGATGATATCATTTTAATTATTTTAGGTTTGTTCTTCAAGTATGGCTCATAGTAACTATTTTTTAGAAACAAATATTTTCTGCAATTTGTGAAGCTGAAAAAGAGTTTTGTGTATCAAGGGGTGGAAGCATAGATAAAAGTTGGAAAAGAGCTTCTAGCCAGTGACGTCTATGGTTTCTCAGTCAGACCGTCGTTCATTGGTTCAGAGAGTTTTCATTTCATATGCCATTGGCCATTTTCGAGATGTTCGTAAGCTTTTTCCTTTTTCTACTGGAGGTGCTTTCATCAAACCTTGGTATGATCCAAATTGGATCCAGTCCGATCCAAAGAGGACTCTGTGGTGCAATTATTTGTGTTTTTGCTGTATAAAACCTGCGGTAAAAGATTGGACGCCGGTGAAAACAGGGCGCCGGAGGGCATATTAGTCACGTGACATTCGGAACTTCTCCCCCTTTTTCAGCCTTCTACATCCCAAACGTCACGTGTAAATTTCACGAACCTTGATCAAATCGCCCCAGGCGCCCTGTTTTCACCGTCGTCCAAAAGATTGCTGTGATTCGTTGTTTTGCTGCAGCACGTTTTCTTTTTACACTGCGGCACTTTGTGGGGTAAGTGATTTGTGTTTCACACTAGATCGTGTTTCCCAGGTCATACAAAGCAGGTAAAAACGCATTCATCCTTTTTGATCCTGCCCTCACAAAAACCCTTTCAGAGGGCTGTTTACGGGCCTGCGTGCGGTAGGACCGTACAGAGGCTCCAAGCCCTGCCCACTGTGTCCCTATGTCGTCCTGTCACAGCACACAGCAACAGCTGTGGCCAGTTGGGACGGGCCACACCGTTAGCTGTTTGCGGTCCATCGCACGCAGTAGTGTGATGACATACAGACTACCCATTCCCTACCCCCATGCCTGCTGCACACACCGCACACATCGCACCCAGCAGTTTGTGGTGTTCACCACCGTGAACAGCCCTCTGGCCTTTCATGGAACAGCGTGTTTGCCTGTGCTCCTAGCACCCTGTCCAAAGTCATTTTATTGATGTGATTATCTCTCACATAAGCCACAGTGACCTGCCTCTGGTTTGATGTTGTTTTCGAGCTCACTATCAGCATCCACCTGACTGGGTCTGACTGAGAGCGATCTGTGTGGTCTCAGGTCAAGACTCAAGTGGTTTGGCTTGTCCAGACTGCAAAGTATGCCACGCAGGTTGACGAGGCGCACCGGCCCAAGTTCAAAATCCGCACCAACCCTTCAAACTGAGCCAGAAAATCCGCACCAAAGCGAGCCGAGAGCCCAAAATATCCGCACCGAACCCACAGGCAATTATAATGCAAGGGACTTCATTCATCTCACTATAATTATTTCCCCTCCAATTTCAGTTTCACGAGCAACGCTCACCACGGGACCGCGCAGCGCACTTGTACCGGAAGTTTGAAATAGAGCAGATAGACGGACGCCGGTGAAAACAGGGCGCCGGAGGGCATATTGGGTCACGTGACATTCGGAACTTCTCCCCTCTCTGTGGGCCTTCTACATGCTAAATGTCACGTGTGAATTTGACGACCCTTGATCAAATCGCCCCAACAAACTTTCGTATGAGTAAAACTAATGACGTCATTTCAAAGTAGCGTGCTGATTGGCAATTCAAACCAGCTGCTCGCAAATGTGACATACCAGTCACCACCGCAACCAGCCTTCGTTCTAATGACGTCGTCATCACGATAATTTCCGAGGCGAGAATGGATTTGTTCTGCTGCAATTGTAAGTTCGTAGAGTAAATTTAAAACCTTTCTCCGTCACCGTGCGTCGCCGTGGCTGGCATGCATTTGTAGGGCTTTCCAAAGAACAGTCAATAAGGGAACCCGACCGGGTAAGAAGACCAAGCGAAGTCCGCACCGCACCAAGGTCCAAGCCAAATCCGCACCGCACCAGGCAAAATCCGCACCGCACCACTCCAAAATCCGCACCAGCCGAACAAGCCCGCACCGACGAGATCTCGTCGAAATAGCCATACTTTGCAGTCTGGTGGCTTGTGAGGTGATACCGTCATTCGGGGTGACTTTGCAAAACTTTTGCTATTTTCTTCAATGCAGGGGAGATCTGAAAAGATATTTTGAACCAGGGTTTGTTCTAAGATACCAAATGGGGAATTCTGTGCATGATGGTGTATATCTGAATATTTAAAATCACTCCCTTATATTATATTTTTTTGGTTAAAAAATTATCATTGTCACACCAAGGTCGGGGTGACTATGATACCCCTCATTAGTTGACTGGTCAAACAAGCACAGCAATGGGGGTGTCTATGATAGGTCTGTTTGTTTTAAAAAAAGTATTTTGCACCAATGCAAACTTGATGTCTTTTTTCTTCAAAACATAAAGTGATCACAATTCACCCACTTTCGGATGCATGTGGTCACAAAACACTTAAAAATAACACTTTAAAAATGTCAAACTGTAACTTTTGTGGGCAAGCACAACTGGCAAGGAGCCAAACATGTCACAAATGGTCACATCTTCACGTCTTGTGTGGTTTTCCTTCTCACCAGGTACAATCACAGTACTCTTCCACGACTGCGGTAGCATCGTTCATTTCACTTTGAATGCATGACACATGGTACCATTTCTGGCAGTTTTCACACCCTTCCCACTTGATGTTCTTGTCCCCTGTGGCTCCAGGGGGGTTCCACCTCTCACAGATACTACACTTTTCCTCCTCCCCTGAGTCTGGCTCCTCTGCTGACTCATTTTCTTTGTCTTGCTCAGCGAAGCTTCGCTTCTTTGGTTTTGTCCCTTGCTTTGTCCTTTTCTTGTGTCCCAGACCCTGATGGCTTGAGGTGCTGTGCCTGTACTGCCATCCCTGCAAGAGCAGAGATCCTTTGCCCCCTTTTCCTGTGTTTCTGTGGTTTTCCTGTGGGCTATCATAGTCACCCGGGGCATTATCATAGTCACCCCGACGATCTAAGTCACCCCGAATGACGGTAGCTATGCTGCTGTGTGCGTACCTTGCCCACTGCATGAGTGTATTTTGTAGAGGGATGCTGCAGACTGATACATGTGCATTGTGCATGGATCTGATCAGAGTGATGGAACTATCTCAGTGGATCTCAAAGCAAACACATTAAGATCTATAGTATAATCCCATTAGATCCCACATATAATGCATTCCTGGATCTATTATCCCATAGGGTCTGATGATAAGCCAAAAACAGAGATTTACAATTCTAGTGGATCCCACCACACTCATCCTGTAAAACCATGTTTCCAAGTGTTTCATGCCAATGAGTGTTACAAAATTATGAAAGGTGCTATTTGTTCACATGGAAATTCGAATCCTTAAAACAGAGCTTTTGTGATTTACAACCAGCATTTCATGATTTCTCATTGTTTCTATAAAAATAAGATAAAAATAGGATCAGATATATGATTCCATTGGATCCAATGACAAATGAAAGAACATGATTTGTTAGCTTATCAGATCTTAGATCAAGATCTTAAGGATTGAATGCCAGATCCATTTTATTGCACATGTCTGGACTACCTATGTTGTGATTTTATCTTATAGTATCCCAAATTTTGTCAATTTGGGGGGAAACACCATCCAATTGAATTTTTTTCAGTGTCATTTCCAACTCCCATGACTTATTCTATTGTTCCCAATTTATCCAAGAAAAGGCATTTACCTTGATGTTAATTTCAAATCTTGCATCCTACTGGATACCTACCAGCTTTGTAAATAGGTAATACATTTTTACTCTGGATTCCTTCCACACCCTTTGGGTCCTGAGTCCTGACTGGCATTGTTCACTCCCATGCCCTTTTTGGCTAGGAGTTTTCCCCTCTGACAAGCCAAAAGTATAATTTGAGACCCTGATCATTCATGTGCCTGATCATGATGCTTTTACATTTATCTTTTGTGTGGAAATGGCATGTAGCTTCCTGACTGAAAATGCATTGGATAAATAAGTAACAGTAAATAAGCATAAAACAAATAAGCAGCTGAGCCATGAATGAGTAGGTCAGGATGCTCATTGCGTGGTCACCAGCTGTTATTCATATAGAGTGACAGTTATGATTCATTGTTACAGGTGACAAGTCACAGAATGTGACTGTATTGCAATTGTACATTAAACATTTTGGCAAAGATCCCTGCCCCTTCTTAAGTCCCATAGTATGTTTTGTGTGCCTTTCACTCTCAATAATATACCTATGCTATCAATATCAAGCTCAGGATTCAAACACCGGTGATGCAGTTCCCTCTGGTGAAGCCACATACATTAGTAATATTACCTATATGGGTCCATGGGCTGGAGCCATAGGCTGGAATGCAGGTAAATTATAAATGCATTGTCAAGCAGAAGGCAAGGCGATTGATGGATTTTCTTCTTGCAGAGGCCTTTTTATGCCCCATGGTGGCATACAAAAGTTACATGATAGAAAATGTGAAAAATCCTACTTGTTGACGTCACTGGAACCTGTAAAGATTTACAGTTGTTCACATTTTATTATTCTTCATGGGTGTTCAAACTGTCAGGCATTTACACAAATTTTCTTTTCAGACTGTTTAAATCACAAGAAGACAGATGGCATCATCAAGTGGGTAAGTACCTACCTATGTAGGTAACTTGTGTTTAATAATTATAATATCTGACAAAATGCTTTACTAAATGGAGGATGCTTTCTGCTGAGTGCTGACCGAATTGTTGACTTTGTATGATTGGTTGGATTATATATTCATCATTCTCACTTTCCTAACATTTACCCCAATGCCTTTGGGATTCAAATGATCTGCTGAGGCCTGAGGGGATGTTTTTGAGTCCCTTTCCTCCATTTACCTCAGTTCCAGGGCCTCGCTCGTATAAGCGCTTTCACAGTGGCTACCATATAGGGGGCGTCGATCGCCTCCAGTCATTCGTTCCTTGATTGAGTTAGGGCTCCGCGGAACAAAATCGTACATGTTAGTGACGAGAGGAAGCTGATAATACCTACCCAATTTTAAGATCCTGGTTCATTACTCGACTTTCCAAGTTAGGCCAGTGACCCGAAAATAGGTACCTGCTAGAATCTCTTTTAACACGTTACCGGGCTTCAGCAGAAAGCATTCCGCGTCCATCTTGAACTAGGATGACAGAGCTCTGTGATGTTTCGGCCAATACTTGATAACCCTCTCACTTATACCTGGGAGGGGGGGGGGGGCGAGAGGTCGGATGGACCCCCATCCAAAGCACGGCTCTAAGAGTATGTAGTGGCAAACGTGAAATGGTAAAACATTGTCTGGTAATAGCCTTGCGGGGCGCGGGTAACACGACCTGGTGACCTGACCTGAGGTAACATCGGGCTAGTTTTCAAAATGTGCAGGAAAATATGAGATGTCAAAATGGTTTCACCCTTTTCAAATATTCGCGGAAAACCTTGGGAGTCTAAAAGACACCCTCCCCATTAAACTATTCACGATAAATCTTGGGAGTCTAGAGAAGGACCTCCCTCTCACGACGCTGGTTAAATCAATAACATGCATATCTACTCTGAATTTTATGGAGCTGCTGTGTGCCTTCGAATCCGCCGTGTATTTCTATGTTAGTCTGGATTTTGACTACGTTTGTTTTCAGGCGAAAGGTGCAGCAGATCGGATGCCCCGCACACCCGGAGGCCCATCTGATTGAGGACTACCGCGCCGGTGACCAAATCTGCTCCGTCTGCGGCCTGGTCGTCGGAGACCGGTAAGTACCGTATAAACGGCGTCTGAACGTAGAACCGTCCTTGTGTAGGTAGGCTTAAACATATGTGACTGTTAGTCTGATAGTTTAGGTGTCTATCACCCAGTGGTGCCTATGTTGATGGTGCAACTCCGGCAGTGCTCCTCTTTTCACGGCTTGTTTCCTCGGGACGGAGCTGACTACCAGGTCGTCTCACTGTCATGATGCTGCCCGTCCTAACTGGTTCAATACTGTGAACTGACCCCACGACTCCCTACCGCCAGTGTGATCGACGTCGGCTCGGAATGGCGTACATTCAGCAGCGACAAGAACGCCGCCGACCCGTCGCGTGTCGGTGGTGCCGAGAACAAACTACTGGGCAGCTCCGACCTGAGCACCATGATCGGGGACGCGCGCGGCGCCGCCTCCTTCACGGCTGACGGACAGAGCAAGTACCAGAACCGGCGACAGGTGAGTGGGGTAGAGATGGACAGAGCAAGTACCAAAACGGGCGGGAGGTGAGTGGGATAGAGACGGACAGAGCAAGTACCAAAACCGGCGACAGGTGAGTGGGGTAGAGATGGACAGAGCAAGTACCAAAACCGGCGACAGGTGAGTGGGATAGAGATGGACAGAGCAAGTACCAAAACCGGCGACAGGTGAGTGGGATAGAGACGGACAGAGCAAGTACCAAACCCGGCGACAGGTGAGTGGGATAGAGATGGACAGAGCAAGTACCAGAACCGGCGACAGCTGAGTGGGATAGAGACGGACAGAGCAAGTACCAAAACGGGCGGGAGGTGAGTGGGATAGAGATGGACAGAGCAAGTACCAAAACCGGCGACAGGTGAGTGGGATAGAGATAGACAGAGCAAGTACCAAAACGGGCGGGAGGTGAGTGGGATAGAGACGGCAGAGCAAGTACCAGAACCGGTGGGAGGTGAGTGGGATAGAGACGGCAGAGCAAGTACCAGAACCGGCGACAGGTGAGTGGGATAGAGAGGGATAGAACAAGTACCAGAACCGGCGGGAGGTGAGTGGGATAGAGATGGACAGAGCAAGTACCAAAACCGGCGACAGGTGAGTGGGATAGAGATAGACAGAGCAAGTACCAGAACCGACGACAGGTGAATGGGATAGAGTTGGGTGGTGTGAATATCACCCACTAGTGCCGTAGCTATGGAGAGAATGGGGTTGTGGAAAGTCGCTTTAAAAAGTAGCGTTGGAAATTAACCGGCATACACAACGAGCAAGCTACGTATTTGCAAGACACAACCTGTCGCTGGTTCACTTAAACCCTTCTTCAACATTTCAATGGCCACGCTATCCCTCAATTACAACACGTCCATTATTTTCGGTAACCTCCCCGCGCCCCGCTCTAACACACCACTGCCTGCCTTTCTCCCCAGATGAGCAGCTCTGACCGGGCGCTGACCAACGCGTTCCGCGAGATCGCGCTAATGGCCGACCGCATCAGTCTGCCTCGCACCATCGTCGACCGCTCCAACAACCTGTTCAAACAGGTGCACGACGGCCGCAACCTGAAGGGACGCTCCAACGACGCCATCGCCTCGGCGTGCCTGTACATCAGCTGCCGTCAGGAGGGAGTGCCGCGCACATTCAAGGTAGGACGCGTGCCGGAGGGCCACGAGGTGGTGCGATGGGCTGACTGTGTCGTGTCTTGCGGTTACGTTGATGTAGATCTTAGAAGACAATAAAATGTATCCATTGCGTGATGTTCCAACACTCAGTTAAGGATGACTAGAAATTAGGAATGTTTTCAGACGCTGTGTTTTATCACTCTAAAGGCCTGGCTACACTATGCGTTTTTTTCGTGCGTTTTTTGCGTGTTTGCGTGTTTTGCGTGATATCGTTCTAGAAAAAAGAACGATATTACGTTTTTGTGATGTTTTTCACCTTAAATTTTAGTTACATAAGAGTTATATTAGCTTTTGTATATAACCAAAGTAAAAATTATTTTGTTTATAACTTTTTTCCTAGAACGATATTACGCAAAACACGCAAACCTGCAAAAACGCACGCAGAAAACGCATAGTGTAGCCAGGCCTTTACCAGATACTTTTCATGTGTTAACGTTATTTCATGTCTCATTTAACAAGTTTTTACTAGTAAACAGGCATAGCAACACGCAATATTATATCAATTGCGTGCCATTGTTCGTTCAGCTTTGGCGCATTCCACTTATGCTTTTAGTGGCATAATTGTTTAACCGAGTAGCAACAGCCGAAAAGCTCTCAAGCAACCTGTCTTCTCTTTGCGTTGTACCTAGACGTTAATCTAACGTTATCTCTCCCTGTTCAGGAAATTTGCGCTGTCAGCAAGATTAGTAAGAAGGAAATCGGCCGGTGCTTCAAGTTGATTCTGAAGGCGCTTGATACTACCGTGGATATGATCACCACGGGAGACTTCATGTCGCGCTTCTGCGCCAATCTGCGTAAGTTGGTCATTAAATTCATGTCCTGTGACTGTGTTTGGGCTGAACAAAGGCTGACCAACTTGCTTTTTTGTAGGAATTGCAAGCGGGGGAGTATTATCTTAGGCTGTAAGGACGTTTCCGATGTTGGTTTAGTACATTCTGAAATAATGAGGGTTTATCATAGGTTTTTTGCTCTTTGAAGACTATTCGCGGGAGCCTTGAGTAACATTATATTGCATCCGTCTTTTCCTCGCGGCAGGTCTGCCCAACTACGTGCAGCGCGCGGCCACGTACATCGCTCGCCGCGCTGCCAAGGAGCTGGATATCGTGCCCGGAAGGTCGCCCATCTCAGTCGCCGCAGCGGCTATCTACATGGCGTCCCAGGTATTTACAACCGTGGCGCAGTTGGGTTGACTCGCACCGCACCCATTTGCTTATTTAATATTTTTTTTTGTTTTTTTTTTTAAGTGTTCATTCAGGGCGGCATCCGACTGGAGATTTTAATTCGCTGACATAAGTTAAGTTTATGGAAATATAGGGACAGAGCCGCGGTAGTTGTGGATGTCTTCTTCTGCATTTGGGACTTTCGGAAGATCATAAACACATTGCATCGCCAATTTTGCCAATCAAAGTGTCGCCAATTTCGATACAATCACGTTGTAACGGAAAACTCGTTTCGTATTCTGTCAACCATCATGCATCACTAGCATCTCGCAGTTAGCAGCATCTCACTGGCTCGAAGGCGTTTCGTGACCCGTTCTCATCCACCTCTCCCCGTCACTGACAGGCGTCAGAGGACAAGAAGACCCAGAAGGAGATCGGAGACATCGCCGGCGTGGCCGACGTCACCATCCGGCAGTCGTACAAGCTGATGCTGCCGCGCGCCGCCGAGCTCTTCCCGCCCGACTTCAACTTCCACACACCGATCGAGGACCTGCCCGAGCTATAGACGCGCACTGAGGCGTTCTTGGGGCACCGCGGCGGTCTCAGCGCACCGCGGCGTTCGATGGCGACGGCCGGCGCTCGGACGGTGGTGGAGGGTCGGGCGCGGCGACCCCGGCGGTGGTCGTCCGCGACTGGCTGATTATCTGCCAGCACACTCCCGTCTACCAGTTAACAAACACTCGCACATGCACAGAATGCGTGACTCGCGGGGCGGCTCGCTGTGTGCACCGATCACGCGTACTGCGGCGTGGTGCAGAGGTCGGAGAGAGAGGATATGCATCTGCTGGACAGTGGAGGGTGGCCAGTCGCCCGTCAGTGACTTCCTGAGGCGCTCGTTACGCCGCACAGTTCAGAATGTGTAACATTATGCAGTGCGTCAAGTCGGCTAGTGCACCTGGGCGCTTCCGTGGCGCCTTCAAAGACATGGAGATTTGTGTGCGAGACAGCAGCTGCCAAGTCTGTGTTGGTGTGTAATTGATTGGTCGCGAACGATCGTGCCAGTGTCTACCATAATAAGTGTCCATGAGGTAGAGGTTTGGGCGGTGAGATCAGTCCAAGGTCAAGGGCCCAACTTTGTTAGGACTGGAAGTGTGCGTTCGGGGGTTGACCTTGGATTTATCGTCTTACGCACTAACTCTGTCTGCTGCAGGCTGTCGATTCATCTCAGTGTCACGCCTTTGCTGTATCTGGATGTGGCCTAAATCTGGCCGACCGTCCTTGCGCACTCTCAGATCACGCTTTTCATTTCCGATGGTTAGTTGTGTGAAAGACAATAATCCGAATGTTCTGTGTAACGCGCGTTCGCCGGTTCTGTGTAGCCAGCCCCATTCCTCGTAGTACTGCAACCTTCCACCATTGTACAAAGTGACCGGCGCGTGAAGAAGTCGTCATCCGGTCGAGAGGATTCTGAGCAGCGTCATTGATTATTTGATCTGGGGGTACCAGCGCGGAATCTGGATGACATTTTTGGTGTTAGTCGCATTTGTATGTATGTATGTTTGTTTGTTCTAGAAATAAGTCGATGTGTCGGTAAACCACCACCTATATGTTGTAACTGCACAGACATCGTTTCTTTCATTCACTTCAAAATGCTGGCAGAAATTCCACTATTTTGTCTATGTAGCATTGGCGTGAATACATAAACCACAAAATCCCAAGAGTTGTTTCACTTCTGTCGGTGCTGCCTCCCACAGACATCGGAAGTAGAATCCCGCTCCTAGTCTACCGGCATGTCTACATCCGTTTGCGCGCCTCTGTCACAAAAGTTTTTCGCAAAAAGTCTTTGAACCAAGTGATGTGTAGCCAAGCCACAAGCGGCATAAAAAGTGACAAGCTAGCACAAATAAAACAATCGGAATCACATCACGAAACATATATTATCCATCAACAGTCCAGTCAGCCAACATAACCAACAATCAGATCACAGCAGTGGAAGCTTTCATAACGCCAAGCCACCCGGTTTCACCGTACGCTGAGGACCGTCATCGTTATGTCATAGTGCGCCAGACAGTCTCTGCCGCGCCAGGAACCGTCTCCACCGCGTCGCTTCAGTCTCAGGCGGCCGGCTGGAGCAGCGGCAGCAGCAGTGGCAGCCTCAGTCGGTCTGACACCGACGGCTCATCCTGCAGCCGCTGCAGCCAGCCGTACACCTGACGAGGTGGTAGGGAATAATAAGCGTCGTCAGGGGACGGAACGGGCACGGGGTGTTGGGTGTGCGGCAGAGAAGACCAGAAATTAGACCACGAATCGTAATAGTGTACGCGGTTACAAGATTACATCCGCTACCAGTGAAAAGGTGTCGCGACTTGCGCGGCAGAGATTACCATCATTAACTAATGACCGACTCTGTAAGTAACCATCGATCCGTAAGACGGAAAAAGTTTTATTTGGATCCATCAGGATCTTAAAGATCCTGAAAACATATGCCTGATCTTGTATTGCATATAAAAAGAATATCGCTGATGTTTAACTGGCATTCGTTACATTTGCACCCAAAATAACTGCAAATCACATAAAAAACTAACGAATCAAGCAAACACGTTGGTGCATAGCTCCCCGAGACCCCGCACTAACCTGTTTCAGTACGGGCCGCCACCGGGGCTGGCTGAGCAGCAGCCGGGCCGCGGCGGGGAACAGGCGCGTCCGCGCAGAGGCCGACGAGGCCAGAGAGGTGGGGGAGGAGGTGAGAGTCAACGGCGACCAGAGCAGCACGGCACAGGCCAGCACGTCGGCCAGCCAGCCCAGCACCTGCCGAGAGGGCAGGCGCGGTCAGGGTGCGCAGGCAACGGTGGACGATGACATAAAGTTGCAGCACATTACTGAACGCGTATTGCATACGTCATCTGGTGAACTGCCTTATGCAAGACACTTCCCAAAAGGTTTAAACAGACCTTCGGCACACAGAGAGCCATTTTCGTGTAAGAAGTCAGAGAGCCGTTCTCGTATAAACCGGGCCCAAATGCCCAAATTTGTGGCGGCTCGTAAGCTGAAATACCAATGACCAATAACCAATTCTCGTATAAGAGAGCCATTTTCATATGCATTATATCTGTTGTTGTTGTTGTGTTGTCCCCTCCATCTGCGGCAGAGCCGCAGTGTAGCTTCTCAGCTCTGGAGGGCCCTGAAGGCGGCCACCAGGGCCGCCACCGTGTCGCCGCGCCTGACCTCCTCCACCGTCGGCAGTATGTTGCCGACCGCCGGGATTATCTCGCTCGCATCAATCGCACGCACCAGCTTCGTACGTGCTTTTAATCTAAGCAATAGAAAATGTATTTCAAGAGTATCCTGCAAGCTGAAAGAGGCTGTTTCAGAGTCTAATTCAGCTCTAACAGACTTTCACAGCCGGTATAACAGCTCTAACAAGCACGCCGGCCGGCTGACCTGTCCTGGTTTGGCGGTGTCGCAGTCCACCCGGCCCGTCTGGACGGCCCGCAGCCTGAACAGCAGCTCCAGCAGCCAGTCGGGAGCAGAGGAGTGGCCGCAGCAGCCGGCCAGCGCGCGGCACACCTCCGACTCCACGTCCGCTCCCAGACTGGGGGTATACAGCGCACAGTGAGTCAGTGGGCGGCTGGGACGATGACGGAACGCACTAACAAATTTGGGTAACTTTGAGACTTGAGCGACAACAAACGTGGCTGGAGTCAAGGCAAAACGGAATGTGTTTCGCCGTACCGAAACCGGCCTGTCGAAGCAAACAACGGTAAAAGTGATAGGATAAAAAAATATTCGAGTTATGCGTGACCGACAAAAACAAAGGAAGGTATTTCGTAACACACTATCACAAATGGTTTCTCGAAACGAACTTCTCGCAAGTGAAAAGAATAATAAATACTGACCCAGCGCTGCCCGCAGCATCGATGATATCATTCATCCAGACCATGGGGCTGTCTCCCTCGCCCAGACAGGACATGTGGCTCCGCACGGCGGCCGCCACGACAAGTTTGGCCTTCTCGACTGACCACCAGAGGGACGGCGAGCTCAGCCGTTCCAGGTGAGACGTGGGCAGCTCCGAGATACCCTCCAGGAACGCCGTGAATACCTCCGTCTGTAAAGCCAGGTGACGGACGGAGAATTAGTTGATTGGAAAAAATAAACAGTGGAATCAATAGAAGAGCAGTAGCTAATACAATGCTACTTAACAGGGCGAGTGAGATTTCTACATCGCGGTAAATGAAGCAATAAGACAATTACGGCGCCAAAGAAATTGTATAAGGTTTACGTTAAGTACGAAAAATGATCCTCGTGGGTGACCACTAAGTGAAATAGTATTTTCACTGAAAACTTGGAGACACTTTGAGAAGGCTCCAAAACCAAAATTGATAGGTATAGTTCGTTTTTTTTCAAAAGGACGCTGGCTCAAAGTGCAATATCGAAGCTCTCACGTGAGTTTTGGCAGCTTCAGTGTCTGGCCAAGAATTTCTTACCGAAAAAATAATCGATTTCAAATTGTGCACGGTAAGTAGCTGGAAATTGTTTCTTAAAAATGAACATACTATGATGACGTCACTGGTGGCAGCAGGCACCCAAATGTCCGTGCGATGCGCCAAGTGTCAACGAATTTGGGTGAAACTTAGTTTTTTTTCACTGTTGCCGAGCATAATCGAGTAAGCGGTTCCGTCCATGATAGTTATAAGTTACATTGCAATACATGTTCGACAGCAGACGTCACCACTGTTCCCATATCTGGTTCCAAAATGCACATATGGAAATTATCGGGAAGAAATCACATGTTAAAATTAGTCGACGTTCGACTTTCTCAGGTTCAGTTTTTGCTCGTTTTGGCGGCTAAAACACGTGCTTGTTCGAAAAACATACTTGGAGCCAGCGTCCTTTTGAAAAAAAAAACGAACTATAGTTAGGAATTGTTGAGCACTAACCTGTTCCGGGTTGATGTCGTCGGCCATGGCCTCCATCACATGGCCGATGGTCGCCCGATTCGCCTCGTGTAGACGCTCGTCTTTGAGCGCCGTACGCAGCGCCGCCAGCACACGGCACGCCTCCGAACCAGAAGTTCCGAGGGTCGTCGATAGATGGTGCTGCACGAACGGCATGAGCACGGCGGGCGGCACGCCGCGTCCGATCATACCCAGGTGTTTGAGGAGGGCCTCGGTGACCTCCGGCGGACGGTTGTCACTCGGTGGGACGGCCATCAGAATCTTCAGCGAGTCGGCAGCTGAGGGGTGCGTGCAGCAATGGCGTGCCAGCGCCTCCACGCAGAGCGCCGCCACCGGCCCGCCGCGCTCCGCCAGCCGCAGAAGAAAGGAGAGATTTAGCGGCGGCAGCGCGTGGCCAAGATCAGCGGCCAGCGGCCACAGACAGGCGGCCAGCGCTGCCGGCGGGGCGGGCCCGGCCGCCAGCACAGCCTCCCCGCCCTCCGAGCCGCCGGCTGCCGTCTGCAGGTAGGCCACCAGAGCCCTGACGATACTCGCCGGCTCCAGGTAGGCCAGTGAGGAAGGCTCGCCGCCCTCCCTCCGCGCCTTTTCCTTGGCCGTGAAGTACACCCCGCGACCGATCAGCTTGATCTCGCAGCCCACCAGGCCGGTCAGCGTGTGACCATACTCCTCCATCAGCTCCGGGAGCAGGTGGGTCAGCAGGCGCGTGTAGCAGTCGCCCGGTACGTACGGCATCAGCTCCTCCGGCGAGCGCGCCGCGTCAGCCGGCGTGGCGATCAGCTTGGCCGGCACGACGAGTCCCACTTTGGCGGCGGCCGGCAGCATTCGCAGGGTAAAGGAGCCGGGTTTGTAGAAAGACAAAGCACGGAGTGCGGCGCGTACCACGGCAGGTGGCCGCTTACCAGTGACCTGCTGCCACAGAACGGTCGATACTTCCAGGGTGAAGGCTTCGTATTCCTCACTTGGCACGTGTAGCTGGGGTACCAGTGCTAGGAAGTCCATGTATCTGAAACATAAGCACGAAATGAAGTCAAATGACTAACTATGCATTCTAAAAACATTAAAACGACAGAGTTGTCATGACGGATTCGATTGAAAAAGTAATGACACTGGCTCCGGGCCCTTGACTCACCGTGCCAAGACGGGCGTCCGTCGTTCCTGTCTCAGTTTCGGTGCCAGGATGCGCCACGTGGTGCGTACA
Source organism: Amphibalanus amphitrite (assembly GCF_019059575.1). NCBI lineage: Eukaryota > Metazoa > Arthropoda > Thecostraca > Balanomorpha > Balanidae > Amphibalanus > Amphibalanus amphitrite. The sequence continues at coordinate 417,808 of NW_024882010.1, read as the reverse complement.
TCGAGTACCTCTGCCTGACAGAGCGCTGAGATGCCGGTCAGTGCCAGACTGCAGGCAGCTCCACTCTCTGGCGTCGTCAGCTCGGTCAGCACCCGAGACAAAGCCGACAGCTGGTCCTTGCCGGACGTCGGGCTGGAAGACAGGGTGATGGGGGAGTTGGTGGGATAAAACACTACATCGGAGGTTATACTGAGCTGTTAATTTCAAAGGTGTAGTTAATATTGGAGCATAGAGCCATGAGGTATAGCAGAGAGGCCATTGACTATTGCTAACTCGCAAGCAGGCACGTTCGATTTACACCAACCGATGCCTTTTCGATATGCTGGTGACTACATGGGTACTTATCAATTACGACCAGTTTTGTGTATTAACAGTTAAAGAACGAAAAACATTAATCCAGCTACACGTCCTGAGCGCTCACCTATGTGTACAGATATCAGCGATGGCAGCCAGTCTGGCCAGGAGTAGGCGGGACGACTGGGCGGTCAGCGGGCCCTCCATCTTCAGCACGGAGAGCAGGTAGGGCAGGCAGCGCTCCTCGCGGCGCCACACGGCGGCCAAGAGACGGACGGCGTCGGCCGCCAGCGGGCCGCGGCCACCGTCAGACGTCACCAGTCCGGTGAGCAGCCGGACCAGGGGAGGCACCACAGCCTAAGGGCGGCACAAGGGCGTCAGGGGTCAGCGAGGACCGCGGGACTTATGCGTCGGTCTCGGGTGGTAGCAGTCGATTTGCCCGATATGGCGGCCCAGGAGACAAGGGACCGCTGAGTCCCCTCCCTGATAATTATACAGCGCAAACTTAAATGCGAAATAACCAAAGCAAAATCGTCCAAAGGCAACGAAGCAGTGCCAAATTCAGCATTCACTCATTCCACCGCTTAGTGACTGTTGCTCTCACCTTGCTGACAGCCAGCTCAGGGAGGGCGCGCAGCAGCGTCATAACCATCTCCGGGTCCGTCTCCACCTTCAGACGGTATATGATACAGTAGAAAAGCTCCACAGCGAGTCCAGGCCGCTGGCGCACAGCCGCCAGAGCAGCGCGCAGCGCCGCCCCGCGGACGGACGGCGAACTGCTAGTGCAGACGATCAGCGCCAGGGCTGCACGCTCAGAGAAGGCATCCGGCTCGGAGCGAGACAGCGTCACCTCCAGATGGTTCAGCCAGCTTCGCTGCAGCTGAAAGAGCAATGAGAGCCATCAGAGACATAACATAGGCAGAAAGCACAAGTGAAGACAGAATAAAAAAGGAAAAATAGAATGAGCGAGCCTACTGACAATAATCTGGTGGCGAGGCAGGATAAATTTATCTGCGAACAAAAAAAAAACATAACCCACCAAAGAGGGGTCAAAATTACCACACATCAAAAAGCGTACAAATTGAATCAAACACTTCGTTACAAAGCCACAAAACAAAGCAAGCGATCTCACATAACCCTAACCAAACTGAGTTTCAGACACTCATACCTCCTCGTTTGCGGCCAGTGTGTCGGCGAGCAGGGCGGCCCGGCAGAGGTCGGGACTGATATCGGCCACCGCCGGCCAGTAGGCGGCCTCCTGGAGCCGACCGGCAGCACCGCTCGGCCCGGCAGCCAGCAGAGCCAGCAGAGGCTCCACCAGCGACGTGAGACCGGGCAGCAGCGAGACGGCCCGCAGCAGCGGAGGGACCAGCAGCGCGGCCACGTGCGGGCTGTACCGGCCGCCCTCCAGCAGCCGGCACACTGCCGATTGGATAAGTGTGGTTAGTGTGTGGGATATAATTGGGATAATAGTAAAACTTTTCATATCAAAAATACACTTTTCATATTCAATGCCATATGAGCCCAAAATGGCGCCCAACGTGGGGCATATTACGAAAAAGATGCAATCCGTATGTGCTCCACGACGAGCAAAATCAAAACTCTCGCCGGATAAGCTACGGTATGCAATTGCAATGCTTCCACTCCGCTCGTTAAAAAAAAACTTAAGAGTGACGGTACTGCAACGTCAACATTCATCGTTCAAACGTAATTGATGCAGCCAATGTACACGAAAATCTGCGACGTGTTTGGAAAAAACGTGTATATTGAATACGTTAGATGCAAGTTCGCGCTTGCACCTTGAAATGCCCCTCCAGGCACCAACCTCGCCGATCGTGGTCAATTTAGTAATGGGGAAGATAGTTGTGCCTTAGCTGTCAATGTCTTGCGTTTCAAGAGCTTCTCTAAGAATCGCCTCTATCGCGGAAAAATATACTTCCTAAAGACAAGATTAACGAAGCAAGTGTGTAAGCAAAAATAACTTTTGTGAAGGTGAATGATCTACCTAGATCTACCAGAGCAGACGAAGGACCTAGTGAAGCGGATTACACTACACTCACCTGCACCAATCAGCTTCCCGTCTCTGATGGACAGTGCCGAGGACCGAGCGATGGTGTCTGAGAGCAGCACCAGTTCCACGTCTCCACTCACACCGAGCTCCAGGAGTCTGGTGACCTCGGACAGTGCCGGCGAGACGTCACATAAGCCCTCGGAGACCTGTGCATGACACAAGGGTCAGGTCAACGGCTGTAGAACGCAGAAAGGTAGTGCACCGGTAGATGGCTGGAGGCAAATGGATAGATACGCCAAGTTAACCCTATTAGTGGCAGGGGGAGGTTGTTTTCATCCACCCCTCAGGTTTTTCGGGAATATCTCCGAAACCGCTGAAGCTACGATGCTGAAATTTTCTGACTTTTCCTAAAACTAAATTGGGCACATTCCCTGAAAATTTCAAGTTCATAACTTTACCAGGGGCGGCTCCAGAGCACTGGGAATTGGGGGATCCTATTCGTGAAGCGAGTCATTTGGGCGAAGATCACGATGCTGATGTATTATAACTGTATGCACCAGTTTTACGAACAGTGAATGAAAGGTATCATGTGATAACATATACAAAGTTATTGTGCATCCTCTTTTAACACGTTTTTGCTATAATAGGCGGATCCAGGCGTCCAAAAAGGGGGGTTATGTTTTACCTCCCAACATAGGTGCCCTGACACCGCCTATGCATGACCAATACAATTGTAGTCGTTCTCTCATAAGAAAATTGTAACATAACAAGACCATTACCACCCTTTTTAGAAACAGTACCAACAAAAATCTTATTTACTATACTTTTTGTGTACCCCCAATCTCAATGATCTGTATCCTCCTATGATTTTTGAAAATGCATATTTTTAGGATCCATGTGAATTCCTGGTTCATTCTCTATCGATCGGCAAAAGTTGCGTTAAAATTGGTTCAGAAACCTGGCCGTGATAAACAGTCTAAAATGTATCTGCAATTTGCCCCTTTTTACCCCCCTCTACCCCCCTATTGACATTTTTTCAATCTTTATTTTTTTAGAAATGTAGATCACGTTGAGCGAAATCGAATGCCGTTTGAATTTTGAAAATCGGCCCGTTAGATCTCGAGATATCAGGGGGGGGGTCGTAAACAGCCCCCCCTGCCACTAATAGGGGTAGCCAGGAGCCTGCCACTAATAGGGTTAACTATCAAGTCAAACACGGGGTGATTGATCAAAACATTACTGTTTTTAGGATCTTGACATCTAGCTACCAAAGGCACCACCTTAAGTTTAAGCCGTGTGCATGATCATTTACGTTTACCTGCAAGAATAATTGAGGGAACTTAAGAAATCTACGTACTTATAAGCTATTCATCTCACCTGCAGCTGCAGACAGTGAACAGTGAGCGGCGTCAGCGAGCGGAGCAGCGCTCGGTCGTTGATCTCCTCGGCAAACTCCACCAGTCTGCGACAGAGCGGGGGTAGTTCCCAGCACAGCTGAGCGGGCGGCACCTGGCGGGGGAAGATTAGACGTCAGGCTGAACACTGCGGCGAGCTTAACACAAAATAGGAATGGATTAAGTACGAAATTTACTAACACCACACCATAGTTCGTTAGAACAGTGGTTTGCAACATCAGACAAGTGTCTATCCACATGGCCAAGGCGCTCCTAGAAGACGATATAACAGGGCGATCAAGACAATGCAAAACAATTTTTAAAATATTGCTCGACTTCAGTCAAATATGAAAAATACTGAAACCAAAAGGCATAACAAGGACCGAATGACATCCAGTCACGTCTCAGCACCGATATCTGCGGACCGACCTGGACCCTGGAGAGCAGCTGCAGCGCCCGGTGGATGGGCAGCGGGGTGCGACTGAGGCGCGCCTGGCGACACAGGGCAGACACCAGCCGGGCACGGAGATGGGATGGCGTCTGCGGACCGCAACACGCCCACAGAAACGGCGTGACGTACTCCAGCGCCACGCCGCAGTACCTGCCACAGTGGTGGGAAAATGACAGGTGCTAGTGACTTAACATTTGTAATATACGTATTATTCATTTAGGTAAGTACTTAGCATATTTTCAGGCACAAGTTTACGTGATCATTTTGGCCTTTACTAGCGAGCACTTGCTCATAATTTGGTAATCACTTACGATTTATGTGATCTATGCACTTACTTAGAACATATATACCCAAAACATAGCCAAACACGCTTCCTTATGACTGTTATCAAGCATCCTCTGTACGATTATCAGACTACTTACAAACACAAGCAAACATATACTTCCGGTGTTTTGTATGCCTTTTGAACTGAGCAGTGAGGTCATATCCGTATTTCCCCACCCCATTCTCTGAATCACACACGGAGCACTGATCAGTTTACTTACTGTGGACTGTCATCAGCCAGCAGCAGCCTCTCCAGCTCCGCACCAACCTGGTGGCTGTGCTGAGGCAGCGCGCGCAGCAGCGTCACGTGCGGGTGCTGAGCTGAACTTAGAGACGGGAGGGCCTTCTGGCCGCCCGCAGCTGCCTGCAGGGCTGTCTGCAGCAGCTCTGTCACCAGCCACACCAGAGCATCACCGCAGCTGTAACGTACACCACAGCATCTGCGTCACCGCAGTCCGCAGCTGTAACGTACATAAACCAGAGGGAGAACATGACAGCTGTAACGCACAATTGTTTCACAGTTCACTTTCCTTAGCACCTGGTGTTTCGCCTCCATGACTGTCTAGCGTCTCGCCTTCCATGTGTGCTGGTGCCTCGCTTTCCGCTTCCTCTCGTCTCCCCTACCTCACCCTCCCTGTATTTTACGACTCGCCTCCCTGGAGCCCCATGTCTCACCTGCCTCCCACTGCCACCGAGGAGAGGGCTGACCGCAGAGCGTCCGCCAGTGGCACGGTGCCCTCGACCACGAGCAGCGCCACACCCCGAGCGGCGAGCCGACCGGTCGACGGACGGCTGCCGGTCAGCAGGGCAGTCAGCTCCCGGAACTCGGCTGCCTGCCAAACGGCAAAAGAAAGTACCACAACTGCACGCACATCTTGAAAAGAGGACCACTGGTATGGGTTGAGTATCCATACTGATAAGACTTAACTGAAGAATGTCGGGATTTGAAGATTAATAATCAATTAGCTAGGTACCTGCAATTCGATTAGATTTGTTCCCACATAATCAAGGCTGGTATTCTGTTTATAACTCAAGTGAGAACAAATCATTCACCCACTAGTCTCATACTTAACAGCAAACATACAAACAGATTTATGCTACCGTCGCTTATTACCAATGCTGCCACAGCCGGTCCTTCTTACCTCAGAAGCTCCAAGGCCAGCCTTTTTCAGCTTTTCGCACACTTTTAAGATTCCCTGATGGACAGAAACAATTTTATAATACAATACATGACAATACAGTTAACAAACATAGTTGCATTAGTACTTCACGTGACTTTGTAAAATATATCAAAATAGGTTATGTTTGAGAAAAATACAATAACTTCCTACAGCATATCATAATGTTTTGATAGAATGATTTTGTTTGATCTAATTTTCAACATATTCTCGTGAGTACCCATTCGAGTGGAAGGTATTATCATCAATCATCATTTTGCCCTCATCAGGTGAAAATGACCACACAAAAAAGTGTTAGCAGTAACTTGGTGACAATAAGAGCCACTCATGCTTTAAAACCAATTAACCCGCGTCCCGTGGGGGGTCCAAAACGCCCCCCCCCCTTGTCCTTTTCGTCGATATCTCCTAAGCGGCTGGAGATATCGCCACCAAACTTTCAGGACCCCTCCGGGCATCAATTTTACACAGTGACCAAAAAAAAAAAAAAAAATCCAGAGGCTATCATAGGTGGGCCACAAATGACGTCAGAATGACGTCATGTTCTGCCATTTTCGACCGAAAAAAGACCTTCGCGAGAAGAGCTGTCAGGCCTACAGCTTTGAAGATACAGAAAAATGATCAAGACATAAAAGGTGTAGAATTGACATGGCTATAAAACTGCTATCTCGGATTTTTGAACATTTTGAGTTTTGACCCCGAAAGGTCAAAAAAGCATTTATTTTGGATAAATTAGCCAAAAAATCCAAAAAGTTTTTTGAGTTTCAAAAAAACGGAATATGTATATGTGATATAGTTCGTTTTTCTTAAGTTTGCCCCTCACTGTAAACGTCTTTTTGAACATAGCACGAGAATTGCTAGCTGAATTATTGAGAAAATTGGTTGGCGCACATTGTATTGGAGATATGAATTATATTTTCAAAATAAGTTTTGAACACCGACGATGTAACGTTAATGTTAAACGCCGTGCAATTTATTAATTATTTCAGACATAATTCCTGAGAAGTCATCTATCACTGTGGAGCTGTAGGTATGGGCAAATACGAGCTATGAGTCTGTGAAATCGTAAACAAATTTGATGTAATTGATCGTCTGTGAAATCTGGTAAAATCAATGTGGGCCAACCAGTTTTCTCAGTAACTCAGCTACCAATTCTCGTGCTATGTTCAAAAGACGTTTACAGTGAGGGGCAAACTTAAGAAAAACGAACTATAGTACCTACCGTCGTCTAGCTACATACCAAATTTCAGATCGATATCACGTTTTTTGGCCAAGTTATAGCGAAGAAACTGTTAAAAAATGATGACGTCAAATTTTCAACTTAAATTTTGGCAATTCTAGACTACGTAGGACAAAACAAAGACCACCATTAGACTCCCCGTGACGAGCTGCATCGAATCGATACCTACCCATTTTATGCAAAAATATCAACTTTGAAATTTGACCTTATTTGACCTGACCTTGGCCTGACCTTCACCAAAACGTGACCTAAGCTGGCCCCAAAGGCCGCCTGACCCACATAATCGCATTTTTCGTGTAAAATGGACCATAAAACATGCATCACACGACACTTCCTTATTGTGACCCCCCCCCAGTGACCTGACCTCTGTGACCTGACCTGGTATCAGTGACCTCAGATAGCAAAGTATGTGTTTGATGAACAATGTACCATCGATGGTTTTCAATAACTTACCAATTTACTCCATTTCACAACACATTTCTTGAAATGCCTGTGAACGGTGAAAATCCGACCTTTGACCTGACGTGTGACGTCATCAGTTTAACCTAGGTCAATGAAATTTGGTCACAAGGTAGTTTCCCGGTGGGGCTATCGAACGCCGTTTGAATTTTGAAAATCGGCCGGTAAATTTCCGAGATCTTAGGGGGGCCGAAACCCCCCCCCCCCTACGGATGGTAGGGTCCGGCGATAGCCCTACGGGGCGGCGCGGGTTAAAAGAGATTAGGCCTAACATAGACCTAACATAGCCTAACATAAAGGATTCTGATCAGCCTGAAAACGATGAGAACCATGTTCATTGTTCAGCTTAGCTATCTCTTGTTGTCTGCAGTCTGCACATCATCCCTTTGAAAATAAAAGGAAATACCTACAATGTTTGTACTCTGACACTTACCTCTTCTTGCACCCATTCATCATTTGATTCTAAACAAAATGTTATTTCTTCCATACTTTCTTCAGTTAAAAAAAAATCAAAGGACCTGTGAAATCAAAGGTGAGAAATTGTAAGCAACAATGCTGATTTCATACTCAAATTCATACAATGAAAAACTTAAGTGTCCATTCCAATTATTTGAGCTTTGAAGTCCAATAGGTAAGTCAAGAAGCATTTTGAATCCCTATCTACTACCTAGGCTTGATCTTTGCAATTGTTATAAGAAATATCGTCCACTGTCCATGCAAAATTTATCGTTTTTTACACATATTACAACACAAATGTAAATCACCTCACATATTGGAAATTGGTGACTGGTGAAAACTGAAAAGGTGGAGTACATGGATAGATTCTCTCAATAGTTCTCTATTTTTATCATTAGGTTACAAAAACATTCTGAGTGAAAAATATTGTGATGGTTTGAAAAACTAGCTTTTATTGCACATTAAATATGAAGTGAATTGCATCCAATGTGGAGGCACATGTCTAATGTAGACAATTGTATGAAAAAACAAGTTTTCTTCAAACTCACACAAACTTGCATGAATTGCATTGAGTCACATTGCCATCATTAGTAAGTTCAATCATTTTATTTTTGTAATTGTTACCATTTACAATGATTGTTTGCATAAATCATTGTGAATTTACAAGTTATTCAGATAGGGTTTTCATGATATCACTGACCATTTCAGATGGTGGTAATGACTTATTAATTGAAGCATGGGAGCAGGCACAGTTACCAGATGAAACTAGTAGCATGCATTCAGGCAGGGCTGGACAAGGCCCAGCTATATAGGGGTAGGTAATCGTAAAGCATGCGTCACACTAGTGAGTACTCAACTGAAGGTACTGTGACGGTGACTGGTGACAGGCTGCGTGCTAATGCTCATCATTCCGTAGGTTATTCATGGCAAGATAAAATGTCAATTTGAATTCATAGGTTAACTGAAACACAGCCTCCCTTGCTTCATGACACACAATTTGTCGATCTGTTCTGCATTGGTCTTCATTTAAACAGCTTTCTATATAGGTACTGTGATTCAAGCCATGTAGGTACATACTCTCCCAAGATTCTTAGCACCAGGGTATTTATCGCCTTGCTTAGCACCAATCAAGGGGCACCAAATAATAAAACTTAGCACAATATTGATACCAGGGGATTGATATTGTCATTCATTCACATATACCCGCATGTGGCACTGTCACTACCTTGAACCAGACCTACCACTGGCACTGCACATGTACACAAAATAAGGTCTTGCATAACTTGCAATGTAGCATAAATATTGTCAGAATTACCGTACCGTACCTAGTACCTACTGTAATGTAGATCAATATGTCAATGTACAGGGTGATTTTTTTTAACTGTTAAAAAGTAAATGTCAATGGTGGTCCCTAAATCGAAAAATCTCTTACAAAAAAGCAATGCACGTGATAGATAAATCTGGGACATTTTGTATGGTGTCATGATTTGTTCCTTTTAACCGAAGGCCTCGGCCCCAATGGAGCCTGAAAATGTCCCACCAATCGGGCACGCATGGTCCACCGCCGTTCAGTAAGGAACGGTACAAAACGATGATTTTGAAGCATTGAGGCAGTTCGAGGCATACGATCATCGAGGAGACACCCCAGAAAGACGTTAAATAATGCACGAACAAGCTTGTAGTCATAAATAACCTTCAAACGGTTCATTTGGCGTATGTGCAGCCTCTGAAGAATCAGTCTTCAGGGCGAAAGAAAAACAACAAATCAGACACCACCAGGGCTGCCAGTATCGAAATCCTCGACCTGCCCTTAATAGACTTCTAGTTTTTGGACCCAGCTATGGCAGATATAACAAGAAAACATTGGAAATATCTGGCGGAGCTGAAAATGGATGATAGGAACCTTTTCAGTCCGCCTAATGAGTATGTGAGTCCATGGTGCCGTTCAACACGTGCTCAGGCGGGCTGATTCGTGTTGGTGAGAGAGGGGGCAAGGCCCTAAATACAAGGTTGCACGGACTAATTTCTACTAAACCTACCAGAATATAGTTTCACGGTTAAATATTTAAATAATTAATCAATCAAAACTTCTTCATTATTATCTCGTAATCATTTATAAGCAATTTTATAAATATACTTTTAATTTGCTTGCCATTTACGGACAAAATAACTTTCTAGTATTGGGTCAACATAGTGGTGTAGCAGTAGGAACCATATCTGGCAAAACCCCAATGCCTACATACAGCAGAAAAGCAGCCACCAGGTGTCGCCACAGTCGCCCCACAGATGTCGCGCGCGTCGCTTATCGCCACACTACCGATTTCCATAAGGACGCATATGTACGGATATGTAAGGGAAAGTCGCCCTTAAGGATTACGCTTACATTCTTTGCTTATAAGGTCGATGTTTGGAAATTGGAAGGGGCTCGGTTATTTTCGACCACGGATATGGCTTTATCACATGATGAGGAACATGCTGATAAGCGTTTGATGTGTCATAACAGCACCCAAGTATTTTTAATCATTTTTCAAAAATAGCCGTTCTGCCGTATCTTTCAGTGCAAGGTGCCGTCGGTCATCCCCGACGTTACGTCACGCCGGGGATTGCCAGATTTTCCTACTAGACTTCAACGCCCCCTGAGAGGGGGCAACTTCAAGCACAAGTAAAATACACGATGGACGCTCCTTCACATCGTGTCTGCATGAAATCAAAATGTCCCAGCATGCTTGTCATCCTGGTATATAATTTTGCAATATATATTTGTATTTTAATGCCCCTAGACCTCATTACTTTTTAACAAGTAAAAAAAAAAATCACCCTGTAGGTATACCACACGTTTTGGCCACGGTCACGGTATATAGAGAACTGGCCACGGTCTTCGCTATGCCGGCTAGGCCTGATTGTTCAATTGTTTATTTAATTTAGTGGCCTCAGCTCCATCTTCAATAACGTCATTACTGCGCAATGTTCGCTCGGACTATTTGCTTCCATATTTGCTTCCAACTATAAAGGGAAAACTTCTATGAGGGCAGTGTAAAACTTTATAATGCCTTCACATGACCGCTGCACTGATTTCTTTGATCCATTTCTTGCCCTAGCCCGCTCTCACCTATCCTCCGTCAGGAATCAGAAAGCACAAACCCTTTTCCTCTGCACCTCAGACCTTGTTCGAGCTCGGCGACCACCTTCATTATCATTCGACAATCGACTATGAGCAGAGGTGGAGCAGAGGTTTCTTATAGGTATCTTGGAGCAGAGCTTCTCAGGCCTTAAAGGTGCTTAAAAGGCACCGGGCATGCTCATATGACCTTGACAATATCACTCGGCAGTCGCCAACCATTATCCATTGACAAACATGAACACTTACATATACACATTTTGCCACATTTCTGCTCGCAAAAGTCTGGAAACGCACGGAAAATGATCGCTGACACATAGGTACGCCGACGCCTAGCCCTCCCCCGTAGGTATTGGTGCTTTGCCAGCCGCGAACTTGGACCCCCCCCCCCCCTCCCACCCGTTGCCGTTTGGCCCCTGATCGAGCTAGAGCTTCGCACAAAAACGAGCGTGCTGCCCGTGACGAGAGGATGCTGATGATACCCAATTTCCGGGTCCTTGGTCATTGGTTGTCGGTTGACGTTCCAGGTCAGCCGTCAAGACCTAAAAGTCGGGAAAATCGGGACCTGTTAGAACGTAGTTAAGTGTGGCAGCTTAAGCTATAGGGTTTTTCGGGTTACTGATCACCAATGTCATGTTAGTTTTGACCACAGATGATGTCTTCATGCATTTAGGCCATGTCGGGTCAGGTCAGGTCAACCAGTAAGCTAGCGGGTATTCGTACATACCTAGTACCTACCTAGTGTCAACCGCCGTTGGCAGCTTCGTAACATGTTACGTAGGCAAATGTTCAAATAGTTGCTCAATTCAAATTCAACTAAAAAACTAGCCTAGAAAGTAGAAACATGTTAACCCTCGCCCGCACATGGGGGGGTGGTTGCCACCCCCCCCCCCCCAGGTAGTCTTTCTGCTCTGCACTCAACAATTTTAGAGCTAGAAGGCTGATGTTTCGTATAGCTGCTCCTCTATCCTTTCTTGATGTCCACTGAAAATTTCAAGTTTCTGTGATTGTTGGTTTCGGAGATATGACCTTGTTTTTCAGGTCATGTCATGACCCAAATGGCCATTCTCAACATCTTGCGTTTGCCATGGGCCTTGTGAGCTTTTGACACCCTGATTTCGGCCTTTTTTGCCAGTCTTACCTCCCACCTATCATGGAACATGTTGTTCGACGATGTACAGGGGTCAAGGTCAGGGTCAAGGTCAACCAAGGTCATCTAAGCTAATTGCGTTTTAGGCAAGCTGAATTTACTTTTGTGAAGTTTTTTGACTGCATTTTTGGTAAAAGCTTCTCAGAACATGATTTCATGTAATATGGACCCAAAAACAATCGGTGCACACATCAGTATACATGTTACGGCCCGTTTGAAAACCCGGTCCGTATTAATACTGCCCGGCCCGTATTAATACTGACCGGAGGCCTGGCCCGTATTAATACGGCCCCCGGTCAGCATTAATGCGGACTGCCTCGCGGTCGGCATTAATACGGGCCGGGCAGCATTAATACAGGCCACTTTTTTCCTCGCGGCCATATCAAGACTTGGGCCATGTCAAAACTAGCCAACTACAGTCCTATTTCTGTTACGGACTAACTACAGTCCTGTAATTAGTCCTATTTCATGTCTTGGCAAATGCTCCGTAGGCCTGCAGTGACCCAAGGTCACCCCCTGAGGTGACCTTGGGTGAGGTGTTAGATCTGCTCATATTCTCCTAGGCAACATCTAGATGAATACCGCTAGTTGTCTTTACGGAATCATGAAATGTCTTCGTTTGTTTTCTCTACATGATATTTTGAACTGTTTTGATTACGGAGCGAGCGAAGCGAGCGTAGTCTTTCCTTAGATTAACGGAAACTAGAATACAGGTTTACGCGATAACTGTACGTTTGGATAGATATGGTTGATGGGGCCATTAGTTGGGTTGTCAAAACTTGAATGTTTATATAAGTAGGGTGGTGTTTGTTAGTTACTTCTCTTAATTGTATAGTAGGTAGGGATGGCTTTTCGAGGAGCACTACGAATCCAAAGGTTTGGACATTGAATTATTAAAAAAAAACACGCCCTCCCGTCGCCAACCGCAAACGCCGCAAAAATAAAAACGACCGCCTCCAACCGCAAACAACACCGCAAACGCCGCAAAAAAAAACGCCCGCATCGCGCGCCCGCCCGCCGCCAACCGCAAACGCCGCAAAAAATAAAAACCGCCCGCATCGCACGCCCGCCCGCCGCCAACCACAAACGCCGCAAAAAATAAAAACCGCCCGCATCGCACGCCCGCCCGCCGCCAACCACAAACGCCGCAAAAAATAAAAACCGCCCGCCCACCGCCGCCAACCGCAAACGCCTCGAAAAAAATGAAAACCGCCCGCATCGTGCGCCCGCCGCCAACCGCAAACGCCGCAAAAGTAAAAACGACCGCCTCCAACCGCAAACAACACCGCAAACGCCGCAAAAAATAAAAACCGCCCGCATCGCGCGCCCGCCCGCCGCCAACCGCAAACGCCGCAAAAAATAAAAACCGCCCGCATCGCACGCACGCCCGCCGCCAACCACAAACGCCGCAAAAAATAAAAACCGCCCGCATCGCACGCCCGCCCGCCGCCAACTACAAACGCCGCAAAAGATGAAAACCGCGCGCCCGACCGCCGCCAACCGCAAACGCCTCGAAAAAATGAAAACCGCCCGCATCGTGCGCCCGCCCGCCCGCCGCCAACCGCAAACGCCACAAAAAAATGAAAATCGCCCGCATCGCCCACCCGCCAATCGGGTACCTACGCCGCAAAAAAGCGCTATTCTACCCATATACATGTCCTACCCTACCTATCCCTACCTACACCATACCAATACCCTACTCATGGGCTCTATTCCCACCTTACTCTAGTGCATTCCTATAACCACCAGTAAGTCGTAACATAACATACCTACGTTCTTAACATGAGCACTGTAAACTACTCTAATTGTATTCTATCACATTCGTTTGTTCAATATCATGGATATTATTAATGCTGTAAATGGTGAAAGGTTGTTCTCTTGAAGATTGCCAGGTAGGTAATCGAGTGCGCATACCTACCCAATAAGTGCGGCTCGCATAGCCGCCCAAACATTCCTTTTTACTCGCTAGATGGCAGGAGCGTCAAGCGCCTGAATGGACGCTGTGCCGCAAAGCCGCGTCTGCCGTATCACCGCCTGAATGCACACTGTACCGCAATACTGTCTCTGGGGCATATGCACACATACAGATGGACACGTTTGTTTTGAAATTATTTTTGTTTTAAGTGTGACCAGATTTACCCCCGAGAAACTGATCCTGGATACGCCTCTAGCTAAGGAAAAGTCGCCAAATTTCGAACCCCTAAGGCGATTTTCCATCGACAGAAAAAATACTACAGGTGGGGCCGATGCCCCCCCCCCCCACCAGTAATAGGGTTGATCGATAATAATGTCTGATACTATGAAAAGTAGGAATAGCTATAAGCAATTAATGTAACCCTAGCTGATAGCTGCTAAGAAACACACTGAACCTAATCGCACCAAACCTGCACCAAATTTGTTCTTACCAGATGGCCGTCGTGAACCGGCTACTATCCATTGCGTGGCCACCCCACCTTTCCTGTTTCGCGCTAGATGGCAGAGCCATCAAACGCCTGATTGCATACTGTACCGCAATGACGGTGCTGGCGAATAAAGCCGCCTGAGTGCATACTGTACGGCAATGCCGTGTTGGAAGTTGGTTCGCTACTCTTAAATGAAAACACAGATTAGGGTGGATAGTGACGGAGAATGAGCGGCAAAGGATTTAGAAGCATTGAGACACATTATTAAGTAAGACTACATGCCAACTTTCAGCGCAATCGGCCCAGTAGTTACCGAGATATTGCAATTGTTGCAAAACCAACACCTCTTCGTTTTGCACGTGGCACGTGCATAAGTGGTCACCCACGTACATCGGGAATAGTCCAATTAATTGGTAGTAAGAATGAAGCTACCCTACAAAAATTACCGCATGTAAATCGGTCAAGTGGTTGCTGAGATATAAGCCTCGCAAAAGCGTGACCACGGCCGGCCGGCCTAGAACACAGGTTTACGCGATAACTGTACAGATTCGAGATATATGTTTGAGGGGATTATTAGTTTGGCCGTTAAAACTTGTATGTTCATGCCAGTAGGGTTAAGTTTGTTTACTTACTTCATTTAGCTGTATGGTAGGCATGTAGGTATATGCGCTTTTCGAGGAGCGCTGCAGATCCGAAAGTTTGCTCGCTTTGCTCGCACTTTGCTCGCTTCGCTCGCTTGATAATAAATTTATTTTATTTACCGGTAAAACCTGTACCGAATACCTGTACCTGCGCCTAATCCTGATCCTAATCGCAAACCTGTATTCTTAATATCCACAGAGTTCAAAGTTTAATGATCTCCCGAGCTGGCTCTCATCGTTTTCACTCAGTTTTTTAAGCGAACAACTGAGCCTAAAGCACGTGCTCTCTGCTCGGCGCCGGCCTCGGCCAGCCTGGGGCAGAGATGCACGCGCTGACGCCGCACCCGTGGTCCGATTGCGCCCATCTTTTGATACGATGGTCCGCCCCACCCAAAGTTTGTGGTCACTAAATTTCACGTCGATACGCGGCGCCGTTCCGGCGCAAGAAGACACATAAGGCTGACGGACGGACAGACAACTTGAAATTTATTACGGAGCGAGCGAAGCGAGCGTAGTCTTTCCTTAGATTAACCCTCGCCCGCACATGGGGGGGGGGGGGTGGTTGCCACCCCCCCCCCCCCCCAGGTAGTCTTTCTGCTCTGCACTCAACATTTTTAGAGCTAGGAGGCTGATTTTTCGTATAGCTGCTCCTCTATCCTTTCTTGATGTCCACTGAAAATTTCAAGTTTCTGTGACTTTTGGTTTCGGAGATATGACCTTGTTTTTCAGGTCATGTCATGACCCAAATGGCCAATTCTCAACATCTTGCGTTGGCTATGGGCCTTGTGAGCTTTTGACACCTTGATTTCGGCCTTTTTTGCCAGTCTTACCTCCCACCTATCATGGAACATGTTGTTCGACGATGTACAGATGTCAAGGTCAGGGTCAAGGTCAACCTAGGTCATCTAAGATAATTGCGTTTTAGGCAAGCGGAATTTACTTTTTGTGAATTTTTTTGACCGCATTTTTCGTAAAAGCTTCTTAGATCATGATTTCATGTAATATGGACACATAAACAATCGGTGCACACATCAGTATACACACAGACACACACAGACATACATACACATATATAATTGACCTTGACCTAACTTGACCTGAAATGACCTCAGCAGCAAAAACCTGGTCGGGTAGTGTGACAAAGAGGTTCTAGCTGGCTTGGCACCAGAAAACGGCATCGTCATCGGTATATGATAAGCAGCGCACTTGATATCCAACGGTGACCCAAAACAGCAACATTTTTTAGTTTGACCTGACCTGGAAGGTCAATGACTGACCTGAGAAGGTAAAACTGGGTATCATTGGATTCGTCTCTTCCCAAAGAATCTTTTTGGTCTTTACCGCTAAGCTCTATCTCCAACAGGAACGAAATGGCGCGGGGGGGTGGCAACCACCCCCCCCCCCCATGTGCGTTCTAGGATGGGAAAATGGCATGTGCGGGCGAGGGTTAACGGAAATTTCTGAGTATGAGCGGCCGGCCGGCCGGGCGGCCGGCCGGCCGGCCGGCCGGCCGTGCGGACGCTTTTGCGAGGCTTATATCTCAGCAACCACTTGACCGATTTACACGCGGTAATTTTTGTAGGGTAGCTTCATTCCTTCTACCAAGTATTGGACTATTCCCGATGCATATAGGTGACCCCTTATGCACGTGCCACGTGCAAAACGAAGAGGTGTCAGTTTTGTAATTGTTGCAATATCTCGGTAACTACTTGGCCGATTGCGCTGAAAGTTGGCATGTAGGTAGGCACCCACTAGGCACTGCATATCCATGTGCCAGAGTTGGGGTGCTGCTGCACGTGCGCACGTGCAGGGGTCGTTTCCAGATCTCGAGAACGGCTGGACCGATGGCGCTCAAATTTGGTACACGGTTAGGGACCGGTTAGTAGGGTGCCGTGCACAAGTCAGTTGGGACCCATTTTGCACGTGCGCACGTGCAGGGTGCCGCTCCCAGATCTCGAGAACGGCTGGGCCGATTGTGCTCAAATTTGGCACATCGCTAGAAACCGGTCAGTAGGGTGCCGTGCACAAGTCAGTTGGAGGTACCCCCTCGAAATTTCGCACGTGCAAGACTCACCCCCTCGCTCGCTCCGTTAGTCGCCCCAAAAGGCGCTATACTGGTCGTTAGTATAGACAACTTGACATTTCAAAGTTGACAACGGACAGACAACTTGAAATTTATTAAGTAAGATTCTGAGTATGAGCGGCCGGCCGGCCGGCCGGCCGGCCGGCCGTGCGGACGCTTTTGCGAGGCTCATATCTCAGCAACCACTTGACCGATTTACACGGGGTAATTTTTGTAGGGTAGCTTCATTCCTTCTACCAAGTATTGGACTATTCCCGATGCATGTGGGTGACCTCTTATGCACGTGCCACGCGCAAAACGAATAGGTGTCAGTTTTGTAATTGTTGCAATATCTCGGTAACTACTTGGCCGATTGCGCTGAAAGTTAGCATGTAGGTAGGCACCCACTAGGCACTGCATATCCATGTGCCAGAGTTGGAGTGCTGCTGCACGTGCGCACGTGCAGGGGTCGTTTCCAGATCTCGAGAACGGCTGGACCGATGGCGCCCAAATTTGGTACACGGTTAGGGACCAGTTAGTAGGGTGCCGTGCACAAGTCAGTTGGGACCCATTCTGCACGTGCGCACGTGCAGGGTGCCGCTTCCAGATCTCGAGAACGGCTGGGCCGATTGTGCTCAAATTTGGCACATCGCTAGAGACCGGTTAGTAGGGTGCCGTGCACAAGTCAGTTGGAGGTACCCCCTCGAAATTTCGCACGTGCAAGGCTCACCCTCTCGCTCGCTCCGTTAGTCGCCCCAAAAGGCGCTATACTGGTCATTACGGAGCGAGCGAAGCGAGCGTAGTCTTTCCTTAGATTAACACGCGCAGTGGAAGGGTTGCGAGTACTACGCCCAGTGGAAGGGGGGGGGGGGCGGATGTCGCCCCCCCCCCCTAAGATCTCAGCTCCCACTGGAGCTAGAAAGACGAAATTTGGAGGGTAGGTGGGGGCCCTGAGGAACTCTGTTGTGTGTGAATTTCATGACCCTAGGTCAATATCTTCAAGGTCAAATGAGGTCAAAAGTGGTCAAATCTGCCATATAAGCGACTTTTTTGCGTTTACACGCCGATAACTCAAAAAGTTACCCGCCGATTTTCTTTTTTCTTGCACTATACGAAAGAACATACAATTGTGAGTATGTATGGTGAATTTCTAGTTAATCCAATGACAAATATGGCAGTTAGAAGCCTGCTAAGCGTAAAATGTTGCCGTCTGAAGCGGGATCGGCAGACGCGGGAAACGCGGCAATCCCAATTTTGTGTTTACACACTCATAACTCAAGTTGTTACCGGCCGATTTTCAAAATTCTTTGACCATAAGATTGCCTGTACATTTTTTAGTCTTCCCACAAAATTTTACGCGAATCGAATATAATCAGCGGTAAGGAGCGCGATGTAAAAACGGAACCGTCCCGCCCCGGCACAGTCTACAGTTCAGGCGGCGCGTAACGGCTAGCGCCGGCCGCCGCGCCGCCGCGCCGCCGCGGCGGCAGGATGTTTGACTTTACACCGCTATTAGGTACTAGAAAAGTTGTGACCCGATTTTTTTATTTCTTGCACGAGAAGATCCGCAGTTCAATTCTGGGCAGGTAGCCGAAATTTCACATTAAAATCATGTTTGCGGCGCGAGTTATTGGCGAAAAACAGGAGGGGTGGGCGAAATCCGCCCCCCCCCCCCCCTTCCACTGCGCGTGTTAACGGAAATTTCTGAGTATGAGCGGCCGGCCGGCCGGCCGGCCGTGCGGACGCTTTTGCGAGGCTTATATCTCAGCAACCACTTGACCGATTTACATGCGGTAATTTTTGTAAGGTAGCTTCATTCCTTCTACCAAGTATTGGACTATTTCCGATGCATGTGGGTGACTCCTTATGCACGTGCCACGTGCAAAACGAAGAGGTGTCACTTTTGTAATAGTTGCAATATCTCGGTAACTACTGGGCCGATTGCGCTGAAAGTTGACATGTAGGTAGGCACCCACTAGGCAATGCATATTATCCATGTGCCACAGTTGGGGTGCTGCTGCACGTGCGCACGTGCAGGGGTCGATTCCATATCTCGAGAACGGCTGGACCGATTGCGCTCAAATTTGGTACACGGTTACGGAGCAGTTAGTAGGGTGCCGTGCACAAGTCAGTTGGGAGCCATTTTGCACGTGCGCACGTGCAGGGTGCCGCTTCCAGATCTCGAGAACGGCTGGGCCCATTGTGCTCAAATTTGGCACATCGCTAGATACCGGTTAGTAGGGTGCCGTGCACAAGTCAGTTGGAGGTACCCCCTCGCAATTTCGCACGTGCAAGGCCCACCCTCTCGCTCGCTCCGTTAGTCGCCCCAAAAGGCGTTATACTGGTGTATAATAACATCTGTTTTATCGAGCACGCTTTGTTCTATATCATTCGCGAGCATTAGTTACAACTGCTTGTCCTATTCGCAGCCTTTCGATCTTGATTCGCTAGTCTCGGGGTACTAGTTCCGGAATTGTATGGAATGGTTGTGGATTCGAGGCGTGACTGGCGAATGTTCACATAGGGCGTTCAACTTTTATCAGTAAGCCACCATCAATAGGGGCATGCATTCATAGCTAATGTAATTGATTTTGAAGCAAACTGATATTTTTTCACTAAAAGGTGGGCAGCATTAATACTGCCCACCTAAATCGGCCGCATTAATACCGACCGGCAAGGCGGCCCGCATTAATGCTGACCGGCCCGCATTAATACGGGCCGGACCTCCAGTCAGTATTAATACGGGCCGGGCAGCATTAATACAGGCCGGGTTTTAAAACGGGCCGTAACATACACACAGATACATACAGACATACAAACACATATAATTGACCTTGACCTAACTTGACCTGAAATGACCTCAGCAGCAAAATTCTGGTCGGGTAGTGTGACAAAGAGGTTCTAGCTGGCTTGGCACCAGAAAACAGCATCGTCATCGGTATTTGATAAGCAGCGCACTTGATATCCAACGGTGACCCAAAACAGCAACATTTTTTAGTTTGACCTGACCTGGAAGGTCAATGACTGACCTGAGAAGGTAAAACTGGGTATCATTGGATTCGTCTCTTCCCAAAAATCTTTTTGGTCTTTACCGCTAAGCTCTATCTCCAACAGGAACGAAATGGCGCGGGGGGGTGGCAACCACCCCCCCCCCCTAGCGTTCTAGGATGGGAAAATGGCATGTGCGGGCGAGGTTAAACTCCAAAAAGTGAGCCGAAGTCATCAAAGGTCAGTGACATGACCTGACTTTCAGGTGACCTTAAAACCCACCCTAATGCATGGGGTCAACATCATATCACATGTTTGAACGCTTGAAACCACGAAAAGACTGCAAACGCGCGATTAATGCGAGCCGACATACGCCGAATCGCGATTACGGCCAAACATGGTCTTGAGAAATAGATCATAGGTCAGAGGTCATTTGGGGTAGGGTCATGGAATGTTCAGGGTAGGTGTAAAATTGATCAACTTGAGGGTACTGAAAGTTTTGTCGCGATCGGCCGCTTTTAGCGAGAGTTACTAGCGAAAACCCGAGGGGGTCCATTCGACCCTCCCCCCCCTATACGGGCGCATGTGGAATTGAATCAAAGATGATCGCTGGCATACGTAAGCCGAATCGTTATGCCTGCCTGATATGATCTCGAGAACAATGTCTCAGGACAGTGTTGGGTCGTTAGCGTTATGTAAATTTTCAAGGAAGGTCAAAATTGATTAGCTGGAGGGAGATGATTTTTTTTTCGCTATCCATCGCTTTTTAACCCGGCTGGACACGGGGGGTAGGTAACGTAGTCCCGGGGCGTTTCTCGCCCTCTCCTTGTCTAGCTTCGTAAATATGGAAGTTACGGAAACAAAAGTAGTACCAAACGAAATGCCCTTGCGAGACAATTCTAAAGCACCAGAGGTCAATTTTCGAGGTCAGAGGTCAAGGTCAAATGTAAAAAACGGCATATGTATAGTGATCTCAAAGTTAGCGTTTTAGAGGACCGCAGGAGGCAAAAAAAAAACCGGCAAAATTGGGTGTCAAACGAAAGACGAGAATCTTAAGGTTCTGAAAATGTGCTCAAAATCAAAGGTCAAGGTTAACCCGCGCCCCGTAGGGCTACCGGCGGACCCTACCACCCGTAAGGGGGGGGGGGCGTTTCGGCCCCCCTGAGATCTCGGAAATTTACCGGCCGATTTTCAAAATTCAAACGGCGATCGATAGCCCCACCAGGGAACTACCTTGTGACCAAATTTCATTGACCTAGGTCAAACCGATGACGTCACAGGTCAGGTCAAAGGTCAGATTTTCACCGTTCACAGGCATTTCAAGAAATGTGTTGTGAAATCGAGTAAATTGGGAAGTTATTGAAAACCGTCGATGGTACATTGTTCGTCAAATACATACCTCGCTATCTGAGGTCACTGATACCAGGTCAGGTCACAGAGGTCAGGTCACTAGGGGTCACAATATGAAAGTGTAGTGTGATACATGTTTTATGGTCCATTTGACATGACAAATGCGATTATGTGGGTCAGGCAGCCTTTGGAGTCAGTTAAGATTATGTTCCGGTGAAGGTCAGGTCAAGGTCAGGTCAAGGTCAGGTCAAATAAGGTCAAATTTCAAAGTTGATATTTTTGCATAAAAAGGGTATCCATTCGATGCAGCTCGTCACGGGGAGTCCAATGGTGGTCTTTGTTCTGCCCTAGGTGGTCTAGAATTGCCAAAAATTGAGTTTGAAAATTTGACGTCATCATTTTTGAACAGTTTTTTTCGCTATAACTTGGCAAAAAAGGGAGATATCGATCTGAAATTTGGTATGTAGATAGAAGACGGTAGGCACTATCATATATATTCCGTTTTTTCGAAACTCAAAAAACGTTTTGGATTTTTTGGCTAATATATCCAAAAAATTGCATTTTTGATTTTTGGGGGTCGAAACTCAAAAATTTTAAAAATCCGAGATAGCAGTTTTGTAGCCCTGTCAATTTTACACATTTTATGGTTGATCATTTTTCTGTATCTTCAAAGCTGTAGGCCTGACAGCTCTTCTCGCGAAGGTCTTTTTTGTGTCGAAAATGGCAGAACATGACGTCATTCTGACGTCATTTGTGGCCAACCTATCATAGCCTCTGGAAAAATCTTTGGTCACAATGTGTAAAATTGATGCCCGGAGGGGTCCTGAAAGTTTTGTGGCGATATCTCCAGCCGTTTAGGAGATATCGACGGAAAACGACAGGGGGGGCCGTTTCGGCCCGGCTACGGGGCGCGGGATGTCATGCTCAAAATTGACCTCAAACTTTGCACTTTTTGTACCTACATCTTGCGCAGGTACTAAATTCCAAGATGTTAAAATGTTTTGAGGCTTAGGTATCAGGCCCCTATTTGTGGTTCATCTTACGATACAAGGCTGCTCAAAGGTCAAGGTCACTGAGAAGAGTATTTTTGAAAGAAGCTATTTCACTGATTTAAGTTTGTAATAATAATTAGCACAATTTTGCCGTCCGGAGGCTCTAAATGAAGGCTTAGAGGAAAATAGATGCCAGACTCGTGATCAGCGGCTACGAATCCATCATAAACGACCTTTCATTTGTCAGGGTCAACCAAAGGTCATTCGGGGTCACATGAGGTCAACATAAAACTTGACCTTTTCCTAACAAAATATATATCATTTGACGCGGCTTGACGCAAATGCGTTGGTACCACTGCCGTAGCTCTAAGTCCATTTTTGTTGAAGTTATTTGCGAAAAAAAAACTAAAACCACAGAGCGGGGTCGTATACCTGACCTCTGACCTCAGCTCAGGTCACTAAAACTATTTTCTATTTTTCTCTAGGTCAAACACTACACAGTACACAACCGTGCCCGTAATTTGTCTTTATCTCTAAAACGCTATTTTTAGCAGCTAAATTGAAGTTCGCGTCTGTGACTCCGAAGTTTGCCGTGCAGGGGTCTAGAAAAAATGATAATGTGACGTCATCAAGGGGGCTATTTCCAAGTTTTTTTTTACCTCAGAAGATGTCAAATTGATGGGAAAAAAGCTGCTGAAAGTTTCGCTTCTCTATCCCTAAGCGTTCGGGAGCTATCGCAAATATTCGCCAGGGGGCGAACTCTCATCCCCCCCCCCCGGGCAGCGAGGGTTAAATCCGAGATTTGTTCGTGAAATAAACCGAGAGGCGAGAGGCATCCGTTAAAGGGGCTCCGACACATTACCGG
Organism: Amphibalanus amphitrite; assembly: GCF_019059575.1. Classification (NCBI taxonomy): domain Eukaryota; kingdom Metazoa; phylum Arthropoda; class Thecostraca; order Balanomorpha; family Balanidae; genus Amphibalanus; species Amphibalanus amphitrite. Next base: position 394,436 of record NW_024882010.1, on the reverse strand, counting down.
GATCGGAGGATCCGACCAAAAAAGGTGCATCATTTACATACTGGGAGGCATATAACTAAGGAAGCGAAATTCTTAAGTAGTCGGGCCTTGACAAACATTGCAGGAGCACCGTTCCGCTCCCCGCCAAGACCCCGAATACGAGTAACCACAACACCGGACCAGCCGGCGCGACGAAGGGCGGCAACCACAGGTTGGGCGTTTTTCCACCAGGTGTCGGGCGGGGTATGACTGGCCGACGACGTCTGCCGTGGCCAGGTCGTGTCAGAATCGCGCCGCTAAGCTGCCCGAGGGCGGTCGGATTGAGCCCGTGCGCAGCGTGCGCGGATCTTTCACGGAGAAGAAGGAGCACCTCTCTTACGGGTAAGTGGGAGGTGTGGGTGAGAATGCCACACCGTTCCATGCTTCTATCCTCAGGATTCTGAAATCCTTCTCCTCTACGCCACAACCCCCTCCGGGCTGGACAGGCAACTTTATCTCATGCGGGCTGCTCCCTTGGAGCGGCACCGCTGCTCCTGAGGGAGCGCACCCCGTAGCCGGGTGCAGTGAGTGCCTTGGGGCTGGGTGGCCTGTCCTTTGGACGGGCTCAGCCCCGGCGACTCACTAGGGTGCCTGCCCAGACCAATGTCTCCCCCTAATTCCTATCATCCTTCCGGCTCTGCAATGGTCTTGTCGACCGAAAGGGCCTAACCCAACAAAAAAAAAAAGAAAAAAAAAGAGAATGCCACGCTGACCGTCGTTGTTGTCAGTGACTTCGGAGTGGTTGGATGAATGAGTGAGGCGAAATGAGCGCAATTTAAGCACTGAGTGAACTGAACTGTCCGTGACCACGTGCGGACCATTTTACGCGTGCATTATACCTACACTATGAAAATACTATAAACATTGATGTTAGGTATGCTATGTTAATATGCATAATGTATTCGCAATACGCGGGCAGGCTGAGGGATTTGGAACGCCATTCCTATCAATTTAATCCAGAATTTTGTTAACTTAAATAAGTTATTTTGTTATTCATAATGAGAATATCCAAACTTTTCTCAAAATGATTATGGCTGTTTAGTGTCAAACAGTTACATGAGGCGAAAATTGATGATGCCGATCTTTGTCTCATTTTACCAACTGTAAATGATGCCACGGAGAAATGCCAAATGAGAAGCTGAAAATACGTTTTAAAAATATCTTCTTAGAATATGTACAGCGAACTATTTCATTGCATACTCACAATGAAATAGTTCGTTGTATGTAGGTACATATTCTAAGAAGATATTTTTCAAAACATATTTTCAGCTTCTCATTTGGCATTTCTCCGTGGTATCATTTACTCCACTCAAATGAGGTAAGAAAACACACTAACAAGGTTGATGTGCATTTCAATCGGAGTTACTGTGGATGCTCTATGCATTCAAACCCCGTTTAAAGGGGCATGTACTTGCTCACATGTCGAGTAATTCTTCCCTGGATCTGCTTATAGTGGCTCCGACAAAGTGTAAAGAATCAATTACTTACAGAATTTCATAGCTGATGCGAGGATGTGATCCCTGTTAATGTGTATGAGAGCTTTCAAAAGGACAAGTGACCCGTGATACACAAAGCCAGCTTACCTGGTGCGGAGGTCACCAGGGGTCACCGGCCACAACAAAGGGCCATAAGCGATATATGTAGAACGAGCTCCCGCACTCAGCAAACACTGCTCAGTCAATAGACGCCGCATGGACGAGTGCATGGTTCGCAATGACAAGACGGCCAAGCCACATATCGAAAAGACCTTGTATAACGTCGAAAGGTCAAACTTAAGCCATCAGAGAGCCTCCCCGCCCTGCCCTTTTAGCAGGACTTCACTATGCTAATGGAAAGCAGCTCCATGCCGCCGCTGCTGAAACAAGCGGCTTGGCGCTCACGCGGCAGGCGTTGCTGCATCGAAAGGTCGCGCTGTCACGTTACAAAAGGTCCCGGCCACGCCGCCGCCATCGCTCACTTCTCATTGATTATCAGTGTGTCACAACCCACAACACGTAACAGAAGCGGTTACTGGGAAGTTGGAACCGATTGCCTCATAAATATATACCGTATGTCGTAAACAGACCGCTGCGACAGCCGATTAACCCGCGCCCCACTGGGGGGGGGGCTATTCCTAGCCCCCTCCCGTTTTTCTGCGATAACTTCCAAACCACTTGACGTATCGACGCTAAACTTTCAGTACCTTCGGCTGCATCAATTTGACACCTTGTGTCAAAGTTTGAACTTCGTAGCTACCATAGGTCGGCCGAAAATGACGTCAGAGTGACGTCATGTTCGGCCGATTTCGACGCAAAACATTGAACCACGGCAATCGCTCCCAAGAGCTCAGTTTTTAAGTTAGATCCAATTTCTTTGCATGAAAAGACTCAAAATTGACTGCGCTATCAAACTGTTATCTCGGATTTTCAAAAGTTTGAAAATTTCGAAAATTTTATATAATAATATTCAAAATTTATATTTTTATATTTTTTTTCAAAAAGTTTTTGACTTTTCGAAAAAACCGGAATATATGTGACAGAACGCATGCTTATGACTAACTCTAGAAAGTTTTAGCTAAATATCTTCGAAATGGCCAAGTTATACGCATTATTGCAAAAAAATTCACAATTATTAATTTTTCAAATCAATTTTTCAGTACGTTTTTGACATCGTACACCAATATAAATAACACCATCGTGTTCCTGAGCTCAAACTGCATCCAATAGACACATTTTTTGTTGAAAATTTTTAACTTCAAAATTTGACCTTTTTTTACCTGAAAGTGACCTGACCTAAGCTAAATTCGACTCAAAATGACCTTGAATGACACAGACGACATCAAATTCGAAATCTATGGCCTAAATGGACCATAAAACATGTGTCACGTGACCGACGCATGATATAATATTTCCATGACCTGTGATGACCTGACCCTGACCTGAAAATCAAAGTACAAGTTTGGTACCCTCAAGGTATTTAGAGCATCTGTTCACGAGTGTGTAAACCAAAAATGAGCCTGATCTGACTTGTAAGACGGCGGCCAGAGCCCAAAAGGTGAACAAGCCGAAATGCTAATAATTTTTACTTTGACCTGATCTGTGACGTCATCGGTGACCTTGAGGTCAATGAAAATAGGTTTCGCTCGACAGTTTTTCCAGGGCTATCAGACGCCGTTTGAATTTTGACGATCGGCCCAGTAGTTTCGGAGTTAGGAGGGGGGGGGGGGGGCTATGGAGAGCCCCCCACCCTTCCAGTAGGGCGTGTTATACGCAGACCCCAGTGGGGCGTGGGTTAAGTTTTGGGCGCCAGCTCGTTGTAGCTGTTGATAAAAAAGCGCACTAGGTGCCAGCTACTCAAACCCGTCGACAGGAATTCAGGTACTTGCTGCGCAAGATATTCTTCATAGCAAGATGATTATTGAATTCTGAGCACGCAGCCATCCATTCATCATTAGCACATTACCTAATTGATGTGAAAAATGGGTGGCTGTGCAATTACTAATTAGGTACTAAATGTTGAGAATTTGAATATTTTCGTTGTGCTCTTTTCAGTTACGTCTATAACGATATTTCATAAAGGCTAAGAGAAGCAGCTTAAGAAGGTGTAATTTTCGTAACTTTCATTTTACGTACAGCATTAAACTTTTTCAATTCCTTACATAAGTTGATCTCCCGAAGGTCCACCGCTCAGTAACCGCGCTTTCCCCACTGCTGAGCCCTGTGGGGCACCATGCGCAGGTCATGGCACGTTGCTAATAGGTGAGACTTGTTATTTCCGATCGCTGTGTTCGTTACCGCGCCGGTAATGTCACCGGCACACCGCTAATGCCAACGACGCGCCGGTAAAGCCACCAGTGCGCCGTTAATGCCACCAGCGTCCACCTCGGCGCTAATGGCGGTCCTCGCTGACGGTACAAATGACCCGTCAGAACCGCGGCCACCCAGGACCTCAAAGACTCCACAAAGGCTCTCACTAACAGCGGCCTCCTGACGAGGACAATTGTCACGACAATAGATAACGCCATTGAGCTGGCGTGTACTCACCGTTGGTCTACGCGGCAGCTGTCGTATTACATATATACCTATGTCTCGTTAGTGGTAAGACATGTCCCAATGGGGTTATATTTGGTGTAGGACATGGAAGATATCATTTGTTTTTGCTAGGCGCTTTCCAAAAATAGGCATTTTCTTTTGTTGTCGTTGTTCCATAAATGATAAGTGGTTACTATATGCTGCTAAGTTACCGAGTTGGATACATATAACAAAAGAGGTAGGCACTATTATGTTGGAGTTTCATTTACCAAACTGTCTTTTATGAGGGTCGAAAGTGTTTAAAAGAGCCATTTTTTTAAACAAATACCCATCGGCACACAGCAAGAAACAATAAGTAGGCTCGACAATTTTTCAGCCAAAATAATCAAGCCGCATGAAGCATAACGACGCATGTGAACGTTTGTTTTTGCACTTAGCAGCAGGCACAGGTGGAATATTTGGTACAGAGAGAACTGTCACCATTCCATAATGTGACTGAGTGGCTGTCTGCCCAGTTGCAATCAGTCGACATCGCTGAGGCGGTTGCTGAAGAATGAGTGACAACTTGTAACTTGTTGTCTGAGTTGCCATGGTAATGCTATGTCACTATGTGTATACTATCGTCGCATGTCGGTGTACCAATGCATATGAAATATGCATGCATGCGTACCACCTTTGATGCATGCCATTTTGGCCTCGTTGGTCGGTAGATGTAACTGCGGTTACTTTACGAAGTAAAATGTATAATGTTCTTACGTCACTAGCTTTGTTACTACAATTATTAGAGATACGGCTTACGTTCCAGGACCTATCACAAATGGTTCTTGGACGGAAGTGAGGTTGACAATTTTTAACTTAGTATGTTTTGCAAGTCATGAAAAAGAGTTATCAGCTTAGAAAGAAAATAACTATTATGCATAAACCGATTGAGACGATGACCTTTTTTGTACATTGCGCAATGTACATGTAAGCAACTTCTGCTGCGTTTGTTGAAGAAATGGACACCTGACATGCTTCCTTTTATCTTGTAACTTATACGTACTGCATGCTGGACAGTTTCCTGAAACATTGATTACGAGAACTGTTATGATGCAGAGTCAGGTTGCTATATTTTTTTGTCTGCAGCAACAAATTAGACACAAGTTATATAAGTGACAGCTTTGACCGTTGACGACAACTATGTGTAACATTTTCGTAATTGGTCGTTCATTGAGACTTATTACGATTGGTCAAGACGTTTCAAATTCCCCCTGACGTTCTAGCTATATCCATTACTCAATCCTATCACAGAACCCATAACGAGCCACACTGCGCTTGGCTCTGGGACGTAGCCGACTGCTGAGCGGCCGTTGTGGCCCTGAGGTGGTAGACTGTCCCGCATTACCAGGGTGTCGTGCGGCACAGCATCCACCAAGCCACACCGCAGCATTGAGCAATGCTGCCGCGGTACGTGGCTTATCTACAGCTCTGACGAAATTTCTTCTGACTGGTGGCACGGATGGGTCAATTAGTTCACCGTAGGACAATTGAAATGTGGAATGTGGATGACTGAAATGATTATTATGAGGTTTTGGCAGTGACTTTGAGGTTACCACTTCCAAATGGTGCCAAAATGCAGATGAGCATACCCGATGCCCAAACAAATTTTTATAAGCCATGGTTGGCTATACGTTCGAACACTTCAGCATGAAACTTATTTAAAGTATCATGAGTTATTAATAATTTTCTAGCATTGCATCTACACGTTTTTTTGCTTATTAGTCGATTTCAAATAAGAATTAATTGTGACGGACTGCATTCACACGTGGATTTCATACAGTCTCCAGACAGGCACCTTATCAAATGTTAGGTTAGTAAGGCAATAATCACTCAACGGTTAACTGCATGACGATAACCCACTTCTTTTGCAAGGGTCATTTGCAGAGGTTGAATAGCGTGCCGCTATGGCCTACTTTACAGTTTCCAAGGTTTAAAAAACGAAGGCCCTACTAAGGCTAATTGAATCCTTTCTGACTCTCCGACGAAAAATTTGCAGATTGCTTGCATTGAGACAATTCATTTCATCTGTATTACTATTTACTAAGCTCAAACGAACGAAAACTAAAGCGATTTTTAACTTTGTCTTACTTACCCAATTAGCATGAGGAAATCGGAATGCCATTGACATAGATACGTAATTCATCTTCAGTAAGGTAATTAAATGTTTAATCTGGTGAAATTGTTACATGAGTCAATTTTTCTAAATGCATACGGTCTGCGCTACGCTTAAAAATGATTTGCAATTTTCGATGAACGCTAATTTATAAAGTGCAAGTCGATACATTCCATTCATTTTTGAAACCGCATGCTTCAAACCAGCCTTTGATGCCGGCAATAGATAATAAAGTAACGAAACATCCCACAGCTCTCACTGAGCCCTCAGTTTCGCCATGTTTCACTATCCTTGTATTTACCGCACCTGGCGACTCTGACCATCTATTCCCTTCTGTTACAGACTGCGAGCTGACTTCGGTCGATGGTGAGGAGTATCAGCGTGTCTCCCGAGCCCTCCAAGGACCTGGAGATGCACGGCCACAAGGAAATGCACGAGCCGGCCTTCAGCCAGGCGTCGCCCTCCTCCCAGGTGCCGATTGTCGTCAACGAACACTCGGGCGTGCTGTTCGGCGGCGAGAACTCAGGTGAGGGTGCCGGCCTCGGTTCAGAGTGGCTGGGGGGAGGTAGACTTGGCGTGAGGACGGAGAAGAAAGGCGTCAACTTTGAATGGAAACAGGCTGAGTTGGAATGAAAAGAAAATAATGCTGGTAAGGGCGTGCTGACAAAAGTTTACGAAGCTGATGTAACCGAATGTGGTATACGGTTGATTTATCGATGATGCAATGATTCTGTTCCCAATATTTATCTGTATTTTACAGTTTTATTAATAATCGTGAACTTCCGGTATTGTTATTTTCAACTGCCCTTATTTTTAGAATGTCTTACTATCGTTTACTATTTTGGAATAACAGCCGCGATGCTGTTGTCATGGATCGAATTTTTGTGAGACTAAATTTAGACGTTTTGTTCTTTTTTCACCCAGCGCGATACGTGATTTATTTGCCGTCTTGATGAGCATTTTTGCCACGCATGCTTTCCAGTAAGGGGCCATATCGTTGTTATAATAAATGCAGCGCTTAATTCTCCGCGGGAGATTAATCGAAGGACCCTTGAATGCCAATATGTCTGGATATTACACTTATACGATATTGTTCATTCTTGACATTTGCTACGCGTCGCTTTTGATGAACGAATGATTGACTTTCGATAATTATATGAAAACCTCTGTCAATTTCCTGATCGGTGATTGCGATGGTAACAACACATTCATGCTAGCTTGCGTTGATTAAATGGTCGCTGATGATAACTTATATTACCATAATAACCAAGGCTTCAGTTGTTGAACAACCAAAGTAGTATATTTTGTCTAGCACACACTAGCATTTTGTCAAATTTGAAAATGTATGTTTTTCCATAAACTATTAGCTTTATTCTTGTAGCAATTACAGGATAATGTTTCAAACGAATGAAGTTCGACTGCGTCATGCATTGTTACGAACTTTATTCCGTTTGGACTTCACTTTAACATCACAAACAATCAACCGTAAGTGCCGTCACGCAAGGCAATAATGAGGCATAATTCAGCATATGAAAAGTGCTATTGCCATTCCCACGCAATGATAAACTCATGCCAGCAAGTACCGGCCATGCCAACAACTGCTGAAGGAAAGTTTCTCAGCCATTATGCGAGCGCGTGCCAACAGCCGCTCAGAAGACAAGGTACATTGTCACAGCCCTTCGTTCAGTGCCTGTCGCCGGCGTGGGCCGACACATTTCCCAGATGAGTGCCATCAGAACCGGCGCGCGGCCGGCGGTCAAGATCGCGGCACCCTCGGGTTTGGGTGCTGATCGATTGTTGTTAGGTGGTAGCACCAATACGGCGGCGGTCGGCGGGCGGGGCGTCGATGGGGGCTGGCGGAGGTGGCGGCCGCGGCCACCGGCACACCTGGCACCTGTGCGTGTCATCAGTGGTCGAGCACCCGCTGCCGCTGCAAACACGCTCCTCGGGAACGACTAGTGAGGCTGAACTCATAACCAGCGATGCAGAGCATCAAGACGCCCTACCGCGATGTCGGTGAGTGGACGACGCGCTCCTGTGTGAGTGTTTGGTCGTTATAGCTACCCACGGCGATGACGTAAAGCTGTCACAGCGCATGTCAATATCGTTAGTTCGAGGAAAAGGGCCGTGGGAGCCTGCGATAAGGTGTTTATAGAGCACTTGGCAGTATAAAAATGTCTCGCAGAAAATGGTTAGTGGATTGATGGAGAGTGAACCGAAGAGATCGCAATAATGGGTTATAATCGGTTTACGGCAAGCTGTTCGGAGGATTTTCGTCCACAGCAGCCGCACCAATCGAATTAACCCAGCTGCTTATATAAATGTGACCACAGCCGGCAACGGATTAATTCAAAACACCCTCAAAACAAAGATGCATCAGATTTGGCATTGTGCTCAAATCATTGGGAATGATTTGTTTGTGTTGGATAAGGATTTGGAGATTTTGGAAATAAGGAATGAAAAGTCTTCGACTCAGTTCTCACATATTTTTGTATATCCGCCGTATTTTCCAGAACAGGGAAGGAATATTGTATTTTTGCCTTAAATCCTGGGTAATTCTGCCCTTGCTTACAAGCGTAGCCATTGCGCTTACAAAATGAAATGGATTTCTTTCACCCGTGTCACATGTTCTTTGCAAAACAAGCAGTAGTAAACGACTTGATAACGTCGGCTGGAATGTAAATTTTGTTTCACTTCTTATGATTACCATCATGTCCAAGTCAGCACTACAGTGGGGTAGTACCGTGGTACCTAGTACACTATAAACATGCTTTGGCTTATGTTGATGCTATATGTAAATAGCAAAATCAGTGAACACAGAAGCCAGGATGTTTACTTGTTGATGTAATGAATAGAGAAACCAAAGCCAAAAGAAAAGAAAGAAAGCAAGCCAAAAGTCTTTTTGCTGGTGTATGTAACCCAGACAGGGTTGTATACCAATCAAGTCGATTGAATTGATTGATTTGTTTCAACGCGTATTTTGAGTTGATTGGATTGAGTCGATTGACTTTTCGAGATGACTGGTTGACTGACTCGTTTGACTTTAGCGACTGGTTGACTGATTTGATTCCCGAAAATTAGAGTGACTCGTATGATTGAGTCGATTGAATGGAAAGTTCAAATAAGTTTTAGTTGACAAAAAATAATGACACCAATTGATGACATCAAAGATCACAAAACTACACTGAAAACTGCTTGTCATCACAACTGCAATATGGGGTAGATGGCCAAATAAAGAACAGGGCCTAAACATGAACAGCCAACTTTGACTTTCAACTGCAAAGTGCAATAACTGCTCCAATCCTGGTGATAGAACCTGGCGATGCACCTACCTACCTTTCTGCACTCAGCAGGAAACGTGTTTTTTTTTAATCCAGATGATGAAGTGCAAGGCCCTATATACTAATAAAGTGTGATTAATTAATAATTCACATCTCCACATCTCCTCAGAAACAACCCACTGAACTCTATAAATATCTGAAACCCCTACAAAAATAACTGAAACAAAAGCGCCGTTTTCGTCTCGCTAATTACGTTTACGTACCTAATTAATAGCTAATTTGCTGCATTGTTAAATTTGCAGCAGAACGTTTGTTGATCTTGTTCTCCTGAGAGCCTAAGCATAACATATTTAATATATTTCATTTTCCTTAAAATATTTTACCGAATATTATTAAGTGGTTGTATTTCAAATGAAATAATAATTAAAACGAAATTGGTGTTGTACAACCGATTTATTTTATGATGATCTACCATACTACATGATAATCAATGACGTCATCTTACCAAAAAATCAAAAGACGTAAAATAAGGATTTATAAAAGCTTAGCATACTTATTGGCAAAACGTTTTCTTTGTTTCTTTGTTTTTCGAACCAATGACATCAGTACCTACTGGACCTATGGCGAAGAGAGTAATGACATCCCCCTGCCATTTCCTTTAAGATATATTTTTAATCCTCATCCCTATCCCCCAGTCCTAACAGTTTCAAATTGTATTGCAATAAAATGTTTTGAATTCTTCACATAAGTACCTAACATTAACCCGGTTTACATAGCATATTTGACGAGGCTCTAGCTCGTTAATTTGGCGATAATTTCGTTGCAGTGGTCTTCAAATATTTAGAGGGGATCATTTTGTAAATTGTTAAGCACCATTGGCATCTTTTGCAACATCACGGACGGAGATATAAGCTTGCAACAAACCCTATGTAAACCGGGTTATTGACATGCCACGTCCAGAGTCGTGGATCGCTAAATACTTCAAATCTCTTCCTTCCCAATCTGACAACATCCCACGTCTCAAATGCACATTGTGTTGAAAGATTTTTCAGGCTGCCCGTCAGTCTCTGTCTAACCGAAACCGTCACATGCAGGTAAGATATTTATTTCTATTTCCCTATGGTTAATATGTTATTAATGCATACCTATTATCCATTAAAATAGACATGGTGTAGGGTAAATGGCCAAATCACGAACACTGCCAAAATCCGAGCAGCCAACTTTCAACTGCAATATCTGATGTTTAGTGAAAATGGAGTTGGAATATGGCCAAAATTAAATTGACAACTTTTAGGTGAAAGGTGGTGATTTGGGTTAAAGGGAGATAATGAGCTTCCTTTTTTCTAAAAAAAAAATTTATTCGATATCCATGCTATTTTTACTGTGGTTTCTATAAAATATGAAAATTTCCTAGCACATTTTCGTATGTGAAAAATGATTTTTATTGTTGCAAAAAAGAAGCAGTACTTTCAGTACTTGCAACACCCACCGAAATGCGTTGTCCTTCTCTATAAAAAGTCGCAGTGTATGGCGCTTTTGTTTCAAACAGCGACGCTTGGGTTTTTGTTTATGTTACCGTGTGTTTATGTTGTGAGCTTGGTTGTCAGTGTCGTGTGTAGGGCGTTGGTTGTAGGTGCGTAGTACCCTACAACCAACGTGTATAGGTACTGTGGCCATTCAAATAAGATGGAACGCAGTTACGAAATTTATGTCATCCGGTACACATGTATTTCGACTCACTGGTATTCTAAGAAAGGTAATGTATTTGTATCAATATATGAAAAGAATCTTTTGACATACTGACTAATGAAATAACTTATACCATATTCTTCCAAAAATAAAGAGCAAGACTGCTGTCATTCGTTCCTTATTACGGAGCGAGCGAAGCGAGCGGAGTCTCATACTGAATTAAAATCCTGAGTATGAGCGGCCGGCCGGCCGGCCGGCCGTGGGGACGCTCTTAAAAAGCTAATATCTTAGGAACGGGACATCCGATTGACAAGCGGTCTTCTTTACTGAATGTCACTTGGACGTAAAAGTTCTGTGGTGTGATGGCCACCATGCGTTCTTGCCAACCACCGCACGTGGCGCGTGGTAAAGTTGGACATTTTTTAAGAACCCCCAAAACTGCAACCTCAATAACGGCACAACGGTTGGGCCGATTGAATTGAAACTCGGTACACAGTTAGGTCTCCATCAGATAATTCATCTGCATGTGTTAAGGTTGGGGTGCTACAGCACGTGCGCACGTGCAGGGGGCGCTCCCAGATCTCGAGAACGGCTGGGCCGATAGCGCTCAAATTTGGTACACGGTTGGGGACCAGTTAGTAGGGTGCCGTGCAAAAGTCAGTTTGGACCCCGCTTGCACGTGCGCACGTGCAGTGTGCCGCTTCCAGATCTCGAGAACGGCTAGGCCGATTGCGCTGAAATTTGGCACATCGCTAAAGACCGGTTAGCCCGCGCCCCGTTGGGCTCTGCCGAGCAACGCGCCCCGTTGGGGGGGGGGGGCCATTTTGCCCCCCCCCCCTAAGATCTCGAGAACCACGCAACCTAGCGACAAGCGGCAAACGGTGTTGGATAGCCCTATCAGGGAACTACCTTGTGACCTAATTTTATTGACCTAGGTCAAACCGATGACGTCACAGGTCAGGTCAAAGGTCCAATTTTCACCGTTTACAGGCATTTCAAGAAATGCGTTGTTAAATCGAGTAAAATGCATTTCATTGAAAATCATCGATGGGGAAATGTTCTTCAAACACATATTTTGCTATTTGAGGTCACTGATACCAGGTCAGGTCACAGAGGTCAGGTCACTGGGGGGTCACAATATGAAAGTGTCGTGTGATACATGTTTTATGGTCCATTTTACATGACAAATGCGATTATGTGGGTCAGGCAGCCTTTGGGGCCAGCTTAGGTCACGTTTTGGTCAAGGTCAGGTCAAGGTCAGGTCAAGGTCAGGTCAAATTAGGTCAAATTTCAAAGTTAATATTTTTGCATAAAATGGGTATCGAATCGATGCAGCTCGTCACGGGGAGTTCAATGGTGGTCTTTGTTTTGCCGTACGTGGTCTAGAATCGCTAAAAATTGAGTTCAACAATTTGACGTCATCATTTTTGAACAGTTTTTTCGCTATAACTTGGCCAAAAAACGAGATATCGATCTGAAATTTGGTATGTATATAGAAGAGCGCAGGGACTATCACATATATTCCGTTTTTTGAAATTCGGAAAAATTTTGGATTTTTTTTTTATTTTTTCAAAAAAAATCAATTTTTCGATTTTTTTGGGGTCAAAAGCCCAAAATTTTGAAAATCCGAGATAGCAGTTTTGTAGCGCCGCCTTTTGTCTACTAGACCATATAAAGAACTTTGAAATTGCTTGATAACTGTAGATTTGGTGAGCGTTTCAAGATTGCATGTTTTTTGCTCATTTTTGCTCGAACATGACCTCAGTTTGACCTCAATAACTCCTGACCTAAGGTGACCTAAGACTTGAAATTTGGTGTGAAGGTGTCAAATTGATGCCCGGGAAGGTACTGAAAATTTGGCGGCGCTGCGCGCCGCCGTTTTTTTATTATTCAGGAAAAACCACAGGGGGGGGGCCAAAATGCCCCCCAACGGGGCGAGGGTTAGTAGGGTGCAGTGCACAAGTTAGTTGGAGGTACCCCCTCGCAATTTCGCACGTGCAAGGCCCATCCTCTCGCTCGCTCCGTTGGTCGCCCAAAAGGCGTTTTACTGGTTTAAAATGAGAAATGCTGCAACTAAATTATGTATTGTCCGGTACCTAATAATTAAAAGCATTCGTACACGTCGAAAAAACAAATGTATAAGAAAACCTTTTATTCACGAATCGACCATAAAGGCAGCAATCAATTAAAATAAAATTTTCAAATATCATTTAGTTTTTACTCACCGATTTTACTTAAACCTGCAAGTACTTGCTCACCCATCACTACCAAGCGCGGAGCGCTTGAGCTACTTCAACCTAAAAAACATGGTTATTTTTTGTGATTTCGGCAAAATGCAATGAATTTACATTATATTTATACATTTTCTACTAAAAAATGGTCCCAACTCCAATAAAGTGGGAAAAGGTCATAATCTCCCTTTAAGGGGCGAGTCAACTACTGGGTTATTTTGCACCCATTAAATGAAACTTCTGCTCCAATTCTACCCATTGAACCTCAATATCATGATCCACCTGTCCATCACTAGGTATCCTTCCTTATTACATAGAAACTTTGAATGGCATGGCAATTTATAATTTCAAATGACAATATTTTTATGTTTCTTCTGTAGGTAGGTAGGTAGGTAGGTAGGTACACCAGACTGCTATGGACACTTTTCCAAATTGGTGGGGCAAAAAACCTAATGTATGTCTTGGTTGAGTCGTTTGATTGAGTTGATTGATTCCTTTCATTGTCTCGTTTGAGTCGATTGAATCAATTCCCGAAAATTGTTCTGACTTGATTGATTTGATTGGTTTCCCAAATTTGTCGTGATTGAATTGATTGCTATTGATTGAGTCGTATACAACCCTGAACCCAGAAGCAATGTTTTGATGGACTAATTGAGTGCGATAGATCGCATGTATGATTTCAGATACCGACCCGTTAAAAACTCAGTCATGGGTGATATGTTGGATGGGTAAGTCTGCAAAACAAGAATCACTAGTCAGTTCCCAGCTGACCACATGCTGCAACTTTTCGCGGTAGCTATTAAAATGTCACCATCTTTCAGTACTGCAGACCGTAACTTTTCTACCGGCGACCGCTGTAGCTAGTGAATCATTTTCAGCCTCCTCGACCTTCAGCGTCTGAGCGGCAAAAGAGGGAGAGAGAGAGAGAGAGAGAGAGAGAGAGAGAGGGGGGGAGGGGGAGAGAGAGGGAGAGGGGGAGAGAGGGAGAGAGACAGAGGCCTGCCGCATCAAGCAACTTGTAGCATGTTGTTTGTTGAAGCTTGCAGCAGTTGGATGATAGGGTTGAATGCCCAAGAGACTTCGGCATCTCGTTCACATTTATTCATTTGTTTCTTTATTATTTGTTTTGGTCTCCCTGAATAAAACATGATGCTGTATGAATTCAACAATAGAGGAGCTTAAAAGTGAAATTAAAGTAAATAAGTATCCCTTCTTGAAAAAGTCACTGTATCAGCAGCGTTGCCCTCAGCAGTGCCCCCGCACGGATAATAAACATACGGTTACGATACATTATCACAAATAAGGCGTCTTTGGTTTTGTCTACATATTATATTAATTCATACATAACGTGGCCGGGTCCGGGGATAATTCCAACCACGCCTGGTGGGCGTTTTTCGGCCCCTCCATGTCTAACTCAGTAAGTAAGAGAGGCAGCGCGAGGGAAATAAAAGCGGTATCAAACAAAAGATCTCTACAAGACAATTCTAAAGCACCTAAAATTGTTTACCATAGGAGCGAATTTTCAAGTTCAGGGGTCAAGTTCAAATCCAAACCAGCAATATCAATAAGTAGTTAATCAAGCGATCAGCATTATCAAGTGACAACACTGCCTTAGCTTTAAGACACTTGTTGTAGTTACTTGCAAAAGAGTGAAAACCCTGCCCGAGGTCGTTGAACTAGCCTCTGACCACAGACCTAGCAAAACTATTTTGTATTTTCCTTTGGTTGGGTATATGTACACTGTAAAAAAATTAGCACCCTTTGGGTCATAAGTCAGAGTTCAATTTTCAGTACCCTGTTGGTGCTTAATGTATGCCCCAAATGGTGCTTACTCAAGAGCCCTAGATGCTAGCATTAGCACCATCTTGGTGCTCAACTTACACTCCAAAGAGTGCTTAGTTCAGAGCCATAGGTGCTAAATAGGTGCTAGCACTAGCACCGTTTTGGTGCTTTGGTGCTAAATTCACGCACCCAAAGGGTGCTTCATTAAGAGCCATAGGTGCTAAATAGGTGCTAGCACTAGCACCGTTTTGGTGCTTTGGTGCTAAATTCGCGCACCCAAAGGGTGCTTCATTAAGAGTCATAGGTGCTAAATAGGTGCTAGCACTAGCACCGTTTTGGTGCTTTGGTGCTAAATTCACGCACCCAAAGGGTGCTTCATTAAGAGCTCGGGTGCTAACATTGGCACCGAAGCACCCTAGCATGCGTCTAGCACCCAAAAATGTGCCGAGTTCAATTTTCAGCTCCTAGTGGGTGCTTACTGCCGTATGGTGCTACAGCGTAAGCACGTGCTAAGCACATGGGTACTTGACACCGACCTTCTCGAGCCTCTGGCGGAGGCCGGGACTTTTATTCGGAGCGGAGAAAACTTAGACGCATTTTGAAGAGTGGCGGCGAGGGACGTAGCCGCCGGCCGGGAGCCGAGCTAAATCGAAAGGAACAATGCGATTCTTAATGCCTACCTCATGCTGCAAACACGTTTAGTTGTTTAGTTGTTTGTCGTTTATTTATGGTAATGGACATGACGTATGACGGTTATTAGAGTTAAATTTAAGCACAAGCGTAAACTTCTTAATCACAAAGCACCTTTTTACAAATTAAAAAAAAAAACAACAACAGAATATCAGCACGTCCATGCGAACAGTGCCACAGGGCCGCTCCCCTGGCATTATAACATAAGCTGATAAATCACAACATATCGGCGCCGCTATACAGGCTGCGGCCGCCGCCCTAAACAGCCACGTCTGCCGTCAACCATGCCCGTAATAGATAAATGGAAAAATATGCCATCTGCATTCTGCAGTCTGCACTGTCTCTTTCACTGTAAAGATTATAATTCATTTCATTAGCCATCAGTTATCTGTCGCCTATCTGGTAAAATGTCGATAAAACTTTGCCTTATCAACCCTAAAAAGGTGTGGAATTACATCCATTATTATTCATAGCACGACAGCAGGTCAGTGCAAGCCCACCTTAGCACTCCGACAAGGCTGGAAAGTTCCCACGCAGCTCCTCCATTGATGCTCCGTTTCAGACTTCAGACTCGGTCTTCATTTCAGTTAAGACGACACCCACTTCAGTATTGTCACTCACGAATACCCGTATTCGCCTACAAACGACCAACACCATCACTGTTTCTATCACTGACCGCACGCACATGGACCAACCAACCCGGCCGAGCGCTCCCGCACAACTGACTTGACAAATGCAAATAGCGTCGCGAATCCCGCGCGCGCTTTCTGAATTCGCTGCTTTTTTTCGTACGACGTAAGCACCCAGATGCTGAACAAGCAAACCAATTAGCACCGAACGGATGCGATGTTCCCGCCAAAATCGATGAAGCATATTTTGGGTGCTTTCATCAGCTCTGAAGTTTGATCATGGTGCTTAAAACTGATGCTTAGATTAGCACCATCCGTGCGTTGGTGCTATTCTAAGCACCCTTGAAGCAGGGAAGTGCTTCAAGTGCGGGCAAATTGTCAATTTCGGAGCTTAGACAAGTACCTAAGAGTCTTAGACTGCTAAATGTAGAACATTTTAAGTGCAGGTTAAGCACCCAGGGCTCTTGTTCCAGAACCGCAGCATCCGACTACACTGTAAAAAATATTCAGTACCCTATGCAAGGTTTTCTAGATGTCAAAAACCACTACCTATATCATGCTAAAAAAACACCACATAGTCTGCTTTACCAGCCTGCCTCCATATGCATACTTTATAGACACCCTCGGTACACCCTATGATGTCAGGCTCTGGCGGTAATTTTACACCCTGGGGTGTAAATTCAGTGTTGATTCACACCCCAATTCGTACTTAAATTAGTATCGTATAGGGTTGCTGTCAAAAACCACTCCCTATATGGTACTAAACAAAAAAGATACTTTCTGCAGAGCCACCGGAAGTACCCCTTCAACACACCATCAGGTCAGCGAACACCTCAGAAATACGCTCATGTGTGGTAAAACAAAACCTTTATTACAGCACGTGTATGTATTATATAAAAACAACAGCAGTCATGCACTCTGAAACACTTGCAATTAAATGCAAATATCTTCGCCGAGTAAGACAAAAACGACCGCAGAACTGCCAGTTATACTGTGATTGGCCACAAAGATCACGCAACATCAACGTCTGGCGTCTGCAGAACAACGCTTCAGAAAGTTGCACCTAACGTCACATGTCAGCATTCTAAGTGGTGAAAACCCTGCGGTTACAGGCCTCCACCCTCCGCTCTGCTGGGCAGCACGCCTGGACAGGTCAGCTGCTGTTTTGTTGATAGGAAGGTCAGTACCTTTCCAGAAGTTATTTGTCCCTTCGTCGATGCCCATGACACACTTCTGGAGGAAGTACAGCAGATTCTTCACTTTCGCGGAAAATCAATATTGAACAGTGAACACACATGTGTCAGCACGTTTGCCGTGACAGCCCCTGCTTCAGTCTCAGCTGTGTAGACGTGCGGGTTTTGTGTCACCGTCAGTCCATAGGTGGCTGGCTGGCCTTCACGCCTGGCGTCGCTACTAAGCGACGGAGTGTCTACGGTAATTGGCGAGAAGTCGCGGGGGTGCCAGCCTGCCAGGTCTTGAACCGCGCCCCACATGCGACACCGAAAAAGAAGAGCAGCCGGCCGCAGGTGGGCACTACCGTGTGTCCTGCGAGCCGCGGGCGGGGGCGGCTACTCTACACTGATACACTCGCATTGTCAACACCATAGCACTCGATTTTTGCATTGTCAGCACTCAGCACACAAATTCGGCGGCACCCCTCGTCAGTGCTGCCACATCGCACGCACCTGCAGAGCCAACTGCCGGGACCTCGCCGACGCCGCTGGCGTCGGGACCCGGGCCGCTGATTGGCTGTAAGCGATGTTACGTCATCACTGTGTTTGAAAAGGGCGCGAAAACCGCCGTGTGACTGAAACACGCGATTACACCCCAGAAGCTACCTAAACACCCGCCGGGGAATTGCGATTTTCGCGAAAGGTGTTATTTTGCGTTTATATACTTCGAGTAGTATGCATTGCATACTCAAATGGTGCGGCTAGTAGTCCTGTTCTAACCGAGGTGTACGGCATCAGCCTATTAGAACGATATTGATACTAGGTGCAGATCCAGCCACCCTGCAACCACCTTGGGTTCTAATTATGTTTATCAGTGAAAGGTGCTATTTTGTTTCGTATGCTTCGAGAAGTATGCAATGTGTACTGAAATGGTGCGGCTAGTAGTCTTGTTCTAACCAAGGTGTACGTTATCCATCTATTTAAAATATCGACTTATATTAGAACTATATTGATACTAGGTGTAGATCCAGCCACCCTACAACCACCTTGGGTTCTAAATATTTTTTACAGTGTATAGCACACCGGGGTGCTAATCTTTTTTTACAGTGTATGCTAGGTACACAGCGGTACCTACTCGTAATTTGCTTATATCTCTAAAACTCTATTTTTAGCAGCTAGGTACTCGAAGTTCATTTCTGTGATGTCGAAATGTATCGTATAGGGGTCTAGAAAAATCAACCCTGTGACGTCAACCCTTTGCGCAACTTTTGACGAAAATTTTTGACCGGGACAGGTCAGGTCACGGAGCTAAGGTAACAAGGTCAGGCCGCTTTTGCACTAAATCGTAGTTTTTTGTGCTTTTAACAATGATATCGGTTGCACTTTGGCGTTGTTTGGGTCAAAAGTGAATGACATGGCACTGACACACCCTCCATTGACCTATTTAAGTTCAAGGTCAGGTCAGGTTCAGGTCAGTGACCTCTGGTGACCTCTTGCAGGGTTGATTTTACCGGGGCTTATTCTTCAATATTTGTCCTCCAGAAGATGCCAAATTGGTGGGGGCAAAACTACTGAAAGTTTCGTACTCCTATTCCGCAAAAGGGTTTTTGGTTTCTTATTGGTATCTTGGTTTTTGTTTGTTTGCCTTGACAACCAGCAAACAAAAACGCGCAAAATGTATGAGGAAAGCCTTATTGAGTTCACCAGCTTGAAACGTCTAAGAATATTACCCAATCAGAAGCAAGCATTCTGAAGAGCTTTACGCCGATTCGCGCACCATCTGCCCGTGTCGTCTCAACATGCTGCTTGCGGACAATCTTGAACACAATTTTAAAAAAGACGAATCTGTTAGGCGAATCCGTTCCCGTTAACTTGAAATCTAGGCTTTTTCTTGCTGACGTCGTACACCCCTGGTCATATCTGGTAAAGACCTTGGCGATCTGGTAAAGACCATCGAAATTGCTCTCTATCGCTGTCAATTTATATTTTTGAGACGAATGGCTCCGGATTATGTGGTTTTAGCATATAACGAGCAAAACTGCTATCTCAACTCCATTCCCCATGTTAGACATGAACATGTCCCTTTAAGCCAGCCTGCCTCGTCACCCTTCACTACAAACACTTAAACGATCCTTTCATAACATTCGTACAAATATTAGGGTTGTATGGTATAACATTAACAGTGCAACATATCTCAGTTTTTAGCTAAAAACCTTTAGAGGTGAAATAAAGTGCCGTCACGGCGACGCACGGCGGTGGAAAATCGAACAAGCCAGCGATCCAAAATATCATTTTTGCTCTATAACTTTAACAATATACAATTTTTGTTAGCATTAACCCTCGCCCGCACATGCCATTTTCCCATCCTAGAACGCACATGGGGGGGGGGTTGCCACCCCCTGCGCCATTTCTTTCCTGTTGGAGATAGAGCTTAGCGGTAAGATTAAAAAGATTCTTTGGGAAGAGACAAATCCAATGATACCCAGTTTTACCTTCTCAGGTCAGTCATTGACCTTCCAGGTCAGGTCAAACTAAAAAATGCTGCTGTTTTGGGTCACCGTTGGATATCAAGTGCGCTGCTTATCATATACCGATGACGATGCTGTTTTCTGGTGCCAAGCCAGCTAGAACCTCTTTGTCACACTACCCGACCAGATTTTTGCTGCTTAGGTCATTTCAGGTCAAGTTAGGTCAAGGTCAATTATATGTGTTTGTATGTCTGTGTGTGTCTGTGTGTATACTGATGTGTGCACCGATTGTTTTTGTGTCCATATTACATGAAATCATGATCTGAGAAGCTTTTACCAAAAATGCAGTCAAAAAACTTTACAAAAAGTAAATTCAGCTTGCCTAAAACGCAATTATCTTAGATGACCTAGGTTGACCTTGACCCTGACCTTGACACCTGTGCATCGTCGAACAACATCTTCCATGATAGGTGGGAGGTAAGACTGGCAAAAAAGGCCGAAATCAAGGTGTCAAAAGCTCACAAGGCCCACGGCAAACGCAAGATGTTGAGAATTGGCCATTTGGGTCATGAGATGACCTGAAAAAACAAGGTCATATCTCCGAAACCAAAAATTACATAAACTTGAAATTTTTAGTGGACATCAAGAAAGGATAGAGGAGCAGCTATACGAAAAATCAGCCTTCTAGCTCTAAAAATTTTGAGTGCAGAGCAGAAAGACTACCTGGGGGGTGACAACCACCCCCCATGTGCGGGCGAGGGTTAACCCGGCAGTTGCTGGGGTATTTCGCCACCCACCGTTTGCTGGGGAGGGGGGGGGGCGTTAAACGCCCCCAGCCGATAACTCGAGAACCAATAGGCGCAGCGAAACGCACGAGGCGGCAAACGAAAGAACGCGACGAGACGCTTCAGATGAGTACTTAAAAGTTGAATTTTGAGGTCACAGGTCGGGTCAAGGTCAGGTCAAACACCTGAAATCGGGCTTCCAGTAGCATGGACTTCAGGACTTCGCAATGGGCGCCTCTCGTCATAAACTCTGTCAAAACGGTGCACAATCCATCATATAAGGCCTACAAGAGTGTCAGCTCCATGTAGGGGTCAGTCAAGCATAGGTCAGGGTCAAGGTCAGGTCAACCGGGTATGCAAATATCCCCGAAAATCAAAACTAATATTCGCAGCCTGTGACACATGTTTTATGGGTGATTTGGGGGCGTAGAATACGATGGTGACATTCATTTTATCATATGTGTACGTGTTTGGCTCAAAAAGTTCAATTTAAGAAATGCATGTATCATGGTCGTAAAGTAGTCACGAGAAATTGCCAAGATTCAGTTCAAGATTTTGGAAAATGCGGAACGATAATCAATAATCGAAGATAGCCATTTGATTGTTCATGGTATTCGCAGTCTAATGGCATTTACGGCATGTCTGTATGTCTATTCTGTGATTTTATATGATTTTTTGAACATATGCCGTTTTTGGTCGAAAACTCAGAAATCATGACGTCACTAAAACCTCGATATCTCAAAAATTTTTCCGACCGATTTTTTTGAAACTTTGTCACAATACACTTCATTTAATTCCCTACAGGTACCAAAAATTTGGCGCGCCTGCGGCGCGCCGTTTTTATGCTATGGCCCGGCGAAAAAAGTGGGGGCGTTTAACGCCCCCCCCCACAGCAACTCGCGGGTTTTAACTTTTACGCTGGCCTTACCTTAGCTGCCACGCTGAAAGGACAAACACTTCAGCATTTTATTATGAATAATTTAGCCGGAAACGGGGTGGCCGGGCTTCCCCCGCGCCCGGGGTTACCCCGGCTTCCCCTAGCTATCAGCTAGGGTTAGCTATCAGCTAGGGTTGCACTAATTGCTTATATGCCTGCTTTGTCATATTATCAGAGTATCATCAATTAAACACTGAAGAAAAGTCATAAAGTAAAGATAATTGCAGTAAAAGAGATTAGGTGCAGATTTGGTCAAATTAGGTGCACTCGCCGGATAGCCCGTCGTGAAAACGGCTAATGAAACTGCACATTATAACAGGTGGCGTTTTCCAGTGCATTTGACGGCATAATTGCATTTTAACCGATTACAATGATTTATTGAGTGAATAATTGTTTATCAGAAAGCAATTTCTGTTTGCTTAGGAATAAACTAAACAAGAAAAACTGTCTCGCTGAGACAGGAAGGACCTGGACCATGCCAGGAACATAGAAAATGCCCTGGAACACATGATGGAGAAACGGAAAGAGGACGTGCCGGTGTCACCAACTAGACCGTATGCTCCAGTTTTAAATAATGGAGCCTCATAACCTGATTTGGGAGTTATGACCATTATGCAATACTTTCCTCTTTAACATCTGATTTATTTGCATGCTTGCTTATTCAAACCAGCAGCGACCCGTCGGCAGCAATCTGAGCAAAGTTTGGAAAACTTAGCTCCTTACTTATTCATGGGACCACACATGCAATTATCGCCCTTCTGTTTATACACCTAACCCCATTTGGGTCTCGACTATCTGCCTGTGCCGCAATGTAGGTAAGTTTGTTGAGCAACTGGGCCGCGGGTGACAACGTGTTTGGCGCCCGTCCGGCGGGCCGGGCTGGTCGATGTCTGTATCGACCACGGCGCCTGCTCGCGTATCGGTCGGACGGCCGGGTCCGCGGCGCGGCGCCGCCGAGTGGGTCCGCTCAGCCGCTCCCGGGCACAGCTCTTCCGCCGCGTTCCGCGCCGCTGCGGAACCCTCCGCGCACCAGCGGCGCCGCGGGGCTTCCTCTCGTGCGTCGGCTATCCGGCCTTCCACCGCTGCCGCCGACACCGTCGACACCGTCGTCGCCGCCGGCGTTCCCGTCGCTGACGCGTCCCGTCGAGTCGGTCTGCCGCATCCCGCCGGCACCCACGTGCGTGGCGACGAGCCATGTCACTACCGTCGGATAAGCTACCGCTGCGGAACGTGATGTCCCTGCCATCCAGTGCCGGGTCGCAGCGTTCGCAGCACTCACAGCAGGGCTACACGGGACGCTACCGAGACCGACAGCCCAGCGTCATGTACGGAGAAGGTGAGAGATGAGCGGAGAGAGAGAGAGAGAGAGAGAGAGAGAGAGAGAGAGAGAGAGAGAGAGAGAGAGAGAGAGAGCGAAAGAAAGAAAGAAGAAGGAGGAGGGGGAGTAGAAGGCTGTTCTCGTCTCTATATAGTTTCAGTCAAACGTGGGATATCAATCCTAAGTCGCTTATAATATGGCAACGGATTGCGGATGTGCGCCAAAGACATACCTTACATATACATAATGCTGGCTGTCAGCTTGGCGTCTTGTACGGGATAACTGGAAAAATGAGAATCATCCACCTATGCCAGAGGTGAACACTAGAGGTGGCAAAACTGGAAAATTTTGGGACCCGGACCCGGACACGGTCTGACTGGCACACTTCTGGAACCGGTCAGACCCGGTCTAAGTCAGCGTTGGAACCGGATGGACCCGTTCCCGAAATTCATTATGAAAATTGTGTACAGTTGTAGGTATAGCAAGAAGAAAATAGTTTCTTTCCAATTGGGTATACCTGTGTTGCAAAGTAAAAAACTCATGCCATGGTCATTTCACTTCGCTTCACAGTTTGTATTTTAGAACCAGATTCAGGTCATATTTAAGAATATAAGAAGTAAGTAGACCAATGAATTTCATGCTAACCTAAGCCACTTTTACTACAGCTGCTAAAAATGATGTGAACTGGGGATCCATGGAGCAGTGTGCCTTCACCAGAGTCAGAACCTAACATCAACATGGAACAAGATAACATACTGATACATACCTTTTCTAATATTCTTGGTAAAAGATATTCGTTTTTAGAATTAATTCATTAGTCCTTACAAATATTATCAACTATCCAAGGCCCCAAACGAGAAAACATTCAAAAGCAAAATAGAAACATCAAAACTTTGTGAGGTCCGCCAGAAATGTCGACACGATAGCAATGCAAGGACAAAACAGGTGTTAAATCACTGCAAGATTTTGTTGGGGTTAAAGTACTGCAAAATCGTAATGGCAAATGGCAATAAACTTTTAAGTACTGCAAGGTTGCGATCATGACTTAAGTGCCAATTTATTAACGTAGAAAACAAACTACATTTTGTTGTTAGTACCTAGATATAGAATAAATACCAAGGGTTCTGAGACTTACCTGATTTCTTCCCAAACGTGTTCCAAAATTGTAACCTTTATGCAGTAGATTAGCGTGCGTAAGGTATAGCATATATGACGCTCAAATGCACCATTTTCACATCAACACGGAATTATTGGCCTTGGAGAAGGGCATTGGTATTGACTCAGTTTTTGCCAGCTGATGCCGTATGATGGCGCTAGTAGAGCGCTATATGTATAATACGCTCTGCTAGCGCCACCATGCGGCGCCAGTTGGCTAAAAATCTGATCAATACTACGGTTTCTGGAGAATGCCTTGGGGCTTGGATTCATTTTTAGCTTTATGGATTTATGAAAGGGCATGTTGGTTTTATGAGTTGTCTTCTAGCCGTGATAGAAATAATTTCAAAGCTGTTTGAGTTATGAAATGCATTTGAATATCAAACATGAACTCTGATTTCCGGTGGGCATAGTGACTTTGGTATGTCAATGTCTTTGAAAAGGCAGGTGAGAATGCCACTGGTCAGCCTTGCTTCAATTGGATTTGTGTCCATTTATAAATGGATTTCAGTCATACCTACTGTCCTACATATGTTATTGGTATTTGATTTCTACAGCTCAAAATATTGCTAGGTTTTGTACAGCAAACTGAATGGAAGTGATCCGTACAAACATTTGGTGAAATGTTTTCTGGATTGCTAGCACTTAGAACTTGTTTATTCTGTTGTAGGTGACAAGATAAGAAATTGAAGCAAGACTGACCAGTTGCTATAGAATAGGTAGCCCAATCTGCAGGAATATTAAAATTCAAAAGTGGAATTGGGACTTATGAACTGGAAACTGCATCAGCTATGACTATGTTTGCCAAGCCAAAGCATAAAAGATATATAGCGCTAGAGTGTCTCTTCCAGTGGTTCTGCGCAAACACTATGAAGCTAAACACCGCTAAGACGCAGGTCCTTGTACTAGGAACCCCCGCTATGCTGCGAGGACTGCCGCCTGTCACACTGACTGCCATGGGTGCTGTTATTCCGGACTCTAGAGTTGTCAAAAATCTCGGAGTGGTCATGGACAATCATCTCAGCTTCAGGCCGCACATCGATTATGTGACAGCTAAGTGTACTGGTGTCCTAATCGGTCTGATGCACGCCAAGCACGTTATACCGAAGGCCTCTCTGCCTGTGGTAGTAGAAGCGCTCGTGAACTCCGTTATCAGATATTGCTTCTCGCTATACGGTACGTGTACCGCTACTCAGATTCATCGTGTGCAGAAACTGCTGAACTTCGGTGCTCGAGTTATTAGCGGCCGTCGTAAATACGACCACATCAGTGACGTTCTGTGCGACTTGGAGTGGTTGAATGCCCCTAACCTTGCTAAGTACCATCGCATCAGTTTGGTGCACAGTGTCACTACGACTGGAAAGCCGGAAGCGATCGCACAAACCATCGGTGACACCCTGCGTCACTCGTACGAGACGCGCAGAGCTGCCGACCACACGCTGCCGAGAATCCGCACGGAAGCCGGTCGCCGGCGGCTCTGTTATAGCGCAGTGCGTGAGTACGACTCTCTGCCGTTTGACGTCACCGTGCGAAACTTTCGGCGCCAGCTCAAAAAGCATCTATTGAAAGAACAGTGTGAGGCGCATGGTTAGCTCAGGTCGAGTGGTTGAGTGCTGCTTTTTATGCCTGGTCTTTTACTTGTGTTGTAAATGTTTGACGTGTGCCAATGAAAAACCATGCACCATGGATTTGTCATGAATATATTATCTGTATCTGTATCTGTATCTGATATTAATATTTACCATAAAGCACAGGGAAATGATAGGACCCGGTTGGACCCGGCCAAATATTTTGGGGGACCCGGTCTGGACCCATCCGGGTCCAGACCGGTTCCATAGACCGGGTCCCCGGGTCCACATTTTGCCACCTCTAGTGAACACCCCTGACACATGTGGATGAGCTAATGGACCGTCATGTCAGCTCAGGTTGGTGTAACGTAGAGATGAGCACATTAGCTCAGCATCGTAATCTGCGCGCGCCGTCGAGGTTTGGAAGGTTCCACGTCCTGTTGGGGGGGGGGGGGGGGTGCAAAGGGCTTCGTATTACAAAGGGCTGTTGCTTCGTATCTCCGGAACCAATGGCCGGATCGGATAAATTTAAACAGCATTCTAAAGGGCTCGTCGAGATGCACAAGAAAGGATATCGATGACCTTGATATTTGACCTGTGACGTCACAGGGAGGCTAAATAAGGTCAAATTAGTCCAATTTACAATGACGAGAAGCCGGTCATAAAAATGAAATCTAAGCTTCCAAAATGAGTTTGGATATGATATACATGATAGATCTTGCATGTGGATAGTCACCTGAGTGGATGATGACATGTGACGTCACAACAGAGGTCAGCCTCGACCAATCAGAAAACACTTTCGTGAATCATAAGGAAAGGCATGTTAAACTGCGAATATTCGAGTCTTTATGAAGACATGTCATATATGCAACCACAGAAACCTCCTTGGCCATTTTTCTTGGACCTATGACGTCACAGGAAGGTCAAATATGGTCAAATTGTGCCGGTTTACAACGAAAAACATTTTTACGATTGGGTGACAGTGGGTTGAACGTCGCAGTATTGACACTGAACTGACCTTGCCTATTGTCTGGAGCTTTAAAGGATATCAAATCAGTGTTCTTGATATTTACATTGTCAAAACCATGCATTTCTCGTCCGTTTTCCCCGTGTTACTGTTCACAAGGTAGGCATTCTATGCCTTACGGCCAGCGTAACTAATTGTATGGTAAAATAACTTGGTAAATTTACGCACTTTCTACTTACAAAGGAGATAATTTGCCACTGATGCCAAGATCGAGATAAAGATGACGGTTGCTTTCCCAAACTCTTTAGTTTCTTTATCATTAGAAACTTTCTTCATTGTTGGAAATGTGTTGCGTAATCGATTGACCTTTGCTCATTGGAGGTATTGTATGAGGAGTTATTAAAAACGTTATTCATGTCAAGCGGCGGAAAAATTACAGCCTTCTTGCACGTTGACACGCATTCACTGCGTGCTAACTGTCAGATGTTCACCTCAGCTTCCAGTTCGGGCACCCTTTAACTTCGATATGTTTTGTTCTTCAACCGCATATCACCATAGCAACACAGCCGTAATGCGCTCCTCAGTAACCCGCGAGTTGCTGGGGAGGGGGGGCGTTAAACGCCCCCACTTTTTTCGCCGGGCCATAGCATAAAAAAGACGCGCCGCAGGCGCGCCAAATTATGGGTACATGTAGGGAATTGATTGAAATTTATTGTAACAAAGTTTCAAAAAAATCGGTGGGAAATTTTTTGAGATATCGAGGTATTAGTGACGTCATGATTTCTGAGTTTTCGACCAAAAATGGCATATGTTCAAAAAATCATATAAAATCACAAAATAGACATACAGACATGCCGTAAACGTCATTAGACTGC
Source organism: Amphibalanus amphitrite (assembly GCF_019059575.1). Taxonomy (NCBI): domain Eukaryota; kingdom Metazoa; phylum Arthropoda; class Thecostraca; order Balanomorpha; family Balanidae; genus Amphibalanus; species Amphibalanus amphitrite. Next base: position 366,709 of record NW_024882010.1, on the reverse strand, counting down.
CAATACCATGAGCAATCAAATGGCTATCTTCGATTATTGATTATCGTTCCACATTTTCCAAAATCTTGAACTGAATCTTGGCAATTTTTCGTGACTACTTCATGACCGTGATACATGCATTTCTTAAATTGAACTTTTTGAGCCAAACACGTACACATATGATAAAATGAATGTGACCATCGTGTTCTACGCCCCAAATTACCCATAAAACATGTGTCACAGGCTGCGAATATCAGTTTTGATTTTCGTGGATATGTGCCTACCCGGTTGACCTGACCTTGACCCTGACCTATGTTTGACTGACCCTTACATGGAGCTGACACTCTTGTAGACCTTATATGATGGATTGTGCACCGTTTTGACAGAGTTTATGACGAGAGGCGCCCATTGCGAAGTCCTGAAGTCCATGCTACTGAAAGCCCGATTTCAGGTGTTTGACCTGACCTTGACCCGACCTGTGACCTCAAAATTCAACTTTAAAGTACTCATCTGAAGCGTCTCGTCGCGTTCTTTCGTTTGCCGCCTCGTGCGTTTCGCTGCGCCTATTGGTTCTCGAGTTATCGGCTGGGGGCGTTTAACGCCCCCCCCCCCAGCAAACGGTGGGTGGCGAAATACCCCACACTGAAAAAAATAATGACACCTAAAAGGGGTGTTTTTTGAAGCGTACCAAAAACGCGCAGTTTTCTGGAGTCCGATTACACCCGGAATCAGACACTTTCTAGGGTATTATGACACTGGTTGAGGGTGTATTTTTATACCGTACGGCGTCAAATGATTCCCGGAATCATACGCCTTATGGAATAAAAATACACCCCAAATCAGAGTCATAATACTCTAGGAAGTGTCTGATTCCGGGTGTAATCTGACTCCTGGAAACTGCGCGTTTTTGGTACGCTTCAAAAAACACCCCTTTTAGGTGTCACTTCAGGGAGTAATCGGATTTTGAGGGTGTATTTTGATCCCACACGGTGTATGACTCCGGGAATCATTTGACGACATGTGGTATAAAATACACTCCCAACCAGAGTCAGATTACCTCGGGGGTGTCTGATTCCGGGTGTAATCGGACTCCTGGAAACTGCGCGTTTTTGGTACGCTTCAAAAAACACCCCTCGTAGGTGTCACCTCAACGGTGTCAAATGACTCTTGGGGTGGTTTTTCTATACCGGCTCAGAGCCTATTCCTGTTAGCGTCATACATCAGCTAATATCAATGTTACCGGTACTATTGGTCTCCTATATAAGAAATGCCGGTAATATTCGAGTGCGGGGATTGGGTTGTGTGCAGGGGTGAGGGATGCACTCGAACCGAGCTGCGGCGAGGGTATAAAGGGTATACATATTCATCGCATCAGAAAAACAGGTCGCCTGGGCCCTTATCTTGAGACCAATAGTATGGTACAACTAACCAACATACCCATGGGTATGTTCTGCTTCTGAAGCTTATAGGAACGATTAGCCAGACTGCAACGAGACTTTAAATGTAGCTTACATGTGTCTTCACCCTTGCAGCTACAATTTTATCTATTGACGATGACGTCTTCTTTTCAATCAGTCTTTATACCAGATATTGTCAAATGATTCTCGGAATCATACACGTTATGGGATCAAAATACACTCTCCAACAGTGTCATAATTGCAGTTGTTAGCCACGTGACGCAAATTAACAATACATGCATGTCATTCTTTATTTTATATGCAACAATAAATTCCAAAACATTTGGGCACGAAATGTATGGCGAAATCTAATGAAAACTTATCGTAAGGCTCATGGGTCCGTGACTCCATTCACCGTAAGGAATTACTCACATTTCAACAATGTTCCATCAACCGGTGATTATTGCTACTTACTTAGGTAAAGTTATTGTGCAGCTTAATGACATAAAAACTTACCTCCGTCTCCATGGTGCGCTGCTATCTTGTCCTACTTCAAAATTTCGCCGAGTGCAGGGCGCCTCGTTGTTTAAATACGCATGTTGAGCAAACTACAAATAATATCTGAAGTTTATCGTTAAAGCACTATTACTTGAAGTAAATCTAGGTACACTTTAAACAACGTTTGGCGACATTAAAAAGCGCGTTAATTCAAATAAGTTCCTCTCCCCGCTCACACCACACGCACCCACGTGGGCACACTTCCGGCAACTGAAGGACTGAAGTCAACGGCTTTCCTAACGGTTTTCCTGCAAGGTCGAGCTATTTCATCTTCGTGGCGGACCGGCATGGCTAGAACACAAATGACGTCACACGACAATGCAGCTTGCTGATTGGCCGGGCATTGACTCAAACCACTGGACCTGAGCTGTGGTTCGCGCCAGGGTTACAGAGTCAGAGTCAGAGTCGGGTGGAGTTGACAGTTGTGGCCGGAGTCAGAGTCGGAGTCGACGGCGACTTTGGAAGCCGGAGCTGGAGTCGGAGTCTGGGTCACCGAAAATCAATTGATACCGCAGCGTATCCGGACAAATCTTTGCATGACATTTCTTCGTCGCGCAATTCTTCGTCCGCAAAACTTCGTCCGCTCATTTCTTCGTCCGCGCATTTCTTCGTCTCCGCCTTTCTTCGTCTTGCATTTCTTCGTCTCGCATTTCTTCGTCTCGCATTTCTTCGTCTCGCATTTCTTCGTCCGAGCATTTCTTCGTCTCCGCATTTCCTCGTCCGCGCATTTCTTTGTCTCGCATTCCTTCGTCTCGCATTTCTTCGTTTCGCATTTCTTCGTCTCGCATTTCTTCGTCTCGCATTTCTTCGTCTCGCATTTCTTCGCCTCGCATGTCTTCGTCTTGCATGTCTTCGTCTTGCATGTCTTCGTCTCGCATTTCTTCGTCTCGCATTTCTTCGTCTCCGTATTTTTTCGTCTCGCATTTCTTCGTCCGCACATTTCTTCGTCTCCGCATTTCTTCGTCTCGCATTTTTTTCGCAAATCTTCGCCCGCAAATTGACAGTGCAGCCTGCTGATTGGGCTATTGCCTATTTCATCTTCGTAGCGGACCAGCCATGGCTAGCTCACACATGACGTCACTCGGGGCATTGATTCAAATCACTGAACCTACACCAGGGTTACGGAGTCAGAGTCGGAGTCCGTTGGAGTCGACAGTTCTGGCCGTAGTCGGAGTCGGTTGGAAACGACAGTTCTGGCCGTAGTCGGAGTCGGAGTCGATATTGGAAGCCGGATCTGGATTCGGAGTCTGCTTCACCGAAAAGAAACCATCAACCAACACTGCAGAGTCAAGAGATTTTCGGTGAATCAGACTCCGAATCCAGCCTCCGGCTTCCAATATCGACTCCGACTCCGAACCAACACTGCAGAGTCAAGAGATGGTGGTATACCACCAGTGACGTCAAAACAATTTCTGTAATAATTTAGTGTTTTTTGGTACTATCATGTGGAGTTTTTGAACCCTATGGGTGTCATTTCACTCAGTTGGGCGTTTTCGTAATCCGTGACTCGCTTATTAGGTGTAATTTGACCCTCAGTGGTGCCATAATATTCCGGTGTCATTTGAACCCAATGGGGCTCAAATGACACCGGAATATTATGACACTACCGAGGGTCAAATTACACTCAATAAGTCATTTGAACGGAATATTATGACACCATTGAGGATCAAATTACACCTAATAAGGGAGTCACGGATTGCGAAAACGCTCAACTGTGTGAAATGACACCTATAGGATATAAAAACTGCTCATGATAGCGTCAAAAACGCTTAGATGTGTTATTTTACACTGACACCGTGCAGGATCTTTTGACACGACACCTAAAATGGGAGTCAAAATTTTGGGAGTCAAATGACCCTTGGGTATGTGATTCTGACCGAGATCAATTTACACTAAAAAACGGTGTATGGACACTGTATTTCAGAATCGGATTACACCATGGGTGTCAGTTGATTCCCAAATAGGGGATCGTGATTCCCGGGGGGAGTAATTATTTTTCTCCGTGCAGCAACTGCCGGTTTAAATTATGCTATCATATGCCTCTTGAGACCGGTTGAATCAATTACTGAACATAACTATTGTTAATTAATTGCTGTCTGACCATTAGACACTGCTAGTGCTTATTGACCGAAAAAAAAATGTTCAGTTGGGGAGGATATAGCCTTACAGCAAATCTTAGAGGTAAAATCATGCTTATAGGGCTTTGGAAGAAGGGGTCGTAACTCGTTGACCTTCAGGATCCGCCCCAATTCAATTAACCAGTGAGCTGACCGGCTAGCGGCGGATGGCTGGCGGCTACTTGTGCTGTCTTTTAGGTGACGGAGCACGACCAACTCTTTTGACACGTCCGCTGGCAAACGAGCTAGTGAGAGACTCTTTGACGGACACCCTATGGCAGAGGCAGGTTGATGATTTCATTAAATTTGTCTTGCCTCGATCCCATAGATCAACGGAAGGCAGTCTGGAAAAGTTGGACGGTAGAAACAGGTAGCAGAAAGAAAAAAAAGAAACGGAGAGAAAGAGAGAGAGAGAGAGAGAGAGAGAGAGAGAGAGAGAGAGAGAGAGAGAGAGAGAGAGATAGAGAGAGAGAGAGAGAGAAGAGAGGAAAAAGAAAAAAGGGAGAAGATATAAGAGTGACGACTGACGATTGAGTATAGTCAAATCGGATGATGATCAACACCAAGGCATCCTACGGTCACTGTCTATCCCTTCCCTTCTCATTTTTCAGTCGGGTAATATGTGTCTCTCTTCTCTTCTCTTCTCTTCTCTCTGTCTCTGTCTCTCTGTCTCTGTCTCTCTCTGTCTCTCTCTTTCTCTCTCTCTCTCTCTCTCTCTCTCTCTCTCTCTCTCTCTCTCTCTCTCTCTCTCTCTCTCTCTCTCTCCCTTTCCTCTCCCTCTTTTGGGGTATTTCAGACCCAAATTTAGGAGTTGAGTGAATTTTTCAAGAGCTGCTTTTTCGTGTATTAGGCTGGTAGTTACATCTTTCACACCTTTGCCAGTTGACTCTGAAGTTTCTGATCAGTGGCTCGGAAAGATCTGCACCGGCTACCGAAAGCCGTTTTTAAGAATGATTAATGACAAGGATGGCCAAGTTTGCCACTCCAGGACACAAGTTAGCAACCCATGTTTTCATAAATGTATGAAAGTATTTATCGTTGAATGGAGTGATCGCTAATGCATTGATGACTGTAATTGAAGCATAGTCAAGCGTATATCACAAACACAGAAACAATACATTTGGCGAATGGTGTTAATCTCGTTGGCACTGATAAATACTATTGAGTGTTGAACTCATTAAGGAACATTTCCTCCTTTCAATTTCCCTGTTTACATACGACGTCTGGATGGGGGAAATATAAACTATGTATAACTATCTTTAGCTTATAACTATAACTATACTATAACTATAACTATAGTCTATAACTATACCTATAACAAGAACTATAACTTATAACTATCCTCATCTTGAAAGCATGTGTCTTTAACCCCTTTCTAAAGATATTCGAGGCTGCTTTCAATTAGGATCATGATCTACTTGAAAGATCAGCAAGATCGTAATAGGGATATATCGATCGATCGTAACATTTACTTCACTCTTACAATCAGTGAGTGCATGCAAGGTGGGACATTCAAAGCAGCGGTATTGCTATTCCATGTCGTGGGCATCAGCTCGTCGCATTTCCGTGAAGCCCTCGTTACGTAAATACCTTAGCGACAATACCCGTTCAATATCGCCGGCCCGGGGCCCTTTCACGCATGCACCATCGTTCCCCATAGACACAGCTGCCCATTAGAGATGGCAGCCCATTCGGCTGTTGTGCACCATTGACACTGATGTGTGCACACGCGTCACGCACGACGTTTCTATGGTAACGGTAACGCTTGGTGAACAGTTTGCTCGTTATTGTGCCTATATTTCTGTCGCAAATATAGGCTGTGTGTGTATGTGGGCGCTGCATAGAAGAGCGAGTCCGATAGATCGCGTATGTCTCGCACTAATTGTGCTATTCATGTAGGAAAGTTGGCTAAAGTGGAGCATAGGTATGCATTGTAAAGGCAGTCAATCATTGTTGACATTCATAATTGATCTAAGAACATAGCGTTGAATAAGAAAGTAATGCCGGCCTTTATATGCTTGTATGAATGTCTCACACGTTAATATACCTTTACATTTTTCCTAAAACCAATTCCCGTTGGTAAGCTTGCTTTTTACAGGGTGTAACGAAATTATCCGGACATCTTTCTTCGCGCTGTAATTAAGAAGCAAGACATTCTGATATTTTCCCTTTTGAATTATTATATAGCCACCTTTCATAAGAGCGCAGGTACACATTTTTGGAGCATTCCAGCCACTGGATTTTCCAGCACAGTGGGTTTCATATAGAGTAGCGCCTTACTAACCTGTGCCCGCAGTTGGGCGGCGCTGGTGGCGGGTGTCCCCTCATTCATCTCCTGATGGACAATAGTCCATAATATATCGATGGAATTGCATGGGAACTATTTCCAAGCCATACCCCTTTATCCCAGAAGAACAAAAAGGTCCTCTCGGCATCACTTCTCATTCTGCTAGGGACTTGAAGGTGGTGCGCCGCCCCGTATGAAGACTGCGCGGCTTGAATCAGGCATCGGTACACGTTCAGAAACCGAGCCATCCTGTGCCGTCTGGTTGAGTGGCTCCAACCAATCGCTAGCCAGGATGTTGCGCCGGTAATACTCGTCACTGATAGTGGTTTTCTGTGTCGTCATGAACAGCTTGAATATTACACAGCAGCTGAACATGCTCCAGGTCTGGATTTTGGCCGGATGTTTGACGCCGGCGACGGCCGGCACATTCGAGCTGCTGGCAGCCCACACATGGCCGATTTGACGGTTCAACGGGTATTGCAGCTCGAACAGCTTCCCATCCGACCAGGTCACCTCATTCGTGTCTTCCTTCGACCAGTGGACACGCCCTGGCCTGAAGCCAAAGGTGGTGGACTGGTTGTTTTCCCGTCAATTTCATTGTCTTTTCCAGTTTAAAGAGCAGTAAAACCAAGCTAAAGGGCGGGTAACGGTGAATCATGATTTTGGACCTCTTATTATCTGCCTTGGTAAGAATTCGAGTCAGTATGCGGATTAATTGGTGCCGTTTCCTTGTCGCTATCTTGACAACTCTCCTCACCACTTGGCAAAGGGCGCCTTTTGCGATCGAGGCCGGGCTGAGTCTGCCACCAAGTCCCAGCTTATTACGCCTCAGGCAGATGTGCTACTGGCTGCTGCTGATGTCCAGCTGCTGACAGACCAGCTTCTGGCTCATGCCACCATGCCACCAACACGTAGCCTTACTACGAAACGAGAGACTGTACTCCTTTCTCTCCACTGCCTTAAACGAAAACTATCAAATGAACCCGTCGGCGACTCGACTCTTACTCAGAGCAAGAGTCATTTCGCAAGGTCAGGTCACTGCTGAGTTGAGAGCAGATACCAGAGGTATGCATTCATCCAATTTTCCAGCTTCTGACATTAAAAGAGAAACTGTGCTAGCAGATATGGCGAAAAAATATATGTCCGGATAATTTCGTTACACCCTGTACATCCACACCGACCGCGACCGTGTCCATTATTAAAGATATTCTGGTGGCTTGTCTTGGGCCGATTAACGATATTATTGGCGGCATTCGAATGACGGCTGGATGTAGCATTGAGTGTTGAATAGGCATCAAACTATGTATGTAATTTATAGACTAAAATTGTCCGACGAATGTTGAACTACTTGAAACTTGCACACACTGACACTGGACATGAAAATGATACCAAAATCTACACATACTGGCATGCAGAAAAGGTCGGCAATCCTGCACCAGCTAAAAACGTCACAGAGAAATCGTCTTTTTAGATCGAACGTTCGAAGTGGACAAATTGATAACAGCCCAAGTCAGCGCCTAGTTAAACTTGTTTCGCAATGCACAGTAAAGTCGACTACAGAATGATGTTCCACTCCTCAGAAGCTATCAGTTGACCGGAGCGCTAAGTTGTGCCGTTTATTACGCAATTAAGCGTGTCGATTGTGAGCATTGGGACAAAGCTATAAGTTGTGAACTCAGCCCGTGTGATGCGGCACAGCCTACCACTCCAGGCAAATAATTGCCTGTGAAAAGTGGAACATCATTCTGTAGTCGACTATACCTTCTGACCGTTTGGGATTTTTTCGAGTAGCTAAAAAGTATAAATGCAAGGCTTAGCATGCGCACCTGGGCGAACGCAGCTTGTCTCATTCGTTGACTTTCTGATACGGCTGCTCTCACCCTTCGAAAAGCTCCGTTAGGATTCGCCCAAATCCAGCGCTGGAGCAACTCATCCCGGGCTTTCACAACAGCGCCGGTGCGCACAAAGTTTGATGCTCGATACCAACTGAACCACAGGCTTTGATTATTATTGGAATGAGGGGCTTAACTCAGGTTCCTCAGTGTCATTATCAATTGAAGAGCCTCTGGGTTCACATCAATCACTATCTATGGGCCGTTGCCACAGTCCGCCGAAATTTCCAACAGGCATTGGTAGCTGGAAACGGAAGGGGAGACTGACCTGACAGGTCAACTCAGTCAGCTGGCCACCCATAGAAACCCGTAGCTTTATTGGCTAGCTCATACAATGGAGTCACTAGAAAACGGCTATTTAGGAGTCAGCGCTCGAACTTCATTGGTCTCTGGCCACACAGGGCATCGCTCACTTACTGCGGTCGAGGGACTGCACTTTGACGCCTATGTTTTCTGTTAAGGCCTGGCTACACTATGCGTTTTTTGCGTGCGTTTTTTGCGGGTTTGCGTGTTTTGTGTAATATTGTTTTAGAAGAAAAAAACGTGACTACGTTTTTGTGATGATCTTTATTTTAAATTTTAGTTAATATAAGAGTTATATTAACTTTAGTACATAACTAATGCACAACTAATGTAAAAGTTGTATTATTTACAACTTTTTTCTAGAACGATATCACGCAAAAAACGCAAACCCGCAAAAAACGCACACAGAAAACGCATAGTGTAGCCAGGCCTTTAGTCGTTCGAAACACCAATGATTTCCGTAATGCTGTTTGAGGGGAAACCTGGCTTCTAATTAGTTGATTTTTCGCTTACTTGGTCCGTCAATACATTGTTTAGGTAGTCTTGGGACTAATGGATGTAAACTAGTACCGACCAAATGCTATGATTGGTGTAAGTGTTACAATCCTTATCAAACAGCTAACAAAAGGAAACGAAGACATCAGATGGCAGGTGGACATCAGATGGCGGTCACCTGACCAATTAGGGTACCGATTTATTGACTTGATATTTTCCTGACTTTTCAGCCCTCAAACTACCAGACACCAGTACCTACTGTATTTTTAACCATCTCAGTGTCTATTGGCTGCTAAATTATTATCAGGAAGCCGCAGCGCGGTCATTGTCAGTTATACTTTAATCAGCTATCGCGGGTTGCAGTGAGACAGGCGATTGGGAAGACAATTAAAGGATTTCTTCAGTGACTCCTCATTGTCTGCTGCACCATTGCACGCCCATAAGGCTACATTCGTCATCCAACAGAGAACACCGTACGGCTGCATGCCCGGCTGCGTATAGAGAAGGCAGGACGCCCGGAGCGGCTGCCAATCTCTAGGCACAGCGCCGCGGCGGCTGGCGGACGGCGCAGTGTCGCTGCAGACATGTGTTCGCCGGCACACAGGTGCCCGTCGGAGACAGGTGGTCGGCGTCCCACTGGAGCCCAGCCGTCACCCGACACTGTGACAGGTGACAATGTCACGGCCGCAGGACAAGATCGAGTGGCCCGCGTCTGGCCGTCGCCGGAGGGATGTCACATCGGTCAGGTCAGGGAAGGCCGGCGCTGCCAGATTGGCCAGACCAGAACTGCCGCGTAGTCAGATCACTCAGTGCTGCCCGCTGCACGTCGCGCAATGTTGTCAGTTGTGTTGAGGTAAAGTCTCTTATTACAAGATGAAATTAGCATCGGAGTTAACGTTTCAAGCTAAATAATAGATAAGCGTTAGAACTCTTGCTTGCTTTGGAAAGTGGCACACACAATACTTATAAAATACCATTGACAGATAGCAAACCATATATTTACATAATGTATAGGGCTAATGTTAAATTGCCAAAATCAAAGGGGGCACGGTGCCCCGCTGCCCTCCCCGTTCCGCCGCCTATGCTCAAAGAAAGTTATTATAAGGTCAGAACTGCGACTGGCAAATGATGTGTAATGGTCACTTCAATTTTTTTTATAGTTTTCAAAGTTATGTAAGGTGCGTTGACATTGATACAAAGTCAACGGCTAAACAACAGGTGTCCAAGGTGATTGGCGTCAACCCTTTATTTTATAAGCGACCCACTGCACAGTGGGGATTTTTCCGATCTAGCACGTATTTATTCGTAGAGGGCAAACCATAGGTAGTATTGTAGCCAGATTGTGCACAGATGTTGGCTGGTGTGTTCTGGTGAGAGTGTTACCTGTAAATGTGCATAATCAACATAGTATAGGGGGGTCAATTGGACCCCCGGCTCAGCCGTTTGGCCCCTGATCAAGCTAGAGCTTCGCGGAAAAATCAAGCGTGCTGTCTATGACGAGATGAGGCCGAATATATCCAATTTCAAAGTCCAAGGTCATTAGTTGACTTTCCAAGTCAAGTCAATGACCCAACTAAAGATGGAAAATCGAGACCTCTTGGAACTTCGTAAAGTTAGGATGTTACGGGGTATTTTGGAGTGCTGATCACGAATTTCATGTTAGTTTTGATCACAGACGATGTCTTCATGCATTTAAGCCAGGTCGGGTCAGGTCAGGTCAGCCAGTAGACGTCCTGCCGGCCATCCATAATAGGTGTCACCTACTACTGACAGCTTCGTAACATGGTACGAAGGCACCAGAACTACTTCGTAAATATTCAAATGGTTGCTAAATTCGAAATCAACACCAAAAACTACCCTAGAAGCAAGTAAAACTCGAAAAAGTGAACCAAGGTCATCAAAGGTCAATGACCTTGACCTGACCTTCACGTGACCTTGACACCCACCATAATGCATGGCACCAGCATCATTTCACATATTTGAACGTTTAAAACCACAAAAAGACTGGAAACCGCGGATAATGTGAGCTGGCATACGCCGAATCGCGATTCCGGCCAAACATGGTCTCGAGAAATATGCCACAGGTCAAAGGTCAGTTGGGTCAGAGTCATGAAATTTTTAGGTTAGATGTAAATTTGATGATCTCGAGGGCAACGAAAGTTTCGTCGCGATCGGCTGCTTTTTGCGCGAGTGATTTGCGGAAAACCATGGGGTTTTATCCGACCCCTTCCCCCTCCCCCTCCCCACTAGTGCTAGGGTTAATAAGGTTGCGGTATGTATAATTTACGCCTTTCATCCTATTCCTCATGAATGTGTCTCAGAAAATATGCATCATATAAGTCAGGAAGTAAAATTATTCGCCCATGTCTGGAACATACCTATATCGTGCTGTTTGCCCTAGCGCTCCTAGAGTGGGGTATTAAGATACTCTAATGCGAATATTCCGTGTTCAGGCAAGTTCCGGCAGCCAAACTAGGCGTTGTCTTGTGCAGGAGAAAGTGGCGAATTCGATAGGATATGTTTCGGAGTGGAAAAGTGTGGAAAACATTGTTGATTTCCTACATTTATCTAGAATACCATTCCTTCAATATGGTGTCTGTAAGGGTTTTTTGTAAATGGCATTTTTGTGACCTTAGTAAGGTTGTGGCATACTTTCTGTTTGCCATTCAATTCCTAATATAGGTGCCTTTCAGAAGATATGCAACTTTAAGAACTCGCAAGAATAAAACCAACAGGACAGGACAATGAAATTGAGCCATACTTTCGGTCCTTACTGAGCCCATTGAGTAATCACGCATGAGTGTGAACTTTGGGCGCATTTTTCCTAGTCTTGCTGTGGACATACAGATTAAACAATGCCATATATGAAAAATTCAGACATTTCTTAGCCCCACTGACACATAAAATAAACAAAAACCAAAAAAGATTTTTTGAATTAATAGGCGCTAGATCGGAAAAATCCCCACTGTGCACTGTTATGACCTGTCGTAGTTGTAGGCAGGGCTGCGGAGTCGATGCATTTTAGGGTGAATCCGGCTCCGACTCCGACTAAGGCTTCAAAAATCGACTCTGACTCCGACTCCAACTCCGAATCCGACTCCGGACGGCTCTATTAAAATCTATACCATGATATTGAAGTTCATAACGGAGATGTTTTGGCTTGCCTTAAACGATCCCTTGTGCGTTCCAAGTCTTTGAGATGCAATTATGCAATAAAAATAACACGCAGAAGCAGAGCAGGTTCTGGAAAATCCAGACTCTTGTTTCTTTCGCCGAAAACGTTTGTCCAAAACAACAACATGGCCTTTTTTCGACAAAATCTAATTTCAAGCGCAGTATCGTCAATCAAACAGGTGCAGTGCATGGCGTTGAACCATGCAGCGTTAACTCCGACTCCGGAGTCGGAGTCTGTAAGATTTTGGCGACTCCGACTCCTGGCAGAACTGTCGACTCCGACTGACTCCAGCTCTAACACCGATTCCGACTCCGCAGCCCTGGTTATAGGTACGCATTTTATTTATTTCACAAATATTTTGAACTAATGAATGTACTAGATGCATCGATAACGAAAGCAAAACTGCCCTGACTCAAAATGAAATTAAAACATTAGCTACAAAAGCAGCTACCAGCTTTGTCAACGGAGTCATTCCTCGGAAGCTATGTCATCCCAGTCAGTAATTGCTAATTACTAACGCCATCGACCGATGCTAATGTGGAGGCAGCTGTGAATGTTGTATCAGCCCGCCATGGAGCACGCTGACCAGTGGGAGTTCTGCCGCAGACGCGGCCTTTCCGACGCGAGCGACGCGTCGATACACAACGATCGCCACCGCCGCGGCGCGTCGTATTGGCCGCACTTGCTGAGCGGCGCGTCACGCGTCGGTTTCGTGTTCGGCGCGCCGTGTGTTCGCCTGTGACCAGCTCATTGATTGGTCGGACCGCGGCCCGGTGGTGACGGAGCGACCGGTGCGCCGATCGGCCCGAGGTGCGGTGACGGAGTCGGCGGGACGTGGCCAGAAGTTAGCGCGGCCCACAGCTGTGATTGAATGGGAGATTGTCGGATTGAAGAGAGGTTATAACGACCGTCAAGAGAACTTGCTGACGTCTGGAGCAAAGTGCACCACGTGATGAAATTACCAGGTGGCGGTTGTCGATAAGACAAATATTTCCTTCGAATAAGGTGGATTTTCAAGCATCAGGAAAACGATTCGAGCAGACAAGCCATTGAAGAGGATCTAACCGAACTGGACCGAATTGAAACCGAACAAATTCGAACTGGATCCAAGAGCGTAATTGTTGGATTGCGCTGGAGCCCAAGACCTCGGAAATGTCGCGTCGGAGCTCTTCAATCCAGCCTGTTTTGGAGGAGGACCCTGCCAACGGCCACCACCTGCGGCCCTACTCATCCGTACGCATCAGGAGCGACTCCATCCAGGCCAGTACGTATTGCTTTGACCGATATGTATTCAAGTATTTTCTATCAATGAGTATGCTGGTTATTTTTCTTTAAATCAACCATTCTGTAGTTAATACGAGTATTGTCACGCGTTGTACACAGTGCAGTCAAGAAAAAAAGCGTTTCCATCTCCATGTCCCTATTTTCCCTTTTGCCCCCCCCCCCCCCCGCCTGGTTATTTCGTTCGTTTATATAATTCCGTTTCGAGTCTTTCGCTGCCTTGTCGTGTTTTCACCGGTGCGTTTGAACCTGACACTCTTTGCTGCAGTGGTAATTAGCAACACTTTTGTGCAATTAGAGTAAATGCAACCATTACATACTAATATGACTCACTTCGACTTCAGAGAGAAGGAGAGAGAAAGAGAGAGAAGAAAGAGAACGAGCGAGAGAGTGATTGATTGAGTGAGTGAGTAAGTGGGTGTGTGGAAGAGAGAAAAAGAGAAAGAGAGACGGGCAGAGATGGAAAGAGAGAGAGAGAGAGAGAGAGAGAGAGAGAGAGAGAGAGAGAGAGAGAGAGAGAGAGAGAGAGAAAGAGGACTTGCACGTTGAATGGCATACCCTAACCTCGGCGAATACCTACCGATCATGAGCATGCTCGTATTGTAAAAACCGATGTGGAAAGCCGTTGGATCCTTCGGGGGTTAAAATAACACTCCATCTACGAAAGCCTGCCAACCCAACTTACGCACAGAGGTGGACCCAGGTAACATAACGCACTAAATTGAGGTTAACCCGGCCGGGCCTGGGGGGTAATCCCAACCACCCGCAGCCCGGGGGGGTCGTTTTTCGCCCCCTGTCTAACTCCGTAAATAAGGGAGCTACACAAACAAAAGCGATACCAAACGAAAAGTCCTTACGAGACGATTCTAAAGCTTCCAAAATTTTTGACCTCAGGTCAATTTTGAAGGTCAGAGGTCAAGGTCAAAGGCAAAACCGGCAAATGTGTAGTGACCTCAAAGTAGAGGTCGGCAGGATGCATACTTTGCACTAGTTTCGTACATCTTGCGTGCAAACTTCGAAGATGTTTTGAAATGTTTTGAGGCTTATCAGGTCCCTATTTGTGGTTTATCTTACCATACAAGGCTGCTCAAAGGTCAAGGTCACAGACGAGTATCCTTGCTAGAGGCTATTTCACTGATTCAAGTAAGTAATAAAAAATAAGACAATTTTGCCATCTGGAGGCTCTAAATGAAGGCTTAGAGGAAAATAGATGCCAGATTCGTGATCAGCGGGTACGAATCCATCATAGACGACCTTTCGTGTGTCAAGGTCAACCAAATATATATCATTCGACGCAGCTTGACAAGGCGAATGCGGTGGTACCTCTCCCGTAGCTCTATGACCATTTTTGTCGAAGTTATTTGCGAAAAACTAAAACCACACCTCGGGGTCGTTGACCTGACCTCTGACCTCAGGTCACCAAAACTATTTTTCTATTTTTCTCTAGGTCAAACGCTACACCGTGCTCGTAATTTGTCTTTATCTCTAAAACTCTATTTTTAGCAGCTATTTGAAGTTCGCGTCTGTGACGCCGAAGTTTGCCGTGAAGGGGTCTAGAAAAATCGACCCTGTGACGTCATCAATGGGGCTAGGTCCAAATTATTTACTTAAGAAGATGTCACATTGATGGGAGAAAAGGTACTGAAAGTTTCGCATTCCTATCCCTAAGCGTTCGGGAGCTATCGCAAATATTCGCCAGGGGGGGGGGCGAAAAACGCCCCCCCGGGCCCGCGAGGGTTAAAGGAAGCCGTCAATTTTAGCTGCGCCGTGGCAGCTAAGGGGAGGGGTGGTGCTTTATCGCTCCTATATTTTTCGCGAATATTTTACAAACAGAAGCTTCTTCTTATCATACCTCTTTGCTCCGCATATTGTGACAATTTCAGGTCTATGTCATTCAAGGTCACCGGATCCCGGATTCGAGGTCATTTTGAGTCGAATTTAGCTTAGGTCAGGTCACTTTCAGGTAAAAAAAGGCCACATTTTGAAGTTAAAAATTTTCAACAAGAAAGGTGTATGTTGGATGCAGTTTGAGCTCAGAAACACGATGGTGCTATTTATATTGGTGTATGATGTCAAATACGTACTGGAAAATTGATTTGAAAAATTAATAATTGTAATTTTTTTGCAATAATGCGTATAACTTGGCCATTTTTAAAGATATTTAGTTAAAACTTGCTAGAGGTAGTCATAAGCATGCGTTCTATCACATATATTCCGGTTGTTTCTCGAAAAGTCAAAAAAGTTTTGAAAAAAAATATAAAATATAAATTTTGAATTTTTTATAACATTTTCAAAATTTTGAAAATTTTGAAAATCCGAGATATTAGTTTGATAGCGCAGTCAATTCTGAGTCCTTTCATGCAAAGAAATTGGACCTAGCTTAAAAACTGAGGTCTTGGGAGCGATTGCCGTGGTTCAATGTTCTGCGTCGAAATCGGCCGAACATGACGTCTATCTGACGTCATTTCCGGCCGATCTATGGTTGCTACGAAGTTCAAATTTTGACACAAGGTGTTAAATTGATGCAATTGAAGGTACTGAAAGTTTGGCGTCGATACATCAAGCGGTTTGGAAGTTATTGCAGAAAAACGGGAGGGGGGGGGCTATGAATAGCCCCACCTTCCCAGTGGGGCGCGGGTTAAAACACCCCTACCCTTTCAAGCCACGATATGTTACGATCGGACCACCGCGCCGCCCTGGCGCGGGTTAAGATCGCATTGTCTTGTCATCAGTATTTCTGTGCGACCGAGTAGTCAACTATAATCGTTTAAAATAACAACAACAACAGCAGCAGCAACAACAACAACAACAACAACAACAACAACAACAACAACAACAATAACAACAACAACAACAACAGCACTAGCTAAGACCTAGATAAGATATCGAATCTTTTTTGTTTTTATTGTTGCTTTTCCATAGAACTTCCCAGCTACTTCCAGCTCAGTTTTGCTCTGGTAACTGCTGCTAAAATAGCTGTTCGCTACAAGATTAATGCGTCTTTTGGAGCACAATTTGCAGATAGTGAGTGTTCATTAACGAGTGCTGCCTATGCGTGATAAATAAGTCCTTGCATCACTGCAATGAGGCTAAGCACTGACGTTCTGGGAGGGGGGGGGGGGGGGGGGGAGGGGATCGGTGAGCGGGCCGCATGGACCGGGCCGGACCGGACCGGGTCGATGGGGTGAGGAGCGCGCGGCGCGCCCGTCTGCGCCGGGTTGGGAGCATGCGCGCCGCGTCCGGCGCCGGCCGCGCTCGCCGACGGCTCGTCGTCGCCGTGCCGCCTGTCTCGGTATTGATTCGCTGCGGGCGTGATGTCGGAGGAGGGCAGGAAGGCCAGCGTGGTGGCCGTCGGCACCGGTAAGTGCTGAGCTCGGCAGGTCCGATCGCCGCCTCCGACCGGGGCCGCAGGCGCTGACCTGGCTCACTGGATGATCGGACATTCCGTGCGGCTCCCCCCTTTCACCCCCGTCAGGCCCGCATCCAGTCGCGGCAGCCTTTCCAGCCAAACCAAACTGAATTGCATAGAGCGTCTCCTACACTGCTCAATCCAGCCTGTACGTAAACAAGCCAATTTGGCACCCATCCAGCGGGCCGCGGCGCGCGGAGCTGTCCGCCGTTAGTGAAATCGACGCGTTTCTCTTTACCAAACATTACGCGTATTCTCTTTGTCAGATCGTCAATGTGATTAGCATGTTCCTACTCATCGTTTTACTGACAGATTAATTTTGTTGGATGATTACTGATTAGAGATGTCAATCATATACCAACATTTTGGTATACAGAAATACGGATGCTGAGGCGACATTAGCTTGGTATTTGGTAGGTATTTCAATCCTAATGCTCTTGGTATTTTGCTGGCATTATAATCCTTCACTAATGGTTGTGGTTGTGAAATGTACTAATGGTAAGAGGTTGTGAAATCAAGTTTGTATTTACCTCAATATCCCAAGTTGGCTCGGTTTGTTATGTTCCCATGGTTTTGGTTGGTATTTGGTTCGGTATGTTTTTGCTAGTCTTACCCCCTACCTATCATGGAACATGTTATTCGACGATGTGCAGATGTCAGGGTCAGGGTCAAGGTCAACCTAGGTCACCTAAAAGCATTGAATTTTAGGCTTGCTCAATTTACTTTTCGTGATTTTTTTCTGCATTTTTGGTAGAAGCTTCTCAGATCATGATCCCATATAATAGGGACACACAAACCAATCAGTGCACACATCAGTATACACACAGACACACACAGACACGCAAACACATATCATTGACCTTGACCTAGCTTGACCTGAAATGACCACAGCCAGTAAAAACCTAGTCGGATAGTGCGACAAGTAGCTGTTCTAGCTGGCTTGGCACCACAAACGGCAGCGCCATCGGTATATGATGGGCACCGCACGTGATATTCCAACAGTGCACCGTTCCCCCCTCCCCATGTGCGTTCTAGGATGGGAAAATGGCATGTGCTGGCGAGGGTTAAATCCATTGTCCTACCAGCGAGTGTCGCGGAAATCTGAAAAGTTAGATTTTTTTTCCGAAAAATTGACCTTTAACCCGCGCCCCGTAGGGCTACCGGCGGACCCTACCACCCGTAGGGGGGGGGGGCCGTTTCGGCCCCCCCCCCCTAAGATCTCGGAAAGTTACCGGCCGATGTTCAAAATTCAAACGGCGTTCGATAGCCCCACCCGGGAACTACCTCGTGACCAAATTTCATTGACCTAGGTCAAACCGATGACGTCACAGGTCAGGTCAAAGGTCAGATTTTCAACGTTCACAGGCATTTCAAGAAATGTGTTGTGAAATCGAGTAAATTGGTAATTCATTGAAAACCATCGATGGTACATTGTTCGTCAAACACATACTTTGCTATCTGAGGTCACTGATACCAGGTCAGGTCACAGCGAGGTCAGGTCACCGGGGTCACAATATGAAAGTGTCGTGTGATGCATGTTTTATGGTCCATTTTACATGACAAATGCGATTATGTGGGTTAGGCAGCCTTTGGGGCCAGCTTAGGTCACGTTTTGGTGAAGGTCAGGTCAAGGTCAGGTCAAATTAGGTCAAATTTCAAAGTTGATATTTTTGCATAAAATGGGTATTGATTCGATGCAGCTCGTCACGGGGAGTCTAATGGTGGTCTTTGTTTTGCTCTACGAGGTCTAGAAGTGCCAAAAATTGAGTTTGAAAATTTGACGTCATCATTTTTGAACAGTTTTTTTCGCTATAACTTGGCCAAAAAACGAGGTATCGATCTGAAATTTAGTATGTAGATAGAAGACGGTAGGCACTATCACATACATTCCGGTTTTTTCGAAACTCAAAAAACTTTTTGGATTTTTTGGCTAATATATTCAAAAATATGTTTTTTTGATTTTTTAGGGTCAAAACTCAACAATTTCAAAAATCCGAGTTCGCAGTTTTGTAGCCCTGTCAATTTTACACCTTTTATGTCTTAATCATTTTTCTGTATCTTCAAAGCTGTAGGCCTGACAGGTCTTCTCGCGAAGGTCTTTTTCGGTCGAAAATGACAGAACATGACGTCATTCTGACGTCATTTGTGGCCAACCTATCATAGCCTCTGGAAAAATTTTGGTCACAATGTGTAAAATTGATGCCCGGAGGGGTCCTGAAAGTTTGGTGGCGATATCTCCAGCCGTTTAGGAGATATCGACCGAAAAGGACAGGGGGGGCCGTTTCGGCCCCCTTACGGGGCGCGGGACCGGTCATAAGTAGGTCAAATGTTGACCTAGGACCACAAAATATACCACCAATCGCGAGATCTCGTTGAGAGCAATCCGTTGGTCTTTTCCGCTAAGCTCTACGACGCTCCGTTTTCAAACGCCATGGGGGGTCGCACCAACCCCCCTGCATGGGCGAAGGTGGCAAAACACCGTTTACGGGCGAGGGTTAACCCGGCAGGCGGTGGGCCTACCAGCCACCTTCCGCGCGGTGGGGGGGGGGGCACTTTTTTGCCCCCCCCGTATCTCCGAAACTACTGGACGGATCCGGAAAATTCAAACGGCGTTCGATAGCCCTGTCAAATTTGTCGAGGGAAACCAAATTTCATTGACCTCGGGGTCACCGATGACGTCACAGGTCAGGTCAAAGATAAAATGTTTCACCGTTCACGGGGCTTCTAGGGAAAGCGCTATAACACCGAGTAAAACGCATTTTGTCGAAAATCAGCGATAAGGCGTCAGTTGTCTAGTACATATGTTGCTATTAGAGGTCACTGGTCATACCAGGTCAGGTCACAGGTCAGGTCACCAAAGGTCACCAAGGGTCACCACATGAGCCCAACTTTACTAAGGTTATGCGATGCATGCTTTATGGCCAGTTTTTCATTTCCAACTCAATGGTGTTGGTTATAAGACCATCAGGTACGGTTTAGGTCACTTTCTGGTGGAGGTCAGGTCAAGGTCAGGTCAAAAAAGGTCAAATTTCAAAGTTGATATTTTTGCATAAAATGGGTATCGATTCGATGCAGCTCGTCACGGGGAGTCAAATGGTGGTCTTTGTTTTGCGCTACGAGGTCTAGAATTGCTAAAAATTGAGTTTGAAAATTTGACGTCATCAATTTTGAACAGTTTTTTTTCGCTATAACTTGGCCAAAAAAAGAGGTATCGATCTCAAATTTGGTATGTAGATAGAAGGCGGTACGGGGTCACATATATTCCGGTTTTTTCGAAATTCAAAAAACTTTTTGGATTTTTTGGCTATTATATTCAAAAAAATCTATTTTTTGATTTTTGGGAGTCAAAATCCAAAAAATTCGAAAAACCGAAATAGCAGTTTTGTAGCCCTTTTAATTTCACACCTCTTATGTCTGACACATTTTTCTGTATCTCTAAAGCTGTAGGCCTGACAGCTCTTCCCGCGAAACCTTTTTTTGGGTCGAAAATGGCAAAAATGACGTCACTCTGACGTCACTAGCGGCCAACCTATCATAGCCTTTGGAAAAAATTTTTGGTCAATATGTGCGCTAGCTGCTCCCGGGAGGGTACTGGAAGTTTGGTGACGATCGGCGCAGCGGTTCTCGAGATATATTGAAAAAACTAAAGGGGGGGCAAAAAAATGCCCCCCCCCCCCACCGCCTGGAAGGTTAATAAATGAGTCACAGTCCTTTTTCTTTGTTGAGGAAACTGCGCAGTTTTTTCAGGCTTCCAATGGTGGAAGATCCATAACGTGGTAGTTTCTCAAACAATATTACCTGTTATCTTCTCAATTTTCACATTTTTCTCTTTAGTTCCGTTCATATCACCCTCTTCTCGTTCCTTCGATTACCTTCAATCGAGCTGAACGGCATTAATTATAGTCTTTCACCGTCAGCGATTCGGAACAATGCGACGTTCCGTTATGCCCGATATTGCTCATAGCGCCAGGCCGTCGTCCTCGCTCCATCAACCGAAGTCTGTCGGAATGGACAGTATGAAAGGAATCGTTCAGAACGGAATGAATCGTCGGCGCGAGCTCAGAAAATGTACGCCGCACGGGCGTCACTGAGACAAAGAAGGCCCGCTGGTTATTGGTTGGTGACAGAAGGTAGCCTGTTTTGCAAATTTTTAATTTTGGTTTTGATAACTCATGGTGTGTTGTAAATCCGGGCATGTATGACGGTCAAAACGCCTTGACAATGAGACATAAATTTTGAGGATAAGCGAAAACGTTACGTTACTGGAGGTCACCAAAACAATGCAGCCTGTTGCATCAAATTGGAGCTAAGACGGCACAGCAGCACTGCATGCCAGATACTGTCACATTGGATTGTCGAGAGCGTCATACGGCTTACCACAAAAGGTCTCGTCTCGGCAAAAGCCGACCCGTCCCACGGTCGCCAGCCTCAGAATATGCAGATCTCGGCGCCACTGTCACTCCGACAAAGCCCCGCTGGGAATGCTGTCACTGAATGGCAAACAGGCCTGTTTCAGCTCTTGCGCTTTGGAAATGTCAGCACCGCGACCGGAGGTTTGAAATGTGCATTCGTATGCTCTAGTTGAACAAAGTGTCGGCTGTCGCGTGGAATTACATGATATTTATGCGCGAGACTCATTCTCACAGCATGTCTCTGAGCGTTATTCCGACTGTACTGAGGTATACCTAAACGGCTCGGCCCCCTGATGCTATCTGTCGCCCGTTTTTGTGTGAGACGTTTCAGTTTGGACGAGTTCATCTGAGCCCGTCGGCGGTGGACCGTTGACGAGTGTGACGGGTGCTGTCACACCGTCTCCCGTGTCAGCTCCTGTCACATACCGTGACGACACGGCGGTGTCACCGCTCCTGACCGATCACCACAGGACGGGGCGCAGACGATCACCCGATCCGGGGACTTGGTGGGACTCTCCCCACTCCTCTCCCCTCCCTGCCGACTCGGCCGCTGCCTTCCTCCCACCTGTCTGACTCAGTACCTTCACTGTGGTTTCGTCACTTTCGACTAATGTCTTGCTCAAACCAGCATTCCCCGCCAAATATCACTACGACATTGTATTTATTCTGCATGTCATTGGTCCAAAGCCTTGTCACTGAGTTCGTAGTATCGCGCAATTAAAGGGACTATCCCACCTTTAACATGGGATTTGAGTTGAGATAGCCAAGTTTGCGGCGAGGTTCAGAAACCACTATCTATCTAGGTTGCAACCCCCGCGGCCTCTTGGTGTTGAAGAAATTCGTTCCCTTCATTTGAAAATGGGCCTTGCGCAAGGCCCTATCTTCAACATGGAGCGACCGTTAGTGTGACGTCACCTCGTTTAGTCATTCTGATTTAAATGGGTTTGTTCGTTGAAAAATCGCTTAAAACTTTGTCTGAACTTTGTTGTGGTGCCTACAGAGTAAAAAGAATCAGCTTTATGACAGTAATGTGGCCTGGGGAAGGAGGTAATTTTGGGCTGTGACGTCACATATTTGAAAGTTTGTGTTTGGAATATGGGAAGCCTAAGATGTTTAATGAAAAATAAATGCCAGAACCGTGTTCCTGGTCATCCAATCTATAAAGTCGGGCACAATTTAACTGGTTTTAACAACATTTTAGAAGGTGGGATAGTCCCTTTAAAGCTGCCAGGAAGAATGAATGTCGCACCCCGACCATTCATTCTCCCAACCACATAGTTAAGCCTCCCTAGTGGCAAGTCACGAGGTTCATCAGGCTCATAAGCTCCAGCTGGGTAGTATACCAACCCGGCGGCCTCTCAAGCTCCGTGTTTTCGTCAGAAAAGGTGCCAGCTAAGGCGTCAATCGAGCTTGCCGTACAATATCCGTTACAACCGACGCCAGACGCCGAGTTTGTGTGTATTGACGCTCGAGTAAGGCTGTTTTCACCATCGGGTCTCTAAAATAGAACAAATGAAACGTGCGCTTGTCGGTGTTATTGAATGGTTGGTGCGTCCCACCGCTTCGATCGACTTTGGACGTTCTAATTTTAGCCCCCAAACGTTTTGGCGGCTACGTGGTCCGAATCCAATCTAGAGTTACGCATTATTGATGCCATTGACCATGTGTTATAGGCCAAACCACGGGTATTGTTACGGGGCGAACGGATGAATATCAGCTGGGAAAATCAGCGGACTTAAAAAGCCCGTTCCACCAATCCGCAATTTGTATATTTTAAGATGCCCACTACCTACCAGCTATAACATTTCGCTGATATAAATTGCTTCGGAATATGGGATGATGCTTAATAAAACGCGACGTTCGTGATTATTTGTTCTCTACAGTTCATGTATATGTACGGCTAGGGTGGCCGGTTTTGCAAAAAGTTTCGAAAAGTTTTGCTCCCCAGGTCTAATCTAACGTATTTGGGGGTGCTGATCACGAATCCGGCGGAAAAATATAAAAATCGAATTTTTTTTGACCGCCCCGGCCCTTTGAATATTTCCGGTTTTCTCAATTTTCGCATGTTTTTGAATAATATGATGAATGTAATGAAAAAATATTAACAATGTATCGCTAAATGCATGTACCAGTCGATTCGGCATACAGCAGCGTCGAAATCGGCACGCCGCCTGCTTCACCGGCCTCGCAGGAAAGCATAAGGCTCGGAAGGTTTGCGTTAGTTACCCGATTCTCTCCATAGATGGCGCTGGCGTAGCCGCCCGCCGGCCGGTCGTTGCCGTGCCGTTCACAGCCCCGGCGGTCACTTGCGACCGTCGTGGTCGTTATGCTACGTCTATCAAAGCACGACAGTAATGTTCACTTCATTTTTATGTTACTTCAGACATATTTTAGACCTAATGTTGAATTGGATAAATGACTATCGTGAATTGGCGAAATATTGGAGTGCGCTCGGGAGCCATTTACAATAGCGAGGAACGTAGGTGGATTGATCTGAGTAATATATGACACTGCGTTCACTGTTGATATGAAGTTTATTCACACTATGTAGTCGGGTGACATGAGAACAAAGTGACTAACATACCTTGTGTACGACACATGGATGAAGCTAATGCTACTTTTTCATTTTGTTTCGGTAGGCCCGTTTGTTCAGAGCGTAGCCGTCCTGTCGGTCTGCGCCTGTTACAGCTGTGACTGATTCGGTGGTCAGCTTTACAGCCCTTTCGGTGGATTGGGTATGGCAGAGGACCCCCGTTTTAAGGGGAGTCTGTAGAAAGTCGCGCAACTCATCCTCGCTCATGTGTCGTACACAAGGGGGCTCAATGTCTCGGCCCTCGTCAACCGCTCGCTGCACGTTAACCAGTTCCATATAGTTGTTCGCTTGAACGTTAATTTCCGGCAGCCGGAAGTGCCGAATGGGCTGCTGCTGTGGCGGTGGGGGTGGCAGCTTTGGCGGCGGTCGTGGCAGCGGCGGCGGTGGTGGTGGTGGTGGTGATGGCCGCCGCCGTTTCAGACGCCGCTGCTGCTGTTGTGGCGGCGGCGGCGGTGGCGGCGGCGGTGGCGGCGGCGGTGGTGGCGATGGCCGCCGCCTCTGTCGCCGCTGCTTCTGCTGTGGCGGGGGCGGGAACGGCGGCTGCTCCTGTCGCTGCCTTTTTTGACGAATGCTCTGGATTATGCGGACTGCATCTGCCCTAATGCCATGATTTTCATCGCCGCGAAAATCATGGCATTAGGACAGATGCAGTCCGCATAATCCAGAGCATTCGTCAAAAAAGGCAGTGACAGGAGCAGCCGCCGTTCCCGCCCCCGCCACAGCAGAAGCAGCGGCGACAGAGGCGGCGGCCATCGCCACCACCACCACCGCCACCGCCGACGCCGCCGCCGCCGGCGCCGCTACAACAGCAGCAGCGGCGTCTGAAACGGCGGCGGCCATCACCACCACCACCACCACCACCACCGCCGGCACCGCCGCCACGACCGCCGCCAAAGCTGCCACCCCCACCGCCACAGCAGCAGCCCATTCGGCACTTCCGGCTGCCGGAAATTAACGTTCAAGCGAACAACTATATGGAACTGGTTAACGTGCAGCGAGCGGTTGCCGAGGGCCGAGACATTGAGCCCCCTTGTGTACGACACATGAGCGAGGATGAGTTGCGCGACTTTCTACAGACTCCCCTTAAAACGGGGGTCCCCTGCCATACCCAATCCACCGAAAGGGCTGTAAAGCTGACCACCGAATCAGTCACAGCTGTAACAGGCGCAGACCGACAGGACGGCTACGCTCTGAACAAACGGGCCTACCGAAACAAAATGAAAAAGTAGCATTAGCTTCATCCATGTGTCGTACACAAGGTATGTTAGTCACTTTGTTCTCATGTCACCCGACTACATAGTGTGAATAAACTTCATATCAACAGTGAACGCAGTGTCATATGTTACTCAGATCAATCCACCTACGTTCCTCGCTATTGTAAATGGCTCCCGAGCGCACTCCACTATTTCGCCAATTCACGATAGTCATTTATCCAATTCAACATTAGGTCTAAAATATGTCTGAAGTAACATAAAAATGAAGTGAACATTTCTGTCGTGCTTTGATAGACGTAGCATAACGACCACGACGGTCGCAAGTGACCGCCGGGGCTGTGAACGGCACGGCAACGACCGGCCGGCGGGCGGCTACGCCAGCGCCATCTATGGAGAGAATCGGGTAACTAACGCAAACCTTCCGAGCCTTATGCTTTCCTGCGAGGCCGGTGAAGCAGGCGGCGTGCCGATTTCGACGCCGCTGTATGCCGAATCGACTGGTACATGCATTTAGCGATACATTGTTAATATTTTTTCATTGCATTCATCATATTATTCAAAAACATGCAAAATTGAGAAAACCGGAAATATTCAAAGAGCCGGGGCGGTCAAAAAAAATTCGAATTTTATATTTTTTCCGCCGGATTCGTGATCAGCACCCCCAAATACGTTAGATTAGACCTGGGGAGCAAAACTTTTCGATACTTTTTGCAAAACCGGCCACATGTAGGTACTTTTGTCTGATATAATATCACGGCTACCATCAAAAGCATCAGACCTTCTGGTCTTTAGCCCTCGCCTGTTAACGATTCCGTGTCTGACCTGCGTCCTTTTGTGTTGCAGATAACAGCGGCGACAATGGCCTGTGCGGTGTGCTACTGACGCTGATCTCATGGTTACTGGTCCTGTGCACCCTGCCCTTCTCGCTCTGCGTCTGCTTCCGGGTAGGTAAACTACAGAGCCCAGAGGGTAAGTTGGGAGGTGGCAATGAAATGAAACGAAATCTGTAAAAGTCTCTTAGTTGTGGTTTATAGCAATTTAATGCACCCGTGTCGGTCACGGTTTATAGAGATTTACGGAAGCCATGCGTCTTGGAAGATTACAGGTCACTTTTAGTTTATATCTCGCCGGGTGATGGATAACTTCGTTCAGGCAGTTAACGGTCCCGCACTGAGTCCAAAGTTGTAGGGATTGCGAATTAGTTGCGCCGATTCTGAGATCAGTTACACACTACGCCCGTGATATCAATCACATTGCTCAATTTCCAGGATTTTTCATCTTTAACGGCATTTATCGACGTAATCGGTCATCGGTCAATCGGTCATGATGATCCACGATCATGCTCTAGCTTTGCCTACTGGCATTGCACACTACTACTGGCACACTGGCATTGGCCTTTGGTCTTTGTAAACTGTTTTCTAACCAAACATTTGCTACGCGGATGTTGCATACCACAGCCGAATCATAACAGGATGCATACTTTCGAGGCGGCTATGTTTTATATTTTTCAAAACTACTGATCCATGAAATGAAACATATAGTTTGCTAAGCATGAATACCTACCTTACAAAGAGATGTTCACAAAAACTGAGTGCACTTTATTTTTAAATTAGGTACGAAAAACGACTACTCTCAGTTTTAGATGGGGATGCAACTAATGATTATTCATTTGTGCCAGGTGCAAGTGTTGAATATCGGCAGCATGATCGTGTAATACGGACTGACATCCAGCTGTTTGTCGACAGGTGGTGCAGGAATATGAACGGGCGGTCATTTTCCGACTGGGACGGCTGCTATCCGGTGGCGCCAGAGGCCCAGGTAAGGCGACTTTCGATAGGGCTCGATAGGGACGGCTGCTGTCCGGCGGCGCCAGAGGCCCAGGTAGGCTCACTTTCCGAGATCGTAATAGGGCAATGACTATGTTTTACCGCTCCTCTCAGACGCCTAGTGACGTCGGGGTAAGGCACTGCACGTTGGCTACCGATCCTGAGTGTGTCCACTGTTTCATTTATGAGATGTTCTTCGTTCTTGCTTAAATATAACATTGCAGCTTTCCTTTATTTGATTGGCAAACTTGTTAGCCAAATACCTCTGTCATGCAACAATGACCACAGAATAACCGAGAACGTGGATCAAGCCAGCATACAGAACAGCAGTCATGAACGCTAGCCTGAAAATAACTTCATTAGACTGATCAGTTATCGAGCCTGATATAACGCTGATCGACCAGGCAGCTACCACTAGCATTATGTATCGTCCAGAATCCACGCTCGAGTTGTAACTTAGTAATGCGTTGCTGCCACTACAGTGCATTCAATTTTATTGCAAAATATTCCTGAAGACTGAACATTATGTTTCAGTTTATACTGCATAACTTACCCAACCCCATGATTCACCTAATTTTGGGTAGATTGATCTGGAACATCAAATAGTTTACGATCGGAAAATTACTTAAATACTATTTTATAGCCCTAAATTATTCCATCAAATGCCTTATTACACAGATAACGGTAGCACTACTGTTATCTGTGCTTCTTAACCCGCGCATGACTGGGGTATTTTCCATAACGCGAGTGACTGGGGGGGGGGGGGGCTCTCCAGAGCCCCCCCTCCTATCTCCGAAACTACTGGGCCGATCGTCAAAATTCAAACGGTGTCTGATAGCCCTGGAAAAACTGTCGAGCGAAACCTATTTTCATTGACTTCGAGGTCACCGATGACGTCACAGGTCAGGTCAAAGTAAAAATTATCGACATTTTTGTTAGTTCACAATTTAGGCTCTGACCGCCGGACCGCCGGTCCGATCAGGCTCATTTTTGGTTTACGCACTCCTTGACGGTTGCCTTAGATACCCTGAGGGTACCGAACTTTTACTTCGAATTTTTAAGGTCAAGGCCAGGTCATCCTAGGTCACGAAAATTGTATATCATGTATCGGTCACGTGATGCATGTTTTATGGTCCATTTTACTCGTAGATTTCAAAAATAGTGTCGTCTGTGTCATTTGAGGTCATTGTCAGCTGAATTTACCGGAGGTCAGGTCACTTTCAGGTCAGAAAAGGTCAAATTTTTGAAAATGAAATTTTTCAACAAAAAAGGTGGCTATCAGATGCAGTTTGAGCTCAGGAACACGGTGGTGCCATTTATATTGCTGTACGACGTCAAAAACGTACTGAAAAATGGATTTGAAAAAAACATAAAATTGTAAAATTTTGACAATAATGCGAATAACTTAGCTATTTTTGAAGATATTGGGCTAAAACTTGGAAATCTAGTTTATCAGTGTGTGTTCTATCACACATATTCAGGTTTTTGCGAAAAGTCAAAAACTTTTTGAAAAAAAAACAAAAAATATATTTTGTAATTGTAAATGAATATTTTTCAAAATTTTCAAAATTTCGAAAATTCGAGATAGCAGTTCGATAGCTACGTGTGTTTGTAGTCCACTCATGCAAAGAAAATGGATCTAGCTTTAAAACTTAGCTCTTGAGAGCGTTTGCCGTATTTCAGTAATTTGCATTAAAATCGGCCGACATGACGTCACTCTGACGTCATTTCCGGCTATACTATGGTAGCTAGAAAGTTGAAATTTTAATACAAGGTGTCAAATTGATGCCTCTGAGGGTACCGCAAGTTTCGTGTTGATCCGTCAAACGGTTTAGAAGATATTGCTGAAAAACATGAGGGGGGCTCTGTAGAGCCCCCCCCCCCCCCCAGTCATGCGCGGGTTAACTTGCAGCACGATTGGCGCGGCTAACAGTGATGTTGTGGCATCTCATATGCCTCACATCACTCGACGAGCATCACAGCATATGTAGGCGCACACATATAGGCATACCTACCTCATATCCTCCTGTATACCTCACGTGACCCACGACGGCATGCATGAATCATGCCACTGCGCGGCTGCTACCAGGATCAAGTCGCCCCTATTTCGCCGTAATGAAAAGTGCCACCGCCGTGCGCCACCGGCTGCGATGTGTTTTGGACGGCTCAGCTGAGGGCCGTGCGGTCGCGGTCCGGGTCGGTCGCTCTGGCGCCGGCCCGGCAGCATTGATCCGGATTTGCTCGCACTGTGCAGTCGGCGGTGCGTGAAGGCCCGGTGACGAAACGCCCGCCGCCGGACCGCTTCCATTACAGGCGGCAAATTTAATTTCGAGATTGAAATCGAGCCGTTTAATTTTAATTAGACGTCAGATGAGGGGAACTATAACTTGGGACGAACAAGATGTTAACCCTCGCCCGCACATGGGGGGGGGGGGTGGTTGCCACCCCCCAGGTAGTCTTTCTGCTCTGCACTCAACATTTTTAGAGCTAGAAGGCTGATTTTTCGTATAGCTGCTCCTCTATCCTTTCTTGATGTCCACTGAAAATTTCAAGTTGCTGTGGTTTTTGGTTTCGGAGATATGACCTTGTTTTTCAGGTCATGTCATGACCCAAATGGCCAATTCTCAACATCTTGCGTTGGCTATGGGCCTTGTGAGCTTTTAACACCTTGATTTCGGCCTTTTATGCCAATCCTACCTCCCACCTATCATGAAACATGTTGTTCGACGATGTACAGAGGTCAAGGTCAGGGTCAAGGTCAACCTAGGTCATCTAAGATAATTGCGTTTTAGGCAAGCTGAATTTACTTTTTTTTGAAATTTTTTGACTACATTTTTGGTAAAAGCTTCTCAGATCATGATTTCATGTAATATGGACACATAAACAATCGGTGCGCACATCAGTATACACACAGACACACACAGACATACAAACACATATTATTGACCTTGACCTAACTTGACCTGAGATGACCTCAGCAGCAAAAACCTGGTCGGGTAGTGTGACAAAGAGGTTCTAGCTGGCTTGGCACCAGAAAACGGCATCGTCATCGGTATATGACAAGCAGCGCGCTTGATATCCAACGGTGACCTAAAACAGCAACATTTTTTAGTTTGACCTGACCTGGAAGGTCAATGACTGACCTGAGAAGGTAAAACTGGGTATCATTGGATTTGTCTCTTCCCAAAGAATCTTTTTGGTCTTTACCGCTAAGCTCTATCTCCAACAGGAACGAAATGGCGCGGGGGGTGGCAACCCCCCCCCCCCCCATGTGCGTTCTAGGATGGGAAAATGGCATGTGCGGGCGAGGGTTAAAAAAGTATTGTCAAAGGTCATTTACCTGTCTCATACGTCAACTTTTCGTAAAAGCAAAAGGATTTCTGCTATTTCCCTATAACTTTTTACAAACGTCTTCTTACCCACAATGAGGCTGGAATGATAAATCAAAATCACTAAAGTTTATAACATTTTTACCAACACATGTGCTCTTTCGCAGGAATATTCTTCATCTTGCCATGCATCGAGAACTACACCAAGATCGACATGCGCACGTCCGTGTTCGACGTACCTCCGCAAGAGGTAAGAGCGCGCTAACCGTCAGCAGCATATTTTCACACCTCTGTTCAGCGTATGTTTCGTGTCCGCTCTCGTCTCTTGAGGCCACTTGAGCCGGTCGGCACTTTGTTGTCCCTCTCCTGAGCACGCTTAGACGCCGAGTGGATCTGTCACTGCGGCGGCCAACAATTGCGGGGCTGGTGACACAGACCATCTGACAGGATGTTTGTGTCTGTTCTGTCGCGCTCTCTCCTCTCTCTCTCTCCCTCTCTCCCTCTCCCGTCAGGAAGACTCACAAAAACAGTCCATATCTGATCTGGCCCGCGATGGAACTTGGCAAGACTCGTGTTGACAAGACGTCTCCGTTTTGTTGTGAGGCAGTGGTCGGTGACAGATTGAACGGATAGCAGATATTATTTCTAGACGTGGGTGGCCAGCTAACGGCTTCACATAGCAGCGTACAGGCTTAATGATTTTGCATCTCTTGAATAGAAAGTCACTTTCTCAATGACGAACAACACAAAAAGTGGACTGGTCATCGGATGGTCTTAACCCTCGCCCATGTAGGGGGGGGGGCGGTTGGTGCAACCCCCCCCTGAGGTTTTTCTTAGCTACACGCCGAACCGTTTCAGATAGCCTGCTCAAGTTTTCAGTACCCTATGGGGCATCCTTTGCGCAACTTTTGGTATTTTTTTTTGTCAAGGTCATGTCAGGTCACGGAGTTATGACGTCATAAAGGGAACAACCTCCGGCCAGATTTACGCTAAATTGGAGATTGCTTCACATTGGTATAAATGCCGACTGACCTGACACACTGATGGATTGTTTTAGAATCATAACTGGCTGATTTGACATTGGCACAATGTCCGTTGACCTTTTCAAGGTTACTAAAGGTCAAGGTCAGGTCAGTGACCTCGGTTGACCTGTAATGCACTTGTTGCCTTTTCGGGGTATTTTGATGCCCTGAATTCGAATTTGCTATCCATTTCAGGCATCGTCGGATGCTTCTTGTAGTTCATTTTGGGTCAGGGTCAGGTCAGTGACGTCACACGCCTGACGTGACCCAATGCACAAATGACCTTGCAGACTTCCGATGCTCCCAACGCATCATTTTTAGAGTTATGACATCGAAATACACACCAAACGATAGAGAATTGATCAAGGATCACGATAGTGAAGGTTTCAAGTCGATATCTCTTACCGTTTTGCCGCAATCGGCGCGGAAATCTGAAAAAGTTAGATTTTTCCGAAAATTTGACCTTTGACCGGTCATAAGTAGGTTAAATGTTGACCTAGGACCAAAAAATATACCACTAATCGCGAGATCTCGTTGAGAGCAATCCGCTGGTCTTTTCCGCTAAGCTCTACGACGCTCCGTTTTCAAACGCCAGGGGGGGGTCGCACCAACCCCCCCCCCCCTGCATGGGCGAAGGTGGCAAAATACCGTTTACGGGCGAGGGTTAAACACAGAATGACCAGGTCCGGTATTAGGGTTCGTAACTTACCGATAAGTCATAATAAATTTCGATTGAGCATTAAACATTGAGCGGCAAGGCAGCACCGGACTCGCACACTGGTTGGTCACGGCAGCCCTGACGTTCAAACTGGGCAGCCTGTGGCGTCGCGTGCCAAACCTGCGCCTGGCACACCGCTGTCCCTCGTGGATGGTCGCCGTCACGGTGCCACCTCTGTGACCATTCTTCTCCGAACGAACGAGCCATCCACTCTGGCCCGACACATGGCCCGTGTCCTAGGCCGCGGCCGCCCGACACACGGACCGTGTCCTGTCGGGCCAACTTCGCTCCCCCGACAAATACACTGATGCATCGGACATTTACTCACCGGTGCCCACTGGCGTTCCCTACATGTGTCCTACAGTTGGCACCTATTGCAGCGTATTTTTCCGTTTTGTTTGCTTTGCTTCGTTTTGTTTCGTTGTAACAAAACAAAACAGCAAACAGACTCCGATATATTGTCGGCTCAGCTTTTTGTATGATATTCTTCTAAAAAATGCAAAATTTTGTTTCGTAATCGTATTTTCAGCTTATCCAGCTGTAATCAAGGGTCTAACGACAGCAGCTTCGCATCCTATCTACGCTTTATTGACCTGACCCTGACCTTGACCGTCCCTGCCCTGTCTCTCACTCTCCTTCAGGTACTGACCAAGGACAGCGTGACCGTTTCGGTGGACGCCGTCGTCTACTACCGGGTCAGCAACGCCACCATCAGCGTGGCCAACGTGGAGAACGCCCACCACTCGACCCGCCTGCTCGCCCAGACCACGCTGCGCAACATGCTCGGAACCAAGAACCTTCATGAGATCCTCGGAGACCGGTCAGTGGATGGGTGGGGTATAAAAGGAGAACAGCGGGTATGTGGGTTCCAGTGGGATGTAACGGGAGAATAATGGGTCCTTACAGGCTCCAGTGAGTCCAGCGGATGGTATGCACTCAATGTACGGAGCCAGGGATTCCCTGGTTCACATATGGATGTAGCGGGAGACCAATGTGATAAAATAGCTGAAATGTAACGGAAAACTACTATATCCCAGCTATTCCTTTGATCAAAGGAATAGGTATTCTCCAACGCATGCTACAAATGGATCCCGCATCAGCCATGCGAACGTACTTATCGATTCCCGGGCTTCCTTTTTTTTAATAGCAATACAAAAGAAGTAGTGAACGGTAGGTAATTATGTGCGTAGCAAGAACGGACTAAGTATTGATCTCATACAACAAACGGTAGTAAACAAGTCGTTGGAACATTGACATTAGTCACTTTTCGTTTTTTCTCTGACGCAAACGTTCCGTGCCGGCGAGCATTAAACGAAACAAAAGTCGTAATAAGGTGGCGAAGGCTTTTAAACTGCTTTTAACTGCTTTTGCTTTTAAACTGCTTTTAAACGGGTTTTAAACGGCTTTTAAACTGATTATGGCTTTTAAACTGCTTAGTTTGATGTTTAAAAATAGTGCCGATGCTTAATGAATCATTGAATGGATAATTATATGGATGATTAAATGGAATATTGAATGGTTGATTGAATGGATGATTGAAAGGGTGATTGAATGGACGATCACAGGTATGATTGATTTAATGGTTGATTGGATGCCTGATTGGATGATAGAATGGTTGATTGGTTGATTGAATGGATGCTTGATTGGATGATAGAATGGTTGATTGAATGTTTGAATGGATGTTTGAAGGTTTATCGACTCCCTGACTGAATGCAATGGGGTAACCAGTGGATTGAACAATTGGATGAATGGCTAAATTGTTGGCTGGACAATCGATCTACTGAGTAGTTGGTTGTGTACACATTACTTGTTGGTTGTAATTATATTGTTTGTTGGTGAGATGACTAGAATAGTAATTCGTTGGGTCAAAGTGATCTCATACAGTTGTACACAGATTCGGTTACGCTATCTTATGTATGCCTGTTAGTTTGGTTTAGTCCTACATTGTTTAAAAGAGGCCGTGCTACTTATATGGCACGAGAATGTCATTAAAGGGACTATCCCACCTTTAACATGGGGTTTGAGTTGAGATAGAGTTGAGATAGAAGTTTGCGGCGAGGTTCAGAAACCACTATCTATCTAGGTTGCAGCCCCCGCGGCCTCTTGGTGTTGAAGAAATTCGTTCCCTTCATTTAAAAATGGGCCTTGCGCAAGGCCCTATCTTCAACATGGAGCGACCGTTAGTGTGACGTCACCTCGTTTAGTCATTCTGATTTAAATGGGTTTGTTCGTTGAAAAATCGCTAAAAACTTGGTCTGAACTTTGTTGTGGTGCCTACAGAGTAAAAAGAATCAGCTTTATGACAGTAATGTGGCCTGGGGAAGGAGGTAATTTTGGGCTGTGACGTCACATGTTTGAAAGTTTGTGTTTGGAATATGGGAAGCCTAAGATGTTTAATGAAAAATAAATGTCAGAACCGTGTTCCTGGTCATCCAATCTATAAAGTCGGGCACAATTTAACTGGTTTTAACAACATTTTAGAAGGTGGGATAGTTCCTTTAATATCCGTTGGTGGGATCAGTTAATTCGGCGCTTTTGTGACGTTCAATAATTTGTACATTTCTGTGCTTTGTATAGTTAACTTTTGAACTGAAGAAGGAACGTTTCCGAAATATATTCATTCATTTTAGGCTAATTTTGGATTGTTAAAAGATAGTGAGCATACGGTTATTCTTCTACGAGAAACAAAAGTCGTTATGATACAGGCATTGCCCATATATTCCTGCTGACGGGGAAAAGATGAAAGATGCAAAAGATAGTGCGCGTAGGTACTTTTTATAGTAAAATGTAATGGTAAAGCAGTTACATTTATTTCTGCGACTGCGGCCGTGACATAAGAGATTTTGAGCAGATGTCAACATTTAACAATTTTACCTTTCAATGTAATGGAAGCCAACCTAGAATCGTTTCAGAAAAACAGCGACTCCTATTAATCGCTCTATATTTCTGTGCTTGCAGGGACGGAATATCAGCCTCGATGCAGAACTCTCTTGACAGCGCCACGGACAACTGGGGAATCAAGGTCGAGCGTGTCGAAGTGTGAGTATGAATATTGAATACCCATGATACCCATGTAGGCGCTTAAAAGAACTGTGTGCGATCGACAACTGCGAAGTCCCAAGTGTTATGACGGTGGCCTTCCAATTGGCGGCGTTACGAGCGCATAGCGCGGCGCTGCCGCCAGTCGGTGTGCTGCGGTACAGCATACCCGCCAGGCAGTCAGTGTACGGCGGCACAGTAGCAGTCGGTGTGAGGCGGCACAGCATACCATTCCAGGCGGCCCAGCCGGCTGACAACACGGGATAAACCCTTACTGCGGCGACGTGGGTGCGTGGTCTCGTGTGTTCCAAACACAACAATGCAATTTGTATTACAGTGCACAGTTATCAAATGCATTTGACTTATCTAAATACTCGTAGTGGCTGATGCAACCAGTTAACGATCATTATTGCACCGTGACGATTAGACCGTTCAGGCGGCGAAGGACCACGTCCACGTTTCGCCGTCCTCATGGCACCACCCACGTCGGGCGGTCCAGTTTGTTTCACGGCACAATTCCCGCTCGAATTCGGCATGTGTCGCGCGCTGGCACCGGCCGGCGATATTTCACGGCTGTCTTCACGCGTCTCTCACGGCCCTGACATACGACGGCGGCGCTGTCGGCCCGGAGAGACCGACGATGGCCCACACCTTTCGTCGCGCGCGACGCGTCGCCGGCCCTGACGGCGCGGCGCCGCGGCGATGCGTCACACCCGTCACAGAGGCGCGTGCCGCTGAGATGTGACGGGCCGCCCGCAGAGATGTGACGCGCCGCCCGTGGCGATAACCCAAGCCATGATGAGGACAGTTTGGAACTCTGGAATTCGGCAGGGGTAGCGAGTGGTTCGGTGTGATGCATTATTGGGACAAACGAGACTGTGAAACGGCTCGCACTATCTTCGTCGACTTTCTTGACTGACCGTGACCTTCGATAGCCTCCAGTGACCCGCCTAATGACCCTCTGATGTCAGTCTGCGACCCGCTACGACCTACGATGACCTCCCATGGCCTGTTATGACCTCCGATGATCTCCCGTGACTTGCTGTGACCTCCGATGGCCACCAATAACCCGCCGTGACCTCCGATAACCTCCCATGACCCGTCATGACCTTCGATGGTCTTCCATGATCCGCTATGACCTCCGATAGCCTTGAATAG
Organism: Amphibalanus amphitrite; assembly: GCF_019059575.1. NCBI lineage: Eukaryota > Metazoa > Arthropoda > Thecostraca > Balanomorpha > Balanidae > Amphibalanus > Amphibalanus amphitrite. The sequence goes on along the minus strand of NW_024882010.1, from coordinate 330,505 downwards.
CCCCCATGAATTCTGGTGACATTATGTGACTCTCTTTGACCTCCAATGACCTCCTGTGACCCTATATGACCTCCAATGACCTGATATGGCCCTCTGTGACCTCTATTGACCCTTGTGACCTCTGTTGACCCGCAGGAAGGACGTCCGTCTGCCGGTGCAGCTGCAGCGCGCCATGGCCGCCGAGGCCGAGGCCGCCCGTGAGGCCCGCGCCAAGGTGATCGCTGCGGAGGGAGAGAGCAAGGCGTCGCGCGCGCTGAAGGAGGCGGCCGATGTGATGAAGGAGTCGCCGTCGGCCCTGCAGCTGCGCTACCTGCAGGTCAGGGTTCGGCGCACGTTGGAAGGACGGGAGGGAAGGTGGGGTGAGGGGGAATGTGACGAGTTGTGGCGGAGTATGCCAGCAATATTAATTTCCCGTAGCGTACCTGCAGAGTGCTGTGCTAACTTTTGACAGATCGCTGCAGTTTTGGTGAACAGTTTAGCTCAGCATTTTAATTTTAGACCGTCATTAACCGTAAATTGTTTGTCTTTGCAGACACTGAACTCGATATCGGCTGAGAAGAACTCGACAATCATCTTCCCGCTGCCTATCGACTTTATGTCGCAGTTCGTCAACAAGTAGCGGCGTCGGGCACCCCAGACCCCGACCCGACCCGCTGACGTCACACATCGTGACGTCACAGGGCGTCGCAAGTGACGTCACCGCGATGGCGTAGGATGCCGCAATATGGCAGAGCAGCAGCGTTGTGACCCCGCGCTGCAGACGGTCCGTTTTTGGGAGCGGACCGCGTGTCCGTGCGGCAGCGACAGATGTCGATTTGTACCGTCACCAGCCACCTCACGCTCGGCCCATAATGGGCCCTCGAGTCCCACGGGGCCCACCAGGTCCCACCGGGACTCAGCAGACCCCACCGGGGTCCCGGGGCCCGCGCACGGTCCCCCGACGGACCCACGTACGGCGGCACACGCACACGCCACAGTGTCTGTGCTATTCGTGGTGTCACATGTGTTGTTCGCCGGATGTGCTATTCGAGTCAGGCGCTGAGCCTTCGAAACGAGCGGCCACATCATGTCCGTTAATCAGTAGATGACGTAGATTTTGTGATCGACGCGGGCTGCGCTTCAGGAGTTTACCGACAGTATTGTTTTATTGAATGTCTGCTCTGAAATCTATGATAGTTTTTGTATCTATTTATGGGTTGTTGTATGCGGCAAATGAGACATTATGTATGTGTTCAAGTGGAGGTATGTTTATTGAAGATGCCGAACGTATGGTTTCAAGCTATTTTCATGAAGTGCAATAGGCTGCGTTATTGTATCACCAGTTGTAGATACTTTAACCCGCGCGGGGCTGGGGTCTCCAGCCGAACGCGCGGGGCTGGGGGGGGGGGGGGGGTAAATTTTACCCCCCCCCCCCCTGTTATCTCCCGAACTAATGGTCCGATTTGAAAAATTCGAACGCCAATCGAAAGATCTCATCACGAACAACTAAAAACATGTACTTTATTTAAAATTAGAGGTCAAGGTCAAGGTCAGGTCAAGGGTACAAATTGCAAGTTTCTACAGTATCGGCCTTGCACCGTAGTTGCCGAAGAATGGAGTCATGGACTGAGACTGATTGCCCAAAACGTGTTCTTAGGCTACCAAGACAATATTCGTTGCATACAATATCATTCAGATTTCAAGGTCAAGGTCAGGTCAGGTCAGGTCAGGTCACCAAAAACAAAATATAGAAAAGGGCATGTGCGACACATGTTTTATGGGTCATTTTACTCATAGAATTCAATAGGCACACTCAATAAGTAATATGGACCACCTCTGGATGAATTTCAGGTCGAGGTCAGGTCAAGGTCAGGTCAAGTGAGGTCAAATTTTGAAGTTGGTTGTTAAGGCCTAAAAGATGTCTATCTGATGCAGTTTTTCACGGCAAATCGAATGGTGCTATTTTTGTTTCCGTACGAGGTCTAGAACTTCCAAAAAATTCATTTTTTATTTTTTTTTGTGTGTCGTGACGTCATTAAATTTTGAATAACTCCCACATTTTTGAACCAATTCTTCTAAAAATTGGTATGTAGGTGCACATAGACCAGTTCTCTGATATATATTCCGGTTTTTTCGATACACTCAAAATTTTGGATTTTATAACTATTTTCCCAAAAAAGTCGGTTTTTTGAAAAAAATTGGGCCGAAATCCAAAATTTTCAAAAAACCGAGATAGCCATTTGATAGACAAAGTAGAAAGACGTATAACCTTTTTTGACACGTCTTCATTCCTTGAAAAATGAAGATGTTAGCGGCGTTTGAAGTTTTGCCGTTTTTGAGGCGAAAATGGCGAACATGACGTCACTAAAACATCAATTTCTCAAAAATTTTCCGACGGATTTCGCTCAAATTTTCAGGGAACATGTCAAATTGATGTAAGAAAAGGTACTGAAAGTTTGGCGGCGCTGCGCGCCGCCGTTTTTGAGATATAGCCGAAATTCGCGAGGGGGGTAAAATTTACCCCCCCCCCAGCCCCGCGCGGGTTAAGAGCAAAGTGGACAAAGCTACAGGCTGAACAATCCGCAATCCACGGTATATCTCAACAGCCTAAGGGGCTCAATACCAGTGCGTGATGCGTCGTCAGTTAAATTCCGTCCGGACAAAAAGTTCGTTCTGCACGCACGTTAATTAAACCACAGCTTTGCCGTCCGCAACGTGTCGTGGTTTCACAAATTGATGTCGGCGTTCGGTATCTCCCGCACACATTGTGACTTTTTCCTCAACCACAGACAGACTCTGTCAAACAACTACCGAGGCTCAATCCAGTTAAGAATCTCGATACCCACTTGTTAGTTTCTTTCCTGTGTGATAAACGGACGGAGTTAGGCGGAGTTAAAATAATTCAACTAAAAGTTCAGGGAAGTTATGTCCTAAATTTTCAATATTCCCAATAGCCTGAACATTACTCACGTTAAGCCAAATAAAGCTGCGCTACCGTATCTCGTGAGGCTTCGCAGTTATTTCTCTCAGTGGACAGCATCTAGTCATTTTATGAATCTCATGAGGCAATCTCTGCGCTTTCGGAACAAGGACGCCTGCCGTCCCAGCGGGCCTCCCACAGCGCTATTCGCGGCACTCGCCTGCCTGCGGCGGGCGGCGCGACCCGTTGGTGGAGCTCGTCGCACATGATACTCAGTGAATGGCACACCTGAGCAAGGTGCTGTGTTCAGTTTGCAGATGCGGGAGCCGCAACAGCGGTGATTGGTTCATCGGGGCGTACTGCCTAGCGATTGAATGGCGAGCGATGTGAGGGAATCGAGCGGGAAGACCGGGCCGAGACATGTGATGAGTAGTTTTTGGAATTGTTTACAGTGTGGGGATCTATCGGCAGTTCAGGATAATCATTCACTCTCGCATTTACTGTGCGCGTTGTTGGTTGGTGTCGATGTTAAATAAAATCCGGTTCACCAGTCTGTCTATGTGCAGCTGCGGCGATCGGGGCCCGACATCCGACCCGAGGCTGACTCACTGCTGCACCGTCCCGGCGAAGTTTTGACACGTCGGATGACGTCATCGTGCCGTCATAAACAGCCTGTCACAGGAGCACGTAGCACAACACAGCGGCGGACAACGCCTCCGCTTTCATTATTCATTTTAGTATACCTTTCTTGTGGTCACATTTGGTGCTCCCATTCAGAGCAGTAATGCTGCTTAGCCGTTGTTGAAACTGAGATTGCGGGAAGACGGCCAGAACTCAGAAGAAAGCATCGCTTATTAGTTTCCGGGTTTGTGGAATGTCCGCTTCCCAGAAAATACTACAGCTTCCTTGTTTTCGTCGCATATTTTTCTCACATGACAATAAATACACAACTGAGCGGCGATTGACAGTGGTACGTCTGACTTGAACAATCCTACTGCATGCATAGTTTTTACACGAAGATATTCTTGCCTCACACACCCAGACGAGCAAAAGCAAAACAACAGGCGGAGTAGATAATGGTCGTTTTATACAATGGCGAACGTTCAATAGGAGGTCGAATATAAAAGCAATATAAACACCAATGATGAAAGAAGAATCCAGTTCTTCCGTCCTTCCTCGTTTTCATTAGGAAGAATACAGGCAGCACTCGTAAGACCATGGAGCTTGCAAAATCCCACGGGTATTTGCGTGTCAGCGCATGGTAACAACATCAACGGTCTACACGTGGTGATCTACACGACGTGGTGAAAACTAAAAAGAACAGGACAATTTCAGCCCTGTTCTCACTGTGTCAGTTACATAAATGTAACTTAACATAATGATTCGTTATGTTACGCATACAATCTAGTTCAAACCACATCATATCACAATGGAGGGCGAATGTGCAGCCCAGAAAGGATGTTCGATGCCTCCAACAACAACCATCCCTCACCCGTATCCCCACCCAGCCGGACCCAGCCGTGTCTAACCCCACCTCCATCAGAACACATCTAACCGTTTACTGGTCGTCCGCTCCCTCTTCTCCGCGTGAATGCTGGCCTCCTGGGCCCGTAACCTACCCAGGTGCGCCTTCTGGTCGGCCAGCCGGGACCGCAGGTCGGCCCCCGTGGCTCCGGCGCTGTTCCTCCGACACCCGGCCTCTAACCGGGCCACCTGGCGCTCGGCAGCTCGGATCTGCTCCCCGACCTTCAGGTCACGCAGGTTCAGCTCGGCCCGGGAGGCGGACTTCACCGGGGCGGGTCGCGGCGGCCGGTCGTCCTCACCATCTGTGAAAGGATGGAGGATAGGGGTGAGTTAGCACAGCTGTGAACAGGATCAGAGGTCACATTAGCCACGGATAGGTATGTGATGATAATGACGATGGGGTGATTTACACACCGATGATGCATAAATACTATACGATAGTAACAGCTGATAGAAACGACATACTACAATGACAACGACACTGACATGACAATCACAATGACAATGACCACAATGACGACAACAATAATATTATCTGCGAGCCCGCACCTCCTGCCCACTGGGGCATTCCACGATAGATCGTACCAGGCCCGTCACCCTCATCTCTCAGATTTTAATGAAAATTGGTCCTAGGGGTAATCATAGGCCCCAAAGACGCCTGGCAAAATATCAGACTTCTCAGATCAAAACTTTTTTAGTTATATTGCTTTACATTTTTTTTAACTTCGGCTTGTAACGGTGAGTTTGATGGCCTATAACTCAAGAACGGGTCAAGCAACCAGCAAACGGTAAACAACACTAAGCTTGCGATGAATCAAAAATTAATATTACTTTTTAAAAAGTCCAAAGAAAAATTTTCACTGTTGAACAAAAACCTTAATCTTTTTTCATTTGCCTCTAATGACTTTTGGGACCAAAATTTTTCACATTTTTATTGTTTCAAAATAAACTTCATGTCATTGCAAATCGACATGCAAAAAATTAAAAAGGTGTTCTTTCTCTAAGTTCCTCATTTTCCCGCAAACAAAATGGGTTTCGGAGGGGTTGATGCGACCCTAGCACACCGTTTCGCTTCTAATAGAGCTAGAGCCTCGCGGAAAAAGCGAACGTGTGTGCCGTTACAAGTCGCAGCGATTGGTACCCGATTTTAAGGTCTCAGGTTAACCGGTAGCGTCTGAGGTCATGTCAAGTGACTGAAGTTCCGAGTTCGGTTTTTAGTAAATAACTTCGCAAAAAATGGCCGCAGAGCCGCGATTTTGGCATCATTGTGTTCGCCTAGCTCAGGTGCGTCGAATGGTATACTTTTTGTTAGGGTGAGGTCAACTTAACTAGTTGACCTCGGGTCAAGGTCAGGTCAGAGCCCCTCAGGTCACGAAGCTGGGCAAAGGGTATCATATGGCATATCGTTCGATTCGGAAGGTCTTCCCAAGTCCATTGGTGACTTTCCCGACTCTCTAGCTCAATTTGATCGGGAGTTATTGACGAAAAACTCGTATGACCCTAGTGACGTCATAAATGACGTCACGCAAGGTTAACAATGCAAAAGTGAAGCATTGGACTTTGCAGGGAATGCATGAAATCACGACACCATGTACGTGAGATAGTTTTAGATCATTCTCGGCGCCAAAATAACAGTTTTTATATTTCCCCATTGACTTATAACAGTGATGTTACGTGACCGACCTGACCTCATGTGACCTTAAAAAATTCCCAGATATACAAGTTGTGAGACCACTGGAGGACACCATGTATGCGTCCTGTAACTTTCATCTCGGACAGCTATGGTCATTGGCGTCCAAAACAATGTCAGAACCAAACAGCCTTTTTCACTCTCGCGCTTACAGGAAAGAGGGTTGGATGAACCCTCTTTTCATTTTTTTAGATGACTCAGACTTCAATTGAAATTTCAGTACCCCGTGATGTCACTAGGCAGCTTTACCACGCCATTTGTAAGCTCCCCTCCCGAAATCACTATTCAAAACCGTTATCGTGACGTAAAGTAAATACATTTATAGAAAGAACACCTTCCTAATTTTTTGCATACTTCTTCACAATGAGCCAACTATTTTTTTAAAGAAATAAAAAATCCAAAAAAATTGGTCCCAAGGTCCAAAAAAATACAAATGAAAGAAAACTCGATATGTTATATTTCAAAAATAGCGTATTTTTCAAAATTTCAAAAATACATATTAATCTCTATTTCATTGCAAGTTCAATGTTATATAACATTTGGCATTTGAATAATCCGTCTTAGAGTTACAGCCCGCCAAACTTAGCGCTGCAAAGCAAGATCCAAAAAATGTCATACACCATAACTCAAAAAATACTTATCTGATAAGCTTGAAATTGTTACAGGTGGATTCAGAGCCTCTGATTACCCCTCGGACCAATTCTCGTCAAATTCCGAGAGATGAGGGTGTCAAATTGGAAAAAAGTGGTACGATCTATCGTGGAATGCCCCCACTATCAATTAAATACCACGCAATATGTTTCATGGAAAAGCAACGTCGCACACAACGCTATATAACACGCATCTCATACAATCAATCTAGCAAAGCAAGTTCAAAGAATATTTCATATGTATTTACAGTTCTATAATCTGATGGTGGCAAAGGAGAGTACGGTCACGAAACCAGTTAAGATCTCATTACAAGATACCCTTTCAGGAAATGAAGGAGCTACTTTGAATTACAAATAATCCCACAGAGTGCTGGACTTGACCGTCCAGTTTTAAAATGTATTTCGAGGTGCCTTGTCGCATTTCATGGGATGATTAAGCATAATCGAAAACTTTATTGAAAGACGGCTCTAACAACTCTGCAACTTCATGTCCGCTATAATTTCGGATAATCGGCTTGGTACGATCCCAAAAAGCTGCTGAGTCCAAACTCGATTAGCCTCAAGGTCGACAATTCACGGAAGACCACCAAAATACAATACAAAACACGGATACACACGTCCAAATTTCATCCACAGATACAGCATAGTCTATCAAACGTTCCCAATGTTTAAACCACCCCGCACCGGAAACATCGGACAAATTTCATCGGATTTATCCGACTCGTGCGGGAACAACCCGCCTCCCCCTACCCCCACCGTGCACATCGGACGCGAGGCGGGATGCCGGTTGGCTCTCCGCCAATCCCATCGCGGTGCCACCACGTGCGACACAAACACACACATACACACGGCGGCGTCGTGGCGTAATGCCGTCATTAGTGCGGGCCGGCCGAGCTGCGGGGCTCCCCCGGGAGACGGCCGAGCAGAACAGGTGAGGTGGAGGTGGTGGTAAGCAAAACAGGAAGGTGGTACTGGTAGAGAGAGAGAGAGAGAGAGAGAGAGAGAGAGAGAGAGAGAGAGGGGGAGAGAGAAAAGAGAAAGAGCGAGGGAGGGAGGGAGGGAGGGGGGAGAGAGAGAGAGAGAGAGAGAGAGAGAGAGAGAGAGAGAGAGAGAGAGAGAGAGAAAGAGAGAGAGAGAGGGAGAGAGAAAAGAGAAAGAAAGAGAGAGAGAGAGGGAGGGAGGGAGGGAGGGGGAGGGAGAGAGACAGAGAGAGAGAGAGAGAGAGAGAGAGAGAGAGAGAGAGAGAGAGAGAGAGAGGGGGGGACGAGGTGCAACTGAAGTTACGCGGGAGTTGGTGAGAGGTTGAGAGAAGTTGGTGGACGGGAAGGTGTTGAGAAAGGTCGTATTGCAGCGATCTCAGGAGATGAACTTGTTGAGCAACGCTGTGGAACGAAAACACGACCGGAGTTCATCTCGAAAGTAGAAACGACGGGACGAGAGAAAGACAATGACAGAGTGACGCGGAACACTACAACATTGCCGCGTGAGAAACAGAGCAAAGGGATTCATCCTCGTATTTTCTCTTAGCAAAACCCGTATGATTTCTCATTTCACGCATCAATTGACATATGACAGTGAGGCAAAACATGATTGCCCACCAATGGAAACGACTACTCACAGCCTCACAATTGATTAGTGTGCATTGTCAATACCAATAGTGCGACAAAGACCATCAACGGCCCTTTGTTCCTGTTGTGTTTCAAGGAAGCGAGGAAAACCCATTCCAGACACCTGCCGTGTGAACCGAATACCACGCCGTTTCTCTCCACTCGCTCTCACAGACAGTTCCCACAACTCACAGAGGCACGCAGACACACACGGTTGAACCGTGAACGTAAACACGTCAGCGGAGCGAACTGCTCGGGCCGCTGAAATTAGAACAGAGCTTCCTATTGATTGTAGAGCGAACTCGAGGAAAACAACGACCATCGGAATTCAAAATACTCAGTCAAATTCACCAGCAGTGGCAACAGATTCTAATGATTCCGTAGGACAGCTATCCCATACGCTTTGCAAACGGCTTCAAAATGACACTGCAATTTTCTGCGAAATACGGTGCCGCGAAACACTGCTGAAAACGCACAGCACATATTCAAGAAAGACCGCAAGACCGCAAGACCGGCTGGAAATATAAAGGGACCGTCCGTTTTCTGAATGAGACGCAATAAGTTCTTTTCATCACAGTCTGCAGCAAGCCTCATGGAAGACCTTCGACCAGATACACGAGAGCAAAGACTGGAACAGCTGTCCACACCAGTCGGTGTCACATTTGTCACAGTTGGAAGTACCAATTATCAGGTCGGTCCGGAAGTCGACAGCGACAGCCTGTTCGAATATAGTTTCCAGCCGGTGGTACTCACGAAAGGGGGCGGAAGTTCTTCACGTCAAACTGATCAAAGAGGAGCAGACAGTAAAAGTCAGACTAAAGTGCCTGGACAGTAAACCCAGACGAAGTATTCGGCAATTGTCTTTTAGCACTTCAGACACCAATATCCTAAAGTGCTCGCCAGCAGCTGTTGTTGATCCCATTAATGGGTTACAACAATAACTGCGACGTGACAGACAGCGACCACCATTGCCGACCAAAGCGGCGAGGTCATGGCCATGGTCACCGACACCGAAACTTTTCAGACCGTCAGATGTCCGAATCTTTGAATTGAAGCCGACTCGGGTTGCATTTTCGTCGACTCAGTTCACTCGACACAACTCTCCCAAACTAGCGTCCAGCAGCTGGCCACCATCAGTCCCAAGGGCAGCATGTGGCGTATATGCAGAACTTTCCCTGCCTCTCCGCTGCTCAGCTCTCATCTGAAGCCATCCGCTCCGCACTCTATCAAACTCTGCCAGCTCGGCCGCACTTCTGAAAGGCTCAGTGAGACCATCACGCCGGCGATGGCCCGCTGAAACCCGCCGCGGCCGAGCTCGAGCATCCCACTCCGCCCCGATCCCTTCACATCTCTGCTGAGTGGATGGCTCGGACGGTCACCGCGCCGGGACCAGCCGAGTACACGGCGCCGGCCGGCGGTGACCCGCTCTGACCTTTACAAGGCCCACAGCGCGGGCTCACCCGTCGCTCGCTGTGTCACATTCCATTGGTATTGAGCCGGTCACGAACAACAGTAGCCACTCGGGTCCACAGGGGACGGAAGAGTCACCCACTGAATAGCCGCTATAGCTGACAAGGAGCGGTGACCTTTACAATACCGCCACTCCTAGTCAGGAAAGAACTATACCAATGTTTTGAGTTGCAAGACAATTGACTACGGAATTAGGAAGTACTCCCGTGGGCGTGGCGATAGCAAGAACGCCTACACTACACCGAAGCGTATGTGTGTTTGCATGCATGTTTGTAAGACGAATGCCCATTACTTGACTACATCAACATATCAACATTCAACATACACGCTCCTTGGTGGCCATTACAAAATAACATTTTTTTCAGAATACGTCAGAAAGCAAACTCTGTCCCACGACCCAACAAAGACCATTGACTTTACAAAGACCATCGACTCCCCCAACCCCCGCGGCCAGGAGTCGTGTAGCGGTAGTGGTGGTGGAGGGGGGTGGGGGGGGGGGGGGTGACACCGCTCATTCCCTGACCCACAGGATTATACCGCGTCCGTATCGAATACCACACCAATTCCTGATGATCACGCGTTTCCACGAAGCGATTCATACAGGCACGCCCGCAGGACATTTATCCTCAATGCACAACGCCGATCGATGGTACGTGCGTCCCTGAACTTTACAGCCTACAGAGGTATTTACGGCGTCGACGACGGTGTATTCACCGAATGTGACATCATCAAGCCTCTATGTAGGAATTGCGCGTTTAGTCCGCCTACGTAGAAGCCTTATTTTGGATCAGCGACGCACCCCTGACCACCAGACAGTCTGGGGCAATATGCGTTCTATAGGCTATCGATTATCTAAAGACACGTCCGCTTTTGACGATTTTCCTAGAGGAAATTTTTTGTACAAATGATACATTCTGTATATAAATTAAGTTCAGCTGAACATCCGTGGTCTAAATGGTTACGAAACACGCATCGGCAAGAAGGATACTATTATCGAGAATGTTCGATGGCCGCTATTCGTATGTAATTCAGACATTTTAAAACAGCACACATCTTCCTTTTTCGTCGTCTTTTCTTGGATTTCCAATGCCAGCAGGATTTTACTGACTTCATTCATCGCCAAACAGTAGGTAATGCTGACATTAAGCGCAGTCATGCATAAATGTCCCGATTGAAAATATTAAACGCTTGAATAGCATTTTACGGAAACATAACCGGCCCAATCGCTCCTATTACGGTAAGTTATTGCTCACTTACGGAAAGGAGTCAGATATGGATTCAGAGAGCGAGGCAATCAGAGGAGATTGTCACGATAATTTACACCAGAGCTAATCAATACCCCAAAATTTGTTGCAGTTTAACAATGAACCAGATAATTTTGGTCTGAGAAATGTCTTGGTACAATGGTGACAAAGGAATTCTAAAGAAATTCCACTTCAAAGCGCCTGCGTGCAAACCTACGAAACGATCGAAAGACTGTGGTCCACTCACGCTAGACGACCAATGAGTTGGGCGACAATCAATTCCTGTCACCGTCTAAACGATGGAGAACATGCTTTTGCTCCCAGTTATAGACAGTCTCGAGAACCCCAAACGCCACCATCATTCTACCGTACCACTAAAAACAACTCCCAATTTCTCACCGCAACCCATCAGAATATCTCACCTCTTCGGGGTCTCCTTGCCTCGTTGCCAGCCCAACTCTCACCCCACAAACTAAAACAAACTCACCTTTACCGACCCCCTGTAAATTGCCCCACATCCCCTCTGTGCATCCTGCACTTACCTTCCTCTGCGCCCATCACCCGATTAATGACGTCAAACATGGCGTTCTGGGCCTTGCTCCGCTGATAGGCTCTCTCGCCGATCTTCTGCTGTCGCCGCTGATCGCGCTCCAGTCTCTTCTCGACTGTGAGGAGACATGACTGACCGGCGGCCGCTGAGCCCTCACGTAGCGCCATGCAGTGGTCTGAAGGGATGGGAGGGGGGGGTGTTAAAGTAAGGTGAGGAGATGTGGGGGGGAAGTTGCGTGGTGAAATGTGTCGTTGCTTGGGATGTACAGCCAAGCAACAGCCCAACAGAGTGGAGAGTAAGAAGGGCATGGAGAGTATAATGAAAAGAGAGGGAAAAAGAGAAAAAAGAAAGAGGAAAAGACAGTGGAGGAGAGAGGGAGGGAGAGAGAGAAAATGAGAGATAGGGAGAGTGAGAGAGGGAGGAGACAGAAAAGATATAGAGAAAAGGAAAAAAGGAGAGTAGGAAAGAGGTTGAGCAGAGGAGAGAGGGAGAGAGCTGTGGTGGCACACCATGTCAATACCGCCCATTCGATTCGGAGCTGACCAAACATCAATTATAGAACGAAAGGGCGGTAGTCGAGGGCGTAAAAATAACCATTTCGAGAATCGCATCCGCCGTTCAAATTGACTATCGACCGCAAGTCACTGGCTGGTCAAAAATAGATATAGCCAGAACACGACGGACTTTACGTTTTGCCTCGTCTGCTTTTTGTCCACCCAGTACATGCTGAAATAAACATCCGAGCTCAGTACAAACGGATGTGACACCAGAATTGCCCCAAAGGACGGTCGATGGGTGCTCATGATTTACGCGTGGATCTTGGTTGAATGCGTTTTACGATCATCAGAAAAGAGCAACGAAAGTAACGAATGCATTAAAACACTTTTGACCCACAGTATCATCAGGTTTAGTATCCTGTTGAGCGATAACTATCCCGAGGTATCAACCTTCAACACTCACCCCAAACCATCAAACGTCACTGTTGCATGCCTGTCCATCCCCTCCGGCGCCAACTTTGCACGCAACCCGTCCCCTGGGTGCTGAATACTAGGCCACGTGTTGCACGGGAACTCCACGTTCGTGCCTTCATTATCCTCTAATTCCACCGCATGAATGCGGGTGTTACATGTAATGTGTACTTAAATGTTTATAAGTTGAAGCTAAAGTATCAGAAAGACATGTTGGATGAAGTATTTAGTATTGAGCTGCTAAATGAAATCGCATTTTATTAAATTTTCATGTTTTCTGTGACGCATGATATTGGAGGGGAAGGAGGGTGAATTGCGCCACCTTAAGAAAAAACGCTAATTGTAAGAAAACCGCTGGAGATATAAGCATGCTCTGGTAACCATTTCAAAGAGGAACTCATTGGCTACGATTTAAGAGCCTCCTGATCAATTAAGAATGTTTCGGTTGCTTCTGACAGCTGTTTTTCAGAAACATGCAAAAGGGCGCATTTGCCAACAACAGCTGTAAATTGCGCCAGGGGGATGGCGCAATTAGAACCCAATTGCGCCCTATACTTTAACATGGCTAAGCGAATGAGACGGAATGTATACACCCCGGCAGTCTAATGTCATTGCGGCTTACTTAAACATTTATAATGTTATTCAGGCCGGATAAATAATAAATGTTGATATAAATTGCGATGTTTTTTGCCAAGGTAGATAACATTACATGTGTCCGTACGCTTGTAAAAGTGCAACGAAAACGTTTACTGTAGCCGACTAGATATATGTGAACGTATGCGCCTATGCGGTTAAATTTTCAATCGTTTCTCTCGAAATTAATAATTTTTTATCGTTTCGACAACTTTATGACATCAGGTTTTACTTTTTATCATAGCTGTCACCTCTCACGCCTGAGTCCACGTTGAAAATGTCGTATTTTGTCAATTAGATCTCAAGCTCGTAGCCTAAAAGGCAGCTGCATTATAAGTTTAACGAGAGAAATAATTTGCGGACTGACGACAGCGGGTTGCTCCTCTGCCTGACATTAAACTCCTTCTTTATTGCAATCAGTTAATGATACATTCATACTGTTGTGATACAATAGCTACACCATTATTATATTTGCGCCCCCCTGGCGCAATTGCCATGGGCGCAATTAAAATTGAGGTACTTTTTTACTAAAAGCGTAGAAGTTATCATAAAGATGTTGAAGGAAGTTTACTGTTTCAGTGAAATATAATGAAAAAAGGGGTTTTCTTTCTAAATATCACTCTGAAAATCACACAAATATCGCAAATTTTTATAGCCAACGGTTCAAAATACTACAAAAAAGTTAAGAAAACGCCGCAACATCTTTGATGGCGTAATGAGCCTTGCTGATTGGCTTCATCGGAGAGCTTGGGCCATAAAATGAACTATCCAGTGGTGAAAATAATGTTTTCGAACCCTAAATTCTAAACAAGCCATTGAATTCGTGGGAATGCTGGTGGGCGCAATTGATTAGGAGGGCGCAATACACCCACTTTCCCCGATAGGCTAAACTTACTGCTGAGTGCTGAATCCCTATTCACTTCTACCGATAAGTAAAAATGTTCCTCCCCACAGTTACCTCTTCAATAACCCATTGCACCGTCAAGCTGATGGAATACTACGGTGAAGTTAGTGGGTTATCAAGGCCTAATGGACTACGTGAGTGACGTAAGTATAATAAATAACGACGGCCCCGCCGGCACCGTGTCACGCTGCCACCATCCAGCGACAGTGCGGACAAAGAAAGACGCCTGTGCAGCCGACAGTTCGGCGAACCAGCCGCGTGGCTTTATGATCCTGAGAAAGGTCAGAGCTAAAATTAATTATCCGGCTTCCTCGGTCTAAAAGAGAGCCATTAGGGAAGCGGTATCATTGAATGTCGTAGAGAAAGTTGACATCAGTCAACCAAACAATGGCAGACTTTATGCAATGAGGTTGCCGACAAAATAGAATGATAATTTTGTAAACGTTGACTGGCTACTCGAAAGGGCATACATACTGTAGTGGGTTGAGATGCAGATGACAACAATCTGGATCTTAATGAAGCCGAGTAGGAGATATAAACTGAAAACTTATTAACCTCGCATCGGCCCCGCGGGAGCAGTTTCCATTTATTTTCAGCCAAAGACCAATTAACCGTCGGAACAGCAGTTCTGCGAGACGGGAGGCTGTTGCAGAGAGTTAATGAGACGTACTCACAAACTCCCAAGTTTGTCGGTCGTGTGAATAGCAAATACCAAGTTTCAGGCGAACTACTACGCTTCAGTTACGTACAGAGTATTTTCAGTACCCGGTAGTTGTTTCGAAGCAAAACCGGAACCAACCAGTCTACGACGAAGACTGCACTGGATTGAAAGTTTGATCAAAATGCAATTGCTTAGTCTGGAATAGCTTGAACATACAAACTATTCCATATGGCTCGTACTCATTTATATAGCTAGGAAAACGGTACAAACCAAAGTGGACTGCCTCATATGCCCGTACTCTTGGCCACGATCGTCCTTTCAGTCCTACACATTCAGGGCTTTCGTCTATGTCCGGCAGTCTACCCTACCCATAAGCCTGAAATTCCCTATCCCCAGTCCTACCCCTCACTCCCCACAACACCCGTAACACTCTCGGCACTCACTCACCCAGCGATCTGCCGGCAGGGTAGACCCGCGCCTCGACTGGCTCCACCCGGCCGTCCGCCTGCGGCCCCAGGCCCGTACCGACAACGTAACCCATCTGCTGCAGCAGTCGCGAGCCGATACCCTGCGGAGCGCGGGCGTGGGTTACTCTACCAGAGTTCTACGCGGTTGTTCTATAGAGAATGGAGGCGACAGATGTTCAGTGAGAGGCCTAAGAACGTGGAGATTGGGCATGCTAATTAATCGTGTATGCTTTCAGACAAGATAACATTGAGGTAGGTACAAGTTTTGGCAGGTAGCTATAACACATTTTCTCAAGTTTTGCTAACTCCGACCTAAGTTTCAACCGCCGACAGTAATTACATAATTAATGACGTCGGAGCCTTGCCTGTGTTTACCGCTGTCACGGCACAGAAACAAACAAGAAAATAAACACAGGACACGAGATAACCGCTAGGTTAGCCACCAGCACCAACATTTACACCACCCAGACGCACAGGATCGATGGTCAGCGAAACACACCTTGGAAACGGTAAATCACCCTTGCGAGCTACACGGGACTGAGGATACCCGCGAGCATGGATGGAAAATGTATTTCTAGCAGTATTTTCACCCATGCCGCGACTGAGGAGAATGTCGGAGAGCACCCATACCTTTGTGTGCTTTTCCCAGGCGCCGAGCTGGCTGGTGGAGCCCAGTGTGCCGTTCCAAGTCAGTCGGGGGCAGAACTCGACCTGTTCAGGGTCCGGCTCCGGATCTGGCTCCGGTTCCCGTCCGGGCTCGCTCTCTGTCTCACTGTCGGAGCTGGAGGCGCCAGAGCTGAGGAAAAAACGGCTGAGAAAGTAGAGGGAAGTACACGCTACACTTTAGGGAGAACGACACTAGTTGACGAAATTGAACATCGTTGGTTAATCGCAAATCGCATAAACTTTTTTGTGCAAGCACAATAGATATTACAGGGCTGCGGAGTCGGAGTCGGAGTCGGAGTCGGAGTCGGTCGGAGTCGACAGTAGTGACCGGAGTCGGAGTCGGAGTCGGAGTCGATTTTAGAAACCCGAGCCGGAGTCGGAGTCGGAGTCACCGAAAATCCATCGACTCCGCAGCCCTGCTAGGTCTGCGGAGTCGGAGTCGGGAGTTGGAGTCGGTCGGAGTCGACAATTCCGCCCGGAGTCGGAGTCGGAGTCGGAGCTGGTTTTTGAAAGCCGGAGTCGGAGTCGGAGTCGGAGTCGCCGAAAATCCATCGACTCCGCAGCCCTGATAGATAATACAGCAGCACAGAACAATATAGTAGCACAAGTGATCCCCGGAAAATCCCATTGTGAGCGCACAAAATAAAGTGCTAAATCACAGCGTAGACAACCGATAACTGTCTTGATTTAGGTATTCCCCAGGCATTAAGCACTATGTATTCCTTCTGTGAATCCTTCCAACACCCAAACACCCCAGACTTACCCATCTCCCGTCACGGCTCCGTCCGCCGCCGCCAGCGGTACCAGCTGTGAGAGCGGCACGTGCCGCGTGTGTCGGTGTCCGATGGGCCGCACGGTGGCCTCCTCCGTGTCTGTGTGCACCAGCTGCACCACAGCGCGCTGCCACAGGCCCGAGTCGGAGTCACGCGGCACCAGCACCGCACTGCCGGCGGTGAGCTCTGACGCCGAGTCGCTGCCCGGGAGGGAGGGGGCTGTGAGAAGCAGAGAGAACGGGTCTGGACCATCATCACACAGTGCTGAGGATCAGTTCTGGCGTTCAGTCGTAGTTGGGAGAGGGGAAAGGTCACGAAGGACGGCTGTCGACTGACGCCTGTGGAACACACTCAACAGGCTATGTTGCATTAAATAATGCGACAGAGGGGAATATGCTTTGGGTAATGTTACGACCGCTGGCACTGAAGCACGCGGGGCGCAAATGTAATATAGCATTATGTATTGTTTATAGCTATGCAATTCTGTTGTGCTGCCAATGCCACTGCTACTTGTCCCACACTCACCGAAATGTCCGGGCTTGTACGTTATTTATCGCCACATCATTGACACTCCCCTGGCAGCAGTCATAAATATTTACCTGTATTCCCTGATGTCCGCCACGGACACGAGGTGACCGTGTGAGAAGCGGCACTCGTCTCCGTAGCTACACGTATGGCGCAGGTAGTACCGGCACGGCTGCATCACCCTCTGGGTCGGGTGGCTGAACAGAACGCGCAGCTGGAACAAAACATCGGCCGGTGAGCGAATTGGAAAACACTAACAGATGTGGCAGCGGAATTGGAAGACACGCGAGGTGCTTATTTCGCGTCGTTTGTAATGCGATCAAAATCAACACCATTGGATTATATGTCATCTCAGATAGGCAACAGCATGGTGTCGGTAGATATTGGTCTCTTTATTACTGTTTCGTTCTTCATACCTGAAAAACGAAAGGTCAACAGATCAATCGACATAATTACATTTGCCAAGCATGAAATGCCAGCCCGAGCACGTACTCATCGCTTTGGCAGCTTCTTGGGTCGACAAATGGACGATAATGGTTCCACTTGAAGGGCACCCTGTCTGACAGAAACTAACGACTTTTTTGCGGCCGTCAGGTCCGAATGCATTATCCCATAGACGTGTCCCATTTGAAAGGCCCCATCGAGGCGATTGAACGCCTCGCCGACGAATCACCCAAAAGAAGGGCGGCAGTCGTCCAGCCCAGTAGGCATTCACGCTCAGTGCCGCTTCACCCAGCGTGTTTGCGCGCTCGTGTTACGGCCGGCGGCACTAGATCGTTACGCTACATTAATCGGTGGCGCGCTCGATCAATAAGACCGTCTACTGCGCCTCACTTTACCCGGCCTTGATCGTGGCGAGCCACCTAACACCGCCGGAGCGGCTGTGAATGCTCCTTATTACCTGCCGCCACACCGGAGGGAGGTGTTCCAAAGGGGTCAAAAGGTTCCATTAGACGTCCTATTGACCTTAGTAGAAACGTGTTGATGGGATGGTGTTGAAAGCGGCTATTGAAGGGCCGATTATGGCGAAGGGGATTTGAACATGATGTATATTATACGCCGAGTAGCATAAATGCATTTCAGGCGTGACAGTCGAAATTGATACCCAGTGTATGGGAAACAGCGAAAATGCTTTCAATTATACATAAGTTATCGCATTGATAGTAAGCTAGTTGGCATTCAGTTAAGAACTTCGACCTTCAAGTTCAAGCCATCCAATAACCCAGGCGGAAATTCGATTGTAGTTCAGTCAATACAAAAGACATTTGACCCCCCCCCCCCTCTCCATCCGTTGCATCAAGTCAAGGGCACAGGCCAGTCGGTACTCGTACCATCACATCCTGCGGGGTAGTGGCGCTCTCCAGACTGGCGTCATCCACAGCCTCGATGACGGCGGCGTGGTACTCCAGCTGGCCCCACGACTGGGTGAACGGAGCCGAACACCTCGTCCCGACCATGGGCTCCAGACTCGACTGCAAACACGGGGGCGTGACATCGGTTAGGACAAAACTGAAAACAAGGAGACATGACATCGGTCAGGGCACAAACAAAAACAAAACTACGACGGAAGCAAAACAGCGTGGGGGGGGGGGGGGGAGGAAGGGCGTGCAGGCGTGGGATTTAAAACAGAGAGCAACCGTCAGTCAGTGGCAGTTAATGACAACTTCGTAGTGTGTTGCATTTACTTTAATACAGTACGTGTTTCTATTGGGAACGACCACTCAATTGGCGCATGCTCGTATGCTATGCCTCATACGAATAAGAGGCCTGAAGTAGGTCAGAGGCCGGCGTGGTGTGACTTTCGAGCAGGTTCATCGTGCTTTTCAAAGGTTTGCATGTCACCAACGACTTGAACGCATCATTTACTCCGTGACGTCAATGCCGGTTTTTAATTCTGGCTACCACACTTCCAAACTATTTCCATTTGCGGAGCAAAGTTTCACGAAGGTTTAATGGCTTACTGGAAGCGTGATGCATAGCAGCAGTTTGCGATGTAAGCTACTTGGCTTTCATAGCCACACAAGTTTGCCAGCTGGCCACGCTGCTGATGGAAATTGGGTCTGAGACATCATGGATAGGTACACCAGGAGACACCGATAAAGCCGTGGTAAATGAATAAATGATCAGTGTAAATGAATTAATTACATAAAACTTTGATTAACTGATGATAGACCTGAAAGGGAGCTCTACATGAGTGACTTTCTACATTAACTCTTTACTACTTTTTCCATGAGCTACCCTACCACTCAGTTTATGACTTATTGATGTTTCTTCTAAAACCCTTTAGTGTCACCTTTAGCTCAGCAGTATGCCGCTGCTGCTGCTGCCTCAGACTGAGGTTCTCGGCGCTGCCACCAGGCGGCGGTGGCGACGGCCCATCGTCTCCGGCTGCCGAGCTCTCGGTCGGAGAGTGCTCGGTCTGCTGCCCCTGCTCCACCGCCTCAATCTCCATCTGGCGGACAGACAGGTGTCGGTATGCATAGGAAACGGGTCCGGACTGCGGTAGGGAAAATGGGCATAGTAAAGGACAAAGAAGCAGGGAACAGATGCCAAAACACAAAATATGACACGTGGCAATCATGTATCTGATGGATACACGAACAATCTATGCTGGTACTTCAGAATGATAAGAAAGCAAAGACTTGATACTTACCTTGAATAGTGCCATTTCATCATCAAGGCTTCTTGATGGCTCTGTTGGAGCAGGTCCACTGTTTTGTAAAGAGGTCGCCTGACCACCCCTGGCATTGGCAGTCAGACCCTGTTCAGAGGTCGGTTCCACAGAGCTTGTCTGGTGAGAGCTGCTGTGCTGCAGCTGTGTCAGACCAATCAGCTCAGTCAGACTGGAGGCGAGTTCTCGCAGCTCCTCATTGTCTGGTGCGGCTGCCAAGGCAGCGTTCACCTGCTCCAGCTGTGGGGCACAGATGGTCATTTCAGTATGGTGCACTCTGCTGTTGATTCAAGAGCCTTCAATGGATATTGACTCAAAACTGTCAATGAAACGTAACAAGACTCAAGGAGCAGTAAGCATTAAATATATTTACAGCCTATAAATATATTAACATCCATGAACTTAAAGAGCACATATTGATCAAATCCAATATCCTCACCAGAATCCAGTGTCCACACATAATTCATTTTTTGCACAAACCATGGATTTTCTGGAGAAGTTTTCAAAGTTAAACTGAAGAAACTTAATCAGACAAACTTTCTAAGAATCTTTCCTAAGAAACTGAACTATGAAGGAGGAATTGCTTCCAGGTTAGGTATAGTATTCAATAATCTATCATTTCATAGTACTTATTTCAGCAATCATCGTGACCAGGGCCGTGGAGTTGATGGATTTTTTAGGTGACTCTGACTCTGACTCAAGCTTAAAAAAATTGAATGCGACTCCAACTCCAGCTCTGACTCTAGATGATTTTCTTCAAATCCAATCATGATAATAAAGGTCATAACAGGGATGTTTTATTTTGACTGAAACGATCCTTTCACCCTTGTGCGTTCCAAGATACTGCATTGCAGTAATATGCCTTAACATTCAATAACATGCAGAATTAAAGCAGGCTCTGCCAAAGGCTTCTGCTTCTTTTGCTGAAAATCTTCTACAAAACAGGAGCATCACCTTTTTCAACAAAATTTTCATTTCAAAAAGGTCAACAAGCATAATATTACCAATCAAACAGGTGCAGGCCGCAGGGCATGACATTGAGCAAACCAGTGTAAGGCGCTCAAACTCCGGAGTCAGGGTTGGTAGGATTTTGGCAACTCTGACTACGGGAAGAACAGTTGACTCCAACAGACTATGACTGACTCTGCAGTTCTGATCATGACAACCAATCCTAGAGGCAAATTGAAATAGCCTCGGCCTGGTAGTGATAACACTGAACATGCACCACAGACAGCATATGCACTCTTAGTCTTGTCCTTTATGCACAGCACAATTGATGTCAATTAAATGTTTATTTGATTAAGTCACCTGTATCATATAATCATTCAGGTTAGCTTCATCCATCCTGGTCCTCAACTTTAGAATTGATCTTTATAATATAGCACTGTGAAATGAACCGGCACAACTGGCGGCTTTGATTGAAAAATGCCCGAACCCCGTCAAATATATTGAGTTGGTTTTCTATGGCTGAGTAACAAAAAATCGTTTATTTTTCTTCCAGCTAGTTTTCCGGGTTTTCCGTAAAAAATCTCGATATTGGGGGTCACCGGCGTCCGTATCAGAGCCTTTTTTTTTTTTTTTTTTTTTTTTTTTTTTTTTGCTCGGTCGGCCTAGTGCCATTCCCGAGCAGGGGGCAGTTACTCCGGCAATTTTCGCCGGGCAGCAAGTGTTACGTTAAACCGGTTTATGTGAACCCGGTAGCAAAAACAACGTGGGATCCTATCTTAATGTGGAACCAAAGCTAAGGGAGGTACTTACGTGTACAGCCAAAGAGCCGAGATGTCTGGAGTCGCAAACACAACAGTGGGAATGACTTTTATTAACAATACATGATAGACATGAACACTTGTGAGCTGGTGTCAGTGTAATGGAGCCGGGAAGCTTTCATCGCACTGACAGAAGGTATAAGACCTTCTAGGCTCCAGCCCCCCGGCGGGGCCTTGTTGTGGGGTGTAATGGTCGGGAGAAAAAGTCCTAAATAATAAAAAACCCGACGCCTAACGCAAAGGGCAAAAACCTCGCACCTAAGCCAAAACGGCGCGAGGGAAAAAGCCCTGTAACCGCGATTAATTAATGTGTGAGTTTGGGGGTGAGCCGGGAGACGAGGGCTCTGGTTAGCGTTTTAGGGGCGGCAGCCGCGGCCCTAACACGCTAAAGGCTCTTGATGATCCGAGCGTCGGCGAGAAAGACGAACAGAAGGTCGTGGATATCCGGATGAGTGTCGCCCAGGAGAGTCGGAAGGTCGAGAGAGAGTCCATGTGTGTTAATGTATTGTACTATATGTCTGCGGTGTTGGTGTAGGTGTGGGCAGTGGAGGAGGAAGTGTGAGATGGTATAGCGTGGGTGGTCGCGGCAGTGGTGGCATATGGGTGGAGGTGCTCTGTCCAGGATGTAGTTGTGGGTGAGTTGTGTGTGGCCGAGCCGGAGCCTGGCTAGGACTCTCTCTTTGATCCTTGTGTTTTGATGGGAAGAGTAGAAATGGCAAAGTTTCGGTTTAATGGAGAAGAGATGTGGTGTATGATCATCTATCCAGCATTTTTGGCGGTATCTCTGGAAGGCACGGAAGAGCGAAGACAGAAAATCCGGAAGGGGGAGAGCGAGATGATTTCGAGATGGGAGATGAAGACCTTCTTTGGCTAGCTTGTCCGCTTTTTCATTCCCCTGTATTCCAACGTGGGACGGAATCCACAGGAGAATGACGTGTTTGTTTTCATCGGTAAAGCCAATAATCATCTTTTTTATTTTATAAACGATTTCGTTTTTTTCCATTTTTCTGTGAGCTATTGCCTTTACCGATGAAGCTGAGTCTGTGCAGATCACAGCCTTTTCTATGTTTTTCGACGAGACATATTTGAGTGCTGAGTGAATGGCTATCAACTCAGCACTAAATATGCTATGGTCGTCGTGTAGCCTACTTGTTTTGTTATGATGGTCAGATGTGACAGCGGCTGCCGTCCTCCCGTCACAAACTGAACCATCTGTATATATGTATGCATAGTCTTTATGTTCTTCTTTATGCTCATAGAAAAGTTGAATGCTTTCTTCTTTTGTGACTTTTGATTTTGCCTCTGCGTACAGGAATGCAATATTCTCTATGGCTGGCAGAAAGAAAGAAGAGATGGGTGGCCGATGAAAAATAGATGGAAAATCCAACTGGAAATCACTAAGTGTCCTTTCTATGCGATAGGCGATTATCGGGTATTTGAGTTGGGCCGTTGTGGGAGGGTCGTCCGTATATCGATTGGAGACAATGCGGTGCGAAGGCGAATAAGGGGACAAGAAAGTGCGCGCATAGAAGCGAAGGAGTTGGAGTTTACGGCGGTGAGAGAGAAGAGGAATATTACATTCTGCGTGGAGAGCCTTGATATTTGTGGTGCATTGGGCTCCTGTAACTATACGCAGGGCCTTATTTTGTATAACTTGAAGTGATTCGATCTGATTAGAAGCTATATCATCAAATAGAAAACTGTTGTAATCCAGGATAGGACGGATTAGGGAAGTGTATAGGTTAAGGAGGGTGCTGCGATCAGCACCCCAATCCTTTCCTGCTATACACTTAAGTATGTTGAGGCGCCTAGTGCAACGCATTTTAACGTCTTCAAAGTGATGTTTAAAGGAGAGTCTACTATCTAGTGTGATGCCGAGGTATTTGAACGTTTTAACGTATTTGATAGTTTGGTTCTTTACTTTAAGTTCGGTATCAAATTTAAAACGGGACTTATGGGAGAATATAAGTGCTACTGTTTTGCTGGGTGACAAGACTAGGCCCCATTTATCGCACCAGCTATTAATATCCTCCATTGCGTTTTGAACGGAGGCAAAAGCCGAGTCAATGTTTCTTCGCGTTACCCAAATGGCCACATCATCGGCAAAAATAGAATGCTTAAGGCTACTAGGTGGATTTTGAAAAAGGTCGTTAATCATAATAAGGAAGAGGGTTGGGGAGAGGACACTGCCCTGAGGGAGGCCGTGATCCTGATTAAGATTGGGAGAAAATGTGTTACCGCATCGTACGTTAAATGTTCTATCTTTGAGGAAATTAGAGATATAATGGGCCATGTGGCCGCGAATACCTGTCTTATGAAGTTTGATCAGAAGGGCTTGTTTATTTACTTTATCAAAGGCGTTTTGAAAATCAATGAAAACTGCAAATGTATACATGTCATTTTGGAAGCCCTTCTGGATGTCATCAATGAGGTGGACTATATTGTCTGCCGTGCAGCGGCCAGACCTAAATCCTGTTTGATGTGGAGAGAGGAGGTAGTTACCTTCTAGATATGCCCTAATCCGTCCATTGACCATATGTTCTGTCAATTTAGCAGCGCAACTGGTTAGGGATATAGGTCTATAACTAGAGGGGGAGGAGGGTGGTTTGGAGGGTTTAAGGATGGGGACGATGGTACTGTATCTCCAGCTCTCGGGGTACAAATTGTTTTCCCATAGATTATTGATTACTATCAAAAGGTTTTCAAGGCCGGATTCAGAAAGGTTTTTGAAGAAAGGATAGGCTATCTGATCCGGCCCTACCGACGTTTCACCACATCGAGATATGGCGTGTCTAAGTTCGAACAAGTCAAAGTGCTTGTTATAATTTTCAGTATTTGCTGAGTCGAAGGAGAGGGTGTCGAGTGTTGTGTTAAAGCTGTCATGTTGTACTTGTGTGTATTGTTGAGCAGAAGATATTCGTGCGTAATGTTGGGCGAATTGTGTCGCAACTTGAAGGGGAGTGGCGTAGTGGGTGTTGTTAATGTAGAGATGAGGAATTTTGTAAGTTGTGCTGCGCCTTGTATAAAAAACTCTAATTAGCGACCAGATTTTAGAAAGGGGAGTAAATCTATTAAAGTTGTTAGAGAAGGAGTGCCATCCTTCTTGTTTTGCTTAAAGTATTATTTGTGAAGCATCATATCGGGCCTTCCGGAGGGCATTTTCATGGTAATCGCAAATACATTTGTTAAAGACTCGTAAGGCACGCTTCCGCAGAGCTACAGCTCGATTGCAGTCAGCGTTCCACCAAGGGGCAGCTTTGTTTTCACGTGGGGGGTGGGTATGGGGAATATTTTGGTGAGCAGCAGCGAGAATCACGTTTAAAAAGGTGTTGATGTCAGGGGGAGGGGTGGGAGTGTGTTCATCTATATGTTTTTGAAAGGAGGCCCAATCAGCTTTCTTAAAGTTCCAACGAGGAAGAAATGTAAAATTGGCTTGTCCTGAAGGGACATTAAGTTGATAGTGAATGGGATAATGGTCGCTAAACAATGTATCATCTCCGACGTGTTGAGTGAAAAGTGTCGCGGTGTTAGTGTCTGTGAAGGCCAAGTCGATGACGGAGTGTATGACTTGACCTTGGTTGCGTCTGGTGAAAGTGGGTGTGCGGTTGTTAATGCAAATGAGATCAAGTGAATCCATTATCTTATCAATTAGTGTTCCGCGCGCGTTGTTCGTTGTTGAGCCCCAGGATCTGTGGTGGGCATTAAAATCTCCTAGTATTAGGCAGGGGTGGGGGAGCTGGACAAACAATTGGCGGAGTTCAGAGGAGGAAAAGCGGTGGCTAGGGGAAAGGTACAGGGAAAGGATGGCAAGGTCATGTTGCGCTATTTTGACTTGAGCTGCGACCGCGTTAAGCGTGGTGCGGAGCTGAATTTCGTGGTGCAAGAGGTTATTAGCAATATAAAGGGCCGAGCCGCCTCGGCGGGGTTTTTCATTTACGTTATTTGTATATAAAGTATATCCACGTATGTTAAAGTTGTAATTAGAGGAATCTGAGTCCAGAAAATGGGTCTCCTGAATGGCGGCTATCAACGGTTTTTTATTTAATATATAGTTCTTGAATTCGCCCCAGTGGCTCACTAGAGAGGAAGTGTTCCACTGGAGGACGAATTCATCAGATCGATGCATGTTTTATGTGTGTTGAGTGTTAAACAGATTTTTCACGAGCAGCCGCCGCTGCGGCTCTGGTCTTCATCCCCTCTGACGGGGTTAGGGACGGGGCGCGTGTCGTGGCTCGCGGATGCTGAGTGTCTGCGTTTACATGCTGGCTCGCCGCTGGGGCGGCCTCATCCGTCTCTAAGTCGGCGGGCGGAGAGGCCACCGGACCCACGATTGTAGAGACGGTCTCTGTGTCAGAAACGTCTGAGTCCGCCCCTGTGTCCACGATACTGTCGACCCATGACTCCATCACCATGTTGCCGGTGCTGTTTGGAACCGATTCGTCGTCGCCGCGGTCGCACTGCGCCTGTCCCGGGGTGACAGCCGGAGGACCGGCCGACGTCTCCGTCTGCTTTCCGTCCGAGCTGAGGGGCGATTCGGTCACCCGCTCCGGCTCAGACGCGGGGGTCTCCACAGCCTCGGGCGCGCTCAGCTGTCGACGGACAGGGGCTTTCGGGGTGCGACTCTGGACCGGCGGGTTTTCGCGACTCGGTACGGTGTCGGTGAGTGAGGCCCTGCGTGGAGAGGACGAGAGCGCCGGATATTCAGAGGCACCTGACTCCGAGTAGGAACTCGGCGGGAACGGTGGAGGCGGGGGTGGTGGCGCCAGCTTGGCTTTGAGCTTATTTTTTTGGTACTCCCATGCGGGGCACATCCGATCCCAGGCTGGGTGCGGGCCACCACAGTGGCCGCACCTGTAGAGATCCCGGTCGCACTCATCGACCTTGTGGCCGGATGTGCCACACTTCAGGCAGTTCAGTCGCTTTGACCTGCAGGTCGTCTGGTTGTGGCCGTAGCTGCCGCACTGTCGGCAGAGGCGGGGGCTGGGCTCCCATTCCCTGACCTCCAAGATTTCATATCCCGCGTATATAGCCGGTGGGCAGGTAAGGCCCAGAAAGTGGATTTTGATCCTCGGGTTTGGGGTGGGGCCACGCGAGCGGAGTCGAGTGACGAGGGTGACCCCCTGCGGCCGCAGTTCGTGTAGGAGCTCCGTTTCGTCCATGTTTTTCAGTGATGGGGCAAATACAGTGCCGGCCACCGAGTTCAGTTTGGTGGCAGGGCTGGCGGCGACTTCGTTGCCGAGGAAAGTCTGGATCGAAAGGGCCAGCGAGGCCTGAGCCTTGTTTTTAACCCGGATTAGAAGAGATCCCGATCGGACTACCTTTGCGGTGACAACCGGGCCGATTAAGGTGTCGAGTTCTCGTTTGATTCGAAACGGTGACAGGCCCTGGAGGGACCGATCAGGACTAGTCAGGATGATAAACGACTGCCCGTCAGGCACGTCATCTAGCGGCTCCCAGCCTCGACCAGGCGAGCCCGGAGAGGAATCTTCGAGGAGGGGGCGGGTCAGGGGAGGGCGGGGGCGGGAGAGGGGAGGGGCCATGTTTAGAGAATGTAGATGGTTGGAAATGCGCCGAAAAAAGCGTGCCAAACGCACGAAGAGGGTTAAAAAAAAAAAACGAGATCTCACAGGCGGCACACCCAAGAAACGAGTATGAAGGAAACTTTTGATGGAGAAAGGAGCAAATTAACAAAACAGAGACGTAACAGTAAGGAGAGAACAGAGAACCTTACCGGTTTGTTTAAATCACGATTTTCCAGGTGGGAAAATGGCCGACACTAAACCGACGCGGGGTATCAGAGCCGAATGGAATAAAGTTTAGGTTTTCGTGGTTCTGGGTCATCATCAAAAATATCCTTTTCCTATTGACGTAATAAAACTTAAGGTAATGGGTAATACATACTTTCCTCAGGATATTTTACCATATGCTTCTGATATTGCATATCCCAAAAACATATTTCTTATCAATTTACGGATCTTCCACCTATGATTTTATAACTTGTTATGAAATTGTTTTATGATCGACCAGAAATACTTCAGGGTTAGGAATAATGACGTCATAATACCAATTTGAAAGATGAAACGGTTTGAACGGTACCAAGCGAGGCTGCGCAGTTTCTTCAAAACTGGCGCATGAGTTTATCTTTTATGTTCTTCATATACAAATCCAACTGCAAACCATTGCTGTCATTGGCTTAAATGCACACATCAGCCCCAGCTTTGTCCCGAAGGGACGCTGATGAACACAATCATTCCTCACTCCATCGGAATGTGGTGAAGATTTGTGAGGCTACAGCATAATTTTGTGATAATTTCGATGCAGTGCTCTGCTCCTGGTAGATTTTGAAAGCATGATTTTAAAAATGTAAAGCACTATTGGCATCTATTGCAACGTCGCGGGTGGAGTTATAAGCTTGCAACAATCCCTATTTACACGCGGCTGTGGAATTTCGCCCGCGTCGTGTTATATAACATAGCTTAGCGAGCTCATAACTGGCTGTTCAACTGGGTTGAACTGAATTTCCTAAGTCCTATAAACCGAATTGTTCTGGCTATTGCACCTCATTTCAGTTTGAGCTTCTGTCTTGATGCATAATGTTTATGTGACTTTATGTGTGTTTAAGTGTGACTGTGGAATGTTAATGTTATGTGTGTTTAAGTTAACTGCGTAATACTTTCACTTAGAAGCTTAACCATAGTGTTGCATTATTAAAGACTTTGGTATTGTGTTGTCAGTCATCAGAATCTGTGACTTACCTAATTTACACAAGTTTGACAGTTGAGTGATCAGTGAGTGTGGGACAACACAAGTTAGTGTCATCTTGGCTTGCTGCTTCCTGATGCTACTGGTATTGCAGTGTTGGGTTTCCATAGAAGCATGGACAAACTGGAATGCTCTCATGTTGAGTGCCAGAGTCTGTTGATTTTTCCATGGAAACACACTACACAGTACCAACTACCATGATATGATACCCCTAGCAATTAGCATCAACTGATAAGCCATGAAACAGGGCCCAGGACTCTTGTGATGGCTGTGATGGCTTATGGTTTTAAGGTTCCACAGTCACGCTAGCATTTACAGCAGCTCTACGACCAAGCATTTTATGCTCAGATATTGCAACATAACCATGGAATCAAAATACACACATTTCAAACACATTGCGACTGAAAACATAGCAGAGATTCCATCTGCTAAAACCATGGAAAATCATCTTGATCACTTACCTTGCAAAAGATTCACCAAAGTCTAATGTTTCAATTTACGATATCATGTAGTCACTTTTACTTGACATTTGACAAAAGCTGTTCTTAACCCTGTGCTCCTAGTTAATTGTATGTTGGGAGAAGTTGTCAAGAACAGAAATGTGACACCACTATGAAAGCTATAAATTTAGTTGTGTATCTTGCATTTGAAGCATATTTACTTAGGTAACTTGCATTTGGAGCATTTGAGCATTGCTTATTATAGCTAACAAGTAACTGCAGCTCTGGTGTAGACTGTAACTACTGACTGCACTCTGCAGTGCCTGACTGTGTGAAAGGGACAGTAACTTATGCATAAGCCAGGCATCAGAGCTGAGGGCATGTGTTAACCTGGCACTGCGGTGGACCTTCCGCGCGTGGGGGGGCATTTTTTGCCCCCCCCCCCCCCGTGTCTCCGAAACTACTGGACGGATCCGGAAAATTCAAACGGCGTTCGATAGCCCTGTCAAATTTGTTGAGGGAAACCAAATTTCATTTACCTCAGGGTCACCGATGACGTCACAGGTCAGGTCAAAGATAAAATGTTTCACCGTTCACGGGTCTTCTAGGGAAAGCGCTATAACACCGAGTAAAACGCATTTTGTCGAAAATCAGCGATAGGGCGTCAGTTGTCTAGTACATATGTTGCTATTAGAGGTCACTGGTCATACCAGGTCAGGTCACATGTCAGGTCACCAAGGGTCACCACTCACCACTCACCACTCACCACATGAACCCAACTTCACTAAGGTTGTGCGATGCATGTTTTATGCCCAATTTTTAATTTCCAACTCAATTGTGTTGGTTATAAGACCACCAGGCACGGTTTAGGTCACTTTCTGGTGGAGGTCAGGTCAAGGTCACTGGTCAGGTCAAGAAAGGTCAAATTTCAAAGTTGTTAGTTTTGCATAAAATGGGTATTGATTCGATGCAGCTCGTCACGGGGAGTCTAATGGTGGTCTGTGTTTTGCGCTACGAGGTCTAGAATGGCTAAAAATTGAGTTTGAAAATTTGACGTCATCAATTTTGAACAGTTTTTTCGCTATAACTTTGCCAAAAAAAGAGGTATCGATCTCAAATTTAGTATGTAGATAGAGGGCGGTAGGGACTATCACATATATTCCGTTTTTTTTTTAATTCAAAAAACTTTTTGGATTTTTTGGCTATTATGTTCAAAAAAATATATTTTTTATTTTTGGGGTCAAAATCCAAAAAAATCAAAAATCCGAGATATCAGTTTTGTAGCACTCTTTATTCTACACCTTTTATGTTTGAAACATTTTTCTGTATCTCTAAAGCTGTAGGCCTGACAGCTCTTCCCGCGAAACCTTTTTTGGGTCGAAAATGGCAGAAATGACGTCACTCTGCCGTCATTAGCGGCCAACCTATCATAGCCTTTGAAGAGATTTTTGGTCACAATGTGCAATAGCTATTCACGGGAGGGTACTGAAAGTTTGGTGACGATCGGCGCAGTGGTTCTGGAGATATATCGAAAAAACTAAAGGGGGGCAAAAAAGGCCCCCCCCCACCGCCTGGAAGGTTAAAATTAGGTTGACATCTCAAATACAAACTTCTAAGCCACCGCTGCATGATATGTAAGATGATATGCTTATCTATGTTATTTTCACAGGCATAATAAAAGAACAAATATATATTTTTCGTAGCTGAAGATGTCAACTTCTCCCCAAGGCAATGGCATTGTTTCCACCAATGCTGCAGCTTCAGGGAATCAAGGTAAATGATTAAACTATTATATTTATTCTGATGGCATATTGTTGTAAAAGGCAGACATTCAGTATTTGGCTCATTTTGATAATGCTCTTGCTCTCACTCATCTAAACGTGTTTACAGTGGCATTGAGGAACCTAAAGCAAGATGGGATTAACCAGCTGGTGGATCCCAAACATGCATCAAAGGCACTGTCAACAGACCTTGTTGACCTGGCAAAGGAAGTGCAAAAGGCAAGTCCTGCTAATAAAACCGCCGTCGTATTGCAGTTGACTTTGGGGCCCGCATGCAGTGCTGGATGTTCTTGTATCCAAGCTGACCAATAGCAGGGTGTTCCTCGACCACCCTGTACCAGCCAGTCAGCCAGTGCCTCGGCTGTAGGGACAATGGCCTGATCTGCTTCTAGATAGACCGTTCAGTACGGTGGTATAACCAGAGGACACGGCCTTCCTTCATTCCCCGGAGTAACGTTCTGACTCGTCGGGCCCGATCAATCGCGGACCGCGGTACATCTAGCGTGGGTACAACTTTCA
This sequence comes from Amphibalanus amphitrite, assembly GCF_019059575.1. NCBI lineage: Eukaryota > Metazoa > Arthropoda > Thecostraca > Balanomorpha > Balanidae > Amphibalanus > Amphibalanus amphitrite. Next base: position 299,335 of record NW_024882010.1, on the reverse strand, counting down.
TTGCCTCCTGCCACCTGTGGTAGTTTCGATATGTGACGTGTGGTTAGGACTGTCGCGCACGATAAGTGTAAAAAACATGAATCACTGCTATTTATTACGGAGCGAGCGAAGCGAGCGGAGTCTTTCCTTAGATTAGCCCGGCAGGCGGTGGGCCTCCCAGCCACCTTCCGCGCGGTGGGGGGGGGGGGCATTTTTTTGCCCCCCCCCCGTATCTCCGAAACTACTGGACGGATCCGGAAAATTAAAACGGCGTTCGATAGCCCTGTCAAATTTGTCGAGCGAAACCAAATTTCATTGACCTCGGGGTCACCGATGACGTCACAGGTCAGGTCAAAGATAAAATGTTTCACCGTTCACGGGGCTTCTAGGGAAAGCGCTTTTAACACCGAGTAAAACGCATTTTGTCGAAAATCAGCGATAAGGCGTCAGTTGTCTAGTACATATGTTGCTATTAGAGGTCACTGGTCATACCAGGTCAGGTCACAGGTCAGGTCACCAAAGGTCACCAAGGGTCACCACATGAACCCAACTTTACTAAGGTTGTGCGATGCATGTTTTATAGCCAGTTTTTCATTTCCAACTCAATGGTATTGGTTATAAGACCATCAGGTACGGTTTAGGTCACTTTCTGGTGGAGGTCAGGTCAAGGTCAGGTCAAAAAAGGTCAAATTTCAAAGTTGATATTTTTGCACAAAATGGGTATCGATTCGATGCAGCTCGTCACGGGGAGTCTAATGGTGGTCTTTTTTTTGCGCTACGAGGTCTAGAATTGCTAAAAATTGAGTTTGAATATTTGACGTCATCAATTTTGAACAGTTTTTTTCGCTATAACTTGGCCGGCCAAAAAAAGAGGTATTGATCTCAAATTTGGTATGTAGATAGAAGGCGGTAGGGACTATCACATATATTCTGTTTTTTCGAAATTCAAAAAAACTTTTTGGATTTTTCGGCTATTATATTCAAAAAATCTATTTTTTGATTTTTGGGGGTCAAAATCCAAAAAATCGAAAAACCGAAATAGCAGTTTTGTAGCCCTCTTGATTCCACACCTTTTATGTCTGGAACATTTTTCTGTATCTCTAAAGCTGTAGGCCTGACAGCTCTTCCCGCGAAACCTTTTTTTGGGTCGAAAATGGCAAAAATGACGTCACTCTGACGTCATTAGCGGCCAACCTATCATAGCCTTTGGAAAATTTTTGTCACCATGTGCGCTAGCTACTCCCGGGAGGGTACTGAAAGTTTGGTGACGATCGGCGCAGCGGTTCTCGAGATATATCGAAAAAAACTAAGGGGGGGGGCAAAAAAAATGCCCCCCCCCCCCACCGCCTGGAAGGTTAACGGAAATTTCTGAGTATGAACGGCCGGCCGGCCGGCCGTGCGGACGCTTTTGCGAGGCTTATATCTCAGCAACCACTTGACCGATTTACACGCGGTAACTTTTGTAGGGTAGCTTCATTCCTTTTACCAAGTACTGGACTATTCCCGATGCATGTGGGTGACGCCTTTTGCACGTGCCACGTGCAAAACGAAGAGGTGCCAGTTTCGTAATTGTTGCAATATCTCGGTAACTACTTGGCCGATTGCGCTGAAGCTTGGCATGTAGGTAGGCACCCACTAGGCAATGCATATCCATGTGCCAGAGTTGGGGTGCTGCTGCACGTGCGCACGTGCAGGGGTCGTTTCCAGATCTCGAGAACGGCTGGGCCGATTGTGCTTAAATTTGGCACATCGCTAGAGACCGGTTAGTAGGGTGCCGTGCAGCTGGAGGTACCCCTCGAAATTTCGAGGGGTAAGTCAGCTGGAGGTACCCCTCGAAATTTCGCACGTGCAAGGCTCACCCTCTCGCTCGCTCCGTTAGGCGCCCCAAAAGGCGTTATACTGGTACCACACATTCATGTGTCTTATGAGGTGGCATTTTTTATTTTCTAGCCTTTCTTTCAACTGAACTAGTCAGGCAGTCTTTTCTCCAAATTATTAAAGCCGGCTAACACGTTACTTATTTTATTTTTCAGGCGGACTCATTTGTGCGGGCCAATGTCGGTAACAAACTGCAGGTGATTGTGGAACAGATCCGCTTTCTGCAGGCTCAGGCCGAAAAGGTGCTGGGCGAGGCAAAACGCAACAACGATCTGCACCACGTGACGTGCAACTGCAAGAAGATCCCCGGCAACATGTACTACATGTACGAACGTCCCAACGGCCAACGCTACATGTCTATGATTTCGCCTCAGGTACGGACTATTTGTTATTCCAGACTGGGGAAAGTAAAGCTTTTCGCGTTATTTTTTAACTCTTGATTTGTGATTGCTTCGTGATGAATGATTGCCAATCACTAACCACTTACCCGGTTATTGTGTTTACAGGAATGGGGCAGTGCATGCCCGCACGAGTACCGGGGCGCCTACCGACTCGAGAACGACCTCTCCTGGACCCCTGAGGAGGACCTGAGCAGCCGCGCCACGGACGACGCCCTCATCGAGCAGATCCTGCACAACAAGCGCGTGCTGGCCATCGCTCAGCCGTCCGATGGCGGTGTCTCGTAGAGGTTTTACTGGCGAGGGAAATGTGCGTTCTGCTGCAGCTGAGACGGCTGCGGGCCGGATCGCTCGTGACGTGCAATCGTGTGACGATGGGGTGTCTCATACGATGGACTCAGGGGTAGGTGGTGAGTGATGAGTGGTTGTCACAGGGGTTGGGGGGACTTCTTATACGGTCCTACTTTGGTGGCTCCGTATTGCGTGGCGTTTCGTAGCTGTTGAGACGCGAGATGTGTGATACGGATGGTTAGATGAGGATATGAATCGTTTTTTGAATTACGCTCATATTCTGGTTGCGGAATGGCGAACTGATGAGTAACTCAGGATCCAACCTCATTGTTTCGCCCAAAAAGCATGATGCGTCGGTCTTCGAACGTCGCTTGATGGGTGGGCATGTTGTACATTTCGTTCTGTTTATCACTTTTGTTACACTCGTTTTTACTTTGACGCCTCGACACGCTGAGACTGGGCGGTGTCAGTATCACTGGTCTGTCGTTTGAGAGCTCGACATGTCGCCATGTTTATAATGGGCGGACTGGGGGCGCGGCGGTGCGGCGTGTGTGTGCCTTGTTTTTCTAACACTGGATACGGTGCATATGTCCTCTGGCCGGAGTGCGACGTATTTCTGCCACTGCCTGTATGTGTAGTATGGGTATTTTAATGGTCAATGTTTGACTCGGGGTGAACAGTGTTACGGGAATTACGAGCGAGCGACTCACGTACCGAAGTTCAGTATTGGTTTTCCATAATCCTCATTTTTGCTGCTTTTGATCGTTGCTACTTGTTTATACATGAACTCTCATCCCGTAACTGGCAGACTTTTTATGGTACATTTATGAACGTTTTTTTACAACTCATCCGTTTCCCGTTATAGTTTATATGTTTGGACTAAACAACTTTGATATACTTTTTCTGTTAATACAATATTTCGGTATGCAACTTCAGTTCGGATTTTTTTTTTTAGACTAATAGCGGTCTATACTACTGGAGTGACACAATGGCACGACTCGCATGACTCGAGTCGACCGGGGTCTGCCGTAGACTACCGAGATCGGGTGATTTACCTCGCGTTCGATGTCTCGGACGGCGAACTGCGAAGATTCTGCGTCGTCCGGTCAATCACGCTCCATAACCGCAGCCGAGCCCTCGCTGACCTTCAACGGGATTGGCCGGACACGGGACAACGTAGAATCTTCGCCGTCCGAGAGACATCGAACGCAGGGTTAGCCTAGCAATGGCTTCTTGAAGAAATCATACACATTCGGCTCAGTCCGAGCGTTGGAGTTCTGCCTGGTGAAGTTCGAATCGGTCCAGTAGGCTCAGTGCAGTGCCCTATCGCCTTTTGGTGAGGGTCTCACAACACCAGTCTGTCCCTGAGTTACCGGCATAGTCACACTGTCAATGACCATAATCAGTGGATTCCACTAGACCCTTGTGAGCAGAAGTTGGGACGTTTTGTTCAGCTGCCTTCGATGAAAAATAATTATCGTTGTCCATCATCCAAGTCCAACGACAGTCTAAATTCGTCTTTATATTTCAATGAATGCTTGTGGCACAGCGAATGATTAATATTTCAGGCAACAGTCACTGCCAAGTGCCAATGCATTGTGACAAGTTGTTACACTACGAAGCAGTCACTAGGAAATATTGCATGGTACCACGTATCAAATGTCAGTTATACTGACTCAAGGCACACAGAATTATCACAGTAATTCTGTAAATATTTCATATACTTTTTTCGCTTTGCTTTCCAAACTTCATGCATTCAGTGGGAGTGGAACGCTAGTAATCAATAATCAGTGCAGTACATGATTAATCCCAATATCAAAATCACGGCACTTTCGGATTGGCATCGCAACACACCGCCACACAGCAAGCCCTTTCCCTAGCATACCCTTACAACAGAGTCTGGCAGCCAGTAGGAACAATAGTTGACCCTATCCCCCCATTCCAGCCGTCCACATATGGAGCTACCTGTTGTATGAAACCGTGCGAACGCAACAGGCCACAAGGGGGCGAATTCCGAGACTGGTTGTGATTGTTCCCTCCTTCGTTCCAACGCAGCCGTCATGACGTGCTGCCTGCTGTTCTTCTAAGGCATGCTGAGAAAATTAACAGCGGCTGCGCATGGAAACTTCAGTAGCGTCCTCTCGACAGTTTATGATAACAGGGTTGAGTCAGTAATTTCGTTCCGCACGGTTGGCATTTTTCAAAGACAAGCCCCGTGTCTAAATGTGTACTGTGTGGAGTCAACATCGTTTCAAAAACCAGGTGGGAAGCACGGCTGTACTGATGCGAAGATAGGAGAGCAATATGAAGGATGTTCAAACTGTATGTTTATCTAAACTGAGCATTGCCTTATAGTCGGTAAATACTGTGGAATGAAGATGGTCACTTGCTGCGTACGTAGCAGCATTATAACTCCCTAATTGAATAAACAACATAGTTACTTTGTACGCGTGCATTAAGTTACCCAGGTACGCGACGTATGGGGGAGACGCTTTAAAACACGTCTATATCTCGATCAGTATAACATGCGCATTATCCATGTCCACATTCATGCCTAATTGTGACACCTGCATTCCTGAGCAGAAGACCAGCCAGCACACTTGGGCACTTCAACAGGGTACAAGGCACATGACGTAAACAAGCCTGTCAAAGCGCTAAGACAGTCCTAAGAGCTCGATGGTGTGATGAGGGGGCCAGTGCGGCGGAATAGGGCATCCTTGTCCGTTTCGTGTGGTATGGTGGCTGGTGGGTGGATGATATCCAACGGGACGGCCTCCTGGCAGCGCGACACCACAATACTAACGCGACGACCACTGGCCGTATTACTCTCCCTCAGATTCGGTATGGTGCAGACGACTCCGTGCGCGGAGACGTGCCGTTTAGCTCTGCCATCCAGCGCAGGCTAAGGCAATGCAGGGGAATTACCAACTCCGCCCGACATCCTTGAGTCCTGTGCTGGTCCCGTCACAAACCACGCCAATCCATGCCACCAACTCCGTGCCTGCCATCTACCCTCGGATCCTCGTCTCGCCTCTTCCAGGCACCAGTGGATGACTTGACCGCACCGTCTCAAATCTACTGGCCACTCTTGGACCCACTCAGCACCAAGCTTCAACCGCACCGATCACGAACCACCGGTTCAGGTTTTCCCCTCGGCATTTGCCGCCGTGGTTGTCAGCCCCCGCGGTCTCTCAGACGGTCTCGACTGGCCTCCGAGCACCGACCGTATCCTGACACTGGTCGCAGTCCTGCATCTGATCGTGGTACTCCTCAATCTGTAGCGTCATCTCGTAGAAGTCGTGCCGCTCGCGCACCAGCAGCGTAGCCTGACGAAGCACTCCCTGAGGCTTGACGTCCGGGCCTGCGGGGGAGAGTGAGGGACGGCCGTCAGACGTGTGAGTGGGCCAAATATCCGACGACAGATATCAGAACAAACTTACAGACAGAAGTAGTATACCAAATAAACCTACCGAACCCGGCACCCTTCCTAGGTTACAACTTATTTCAGGACAACAGTACCACCAAAGCTGACCACTTCACGTGAATATTAGGAAAAATGCTGGGGTCGAAAATAAGTACACCTCACAGAGCGCCATCGCCCATCACGCCCCACCAATCAAATCAGCCGTAGCAGCCACAGCAGCGCCCTCTTCCCTCTCCCCCCTGTGCGTCTCCACGCAGCCACGCAACCGATCGGACTCACCGATGACGATATGAGCGGAGAGGGCCGGCTTGTCCATGCTCAGCGACCACACCCGCAGGTTGTGCACTTTAAGCACCCCCGGTATCCCCTCGAGTATCGCCTGTAGCTGCTCGATGTCGATGCCCTTCGGGATACCTGTTGAAGGGCAGCCGGGAGTCAGTGCGGCTCGCACCACGGGGCAGAGTGCAGGCTGAATGTGTGGATAAAATGCCACGCGACTGAGCAGACATTCGTGCAAAAGCTGCCGACTATTTGACAATTATAGATAGGATAACCTTCCAGGCGGTGGGGGGGGCATTTTTTGCCCCCCCCCCTTTAGTTTTTTCAATATATCTCGAGAACCGCTGCGCCGATCGTCACCAAACTTTCAGTACCCTCCCGGGAGCAGCTAGCGCACATGGTGACCAAAAATTTTTCCAAAGGCTATGATAGGTTGGCCGCTAATGACGTCAGAGTGACGTCATTTTTGCCATTTTCGACCCAAAAAAAGGTTTCGCGGGAAGAGCTGTCAGGCCTACAGCTTTAGAGATACAGAAAAATGTTTTTGACATAAAAGGTGTGGAATCAAAAGGGCTACAAAACTGCTATTTCGGTTTTTCGAATTTTTTGGATTTTGACCCCCAAAAATCAAAAAATAGATTTTTTGAATATAATAGCCAAAAAATCCAAAAAGTTTTTTGAATTTCGAAAAAACCGGAATATATGTGATAGTCCCTACCTCCTTCTATCTACATACAAAATTTGAGATCGATACCTCTTTTTTTGGCCAAGTTATAGCGAAAAAACTGTTCAAAATTGATGACGTCAAATTTTCAAACTCAATTTTTAGCAATTCTAGGCCTCGTAGCGCAAAACAAAGACCACCATTAGACTCCCCGTGACGAGCTGCATCGAATCGATACCCATTTTATGCAAAAATATCAACTTTGAAATTTGACCTTTTTTGACCTGACCTTGACCTGACCTCCACCAGAAAGTGACCTAAACCGTACCTGATGGTCTTATAACCAACACCATTGAGTTGGAAATGAAAAACTGGCCATAAAACATGCATCGCATAACCTTAGTAAAGTTGGGCTCATGTGGTGACCCTTGGTGACCTTTGGTGACCTGACCTGTGACCTGACCTGGTATGACCAGTGACCTCTAATAGCAACATATGTACTAGACAACTGACGCCTTATCGCTGATTTTCGACAAAATGCGTTTTACTCGGTGTTATAGCGCTTTCCCTAGAAGCCCCGTGAACGGTGAAACATTTTATCTTTGACCTGACCTGTGACGTCATCGATGACCCCGAGGTCAATGAAATTTGGTTTCCCTCGACAAATTTGACAGGGCTATCGAACGCCGTTTGAATTTTCCGGATCCGTCCAGTAGTTTCGGAGATACGGGGGGGGGCAAAAAAATGCCCCCCCCCCCCCCACCGCGCGGAAGGTGGCTGGTAGGCCCACCGCCTGCCGGGATAAGTCTGATATAATGAAGCATAACAAGCTGTGATGCTCAATGCTGTCATGAGCTGGCGTCATCGGTTGGGTTGCATGAAGGCAGTTTGGCTAAGCCTTCCATTAAATAAAAATCGGCGAACCAAGACGAGATAACGGAATTAATGCATAGCAAGGCATTAATTAACTTTCCAGTCATGCTCTCTGAAGAAATCTGGTCGTCGACATGCAATTATAACGGTGATGCCACAGGAACGCACGCTATCACAGTCGCGAACACCCGACCCACCTTCCATTAGGACGTTGAGGGTGTCCTTGAGAATTGTAAGTGTCGTGGCCAGAACAAATATGCTGAACACGAACGTGCAGATCGGATCCACCAGAATCCACATAGGCTGCCAGATAAAAAGTGCACAGTTACTTCACGGTCAACGGAGGGCCCAAATTTCGGTATTCGAAACTTGCGGTAGTAATTGGGAGTCATCAGCTATCAACTTCTTACTTACGGACTCCAAGAAAGGCAAGCACCACACGAGAACGCAAGCTCAGAAAATAGCCTACACCAGAAAAGAAAACTATCAATGCTAAGTTTCTCTAAAAAAAAAATGCGTGAATCGAATCGATATTGGCAGTAAAAGCGTCCACTGGCGTCAGACGTGAAGGACAAAGTTGAGATTCTTGCTATTCAAAGCATATAACGTTCCACATACAAACACGTACTACTATTAAAAATCAAACATAAGAAAAAATAAAGATTGTCATATTTTCCTCAAACATTTAACCACAGGATACTTCAATGTTCGGTGGCCGGAGTCCCATTTCTTATACCGACACGACTGCCACCTAGCGAGCGGCACCTCACCTTGAAGTAGATGACCAGCGCCGCGATGAACACTCCGATGCTCTGGAGGAAGTCACCCAGCACGTGGATGAAGGCGGCGCGCACGTTGATGTTCTGCGCCCCGTGAGAGTGCGCCGAGCCGCCGCCGTGGGAGTGGGACGAGCCGCCGCCGTGGCTGTGCCCGTGCTGGTGCAGCGTGCAGCCCATGCTGGGAAGGGGGGGGGGGCGAGTGTCAGGGGCGGCGTCAGGGAAAGAGCATGAGACTGTGGGAGGCACACAGACCACAGTAAGGACACGTACGAGCACACCGGGTAGATTTACAATATTGTTCATCGTTGAACACAAAATTAGCAACTCAAGCGTTAGGTGGAGCTACTTGACACTGGGTGTTTTGTTGGCAACAAACCCGGATATCGATAACGCCCAGCGTGTACTAAGTTCGCAGTTATAGAGTTCATCATTATTCTACAACCCCACAACTAACAAATCTAGCAATCAAACGTCGAGGAAGATTTTAATTGTATGTAAATTTTAGCCTTGCTTCCAATACAGGTTATCAGTAAGATGAACATCTTTTGACCCCACTGCCGCATTCTGGGCTTCCGACTAAGTCAAGTGACTGCGAGCCCGGACCACGTGTCAAACTGAGACTGTCTGTTTAGACGAACCGATGATGTGTCGCAGGCCAGAAACAGAGACAGCTACGCTGCGCATATGAAAGATTATAGTGTGGAGGCGAGATAATGACGTGTGAGCAGCCGCATAGGTGGAAATAACCCAGATGGACAACCATGTGGCTAGAATAAACTGAAACTCGCACGTAATGGCCCAAACGTACCATACTGTAGCATGTCAAGTGCCGACACAAACACGCGGAAATGTCATCAACCACATAGTAATGAATGACTACGCTTCCATAAAACAAGGAAATTGGTATGCTAGGAAAATGTCATTCCTCTTCAGACACATTTGGAAGTGCAACGAAGGATAAAAACAAAACAAAACGAAAAACAGCTAACAAAGTTGTCCGGCTTGATACGTTTGGCCCAAGAACTGCAGACTATGATACGTTTGGCCACAGAACTGCAGACTATGATACGTTTGGCCCCAGAACTGCAGACTATCTCGCGATTAGCAGAAACGAATTACCTTTTAATTTCCAAAAGCTACACTACCAAAACTGACTCACACTATGTTGACCAGAACGCCGAGCCCTGACGTGATGAGCATGACGACGGCGTCGAGCTCGAACTGCTGATAGATGACCCGCTGAATGGCCATGTAGACGAGCACGCCGGTCACCACCCAGATGAGAAGCACAGAGATCAGCGCTCCCATCACCTCTGAGGAGAGATCAGGGCAGAGTTAGCTGACCGGCAACACATAGATCAGCGCGTGCGTCACCTCTGAGGAGGGGACAGAGGGTTTAGATAAGCTGTCCGGTCACCACCCAGATGAGATTAAGGACGGAGATCAGCGCTCCCATCTGTGGAGAACGGGACAGAAAAAAGGTGAACTGACGGAAAGAGGAAACAATATCAAGTGAATTAGTGGTGGTTATTCCTCAGGTGATAATGATGGTAACCGTACTTCGATCCATCAGAGTTTTATCATTAACACAGAAGTGAATGCCAATTACGGGTAACAGTCACCAACGGCATCGTTGCTGCATATTATGACGATGCAATCTTCCATATGATCCCAGCCATTTCACATGGCTCTCAAGTGGTTCGGCTATCCCAAACAGTCCCAAGTCCACCCACACCCAAGAGACTGCTTGTTTTTCTGCGGACCCCAACTACCACCAATCACTGCCGGGTTTAGACTCCCCCCCCCCCTGTCACATACCCAACCCCTCCCCCCAGTGCCACACGTCACGTCACCGTGACGCGTCACACCCCACCACAACACCCACCCATCGCTCAGAGCTCGGTCCCAGACCGGTGTAGCACCGACCACGGCAGGGCTCAGTCAATAAACGGGGCGCTCTGGTGCCGGACAGGGTCCACCTCGGCCCGACAGGGGTGACCTGCTCTTCCGCATGTGGCCCACACACGCAGTAGAACGTAGAAGAGTAGGAAGAATAATTCAAAAAGGAATACCGATAGGGCGGTTGAGCAGTGGTAAAATGACAAAGAACTCACCGGTACTGACAGGTGCAGATGTCAATGATAGGCTGATCAAAGTTGCATTCGCGGCTTTAGAGGATTATAATTCCGCTAAACCGTTATATAGAAACATTTAGACAGCTTATAAAAAGAAACTTTGTGAGATCAATGAAGCAGATCCTCAACCCATCCAATAAACGGCACGTTTGGAACAGATATTGAGATGCAATCATCCTAAAATTGCCGCAAAAATGCCAATAAGACAATATTCAAGACATTCAAGACCAGGAAAAACAACATCAAAATATTTTTTGTCCCTTGCAACTACCCCGGTTTCCATTCACATCCAATCACCACAAGAAGCGGGTGTCAAAAACAATAACAGGATGCTGTTGAAGAACTGACCTGCGCGGTGCCACCCGAAGCTCATGCGTGCCGTGGCCGGTCGGGAAGCCACCCAAAGTGAGAACAGTGAGATCATGAAGCTGGCAAAGTCGGCCAGCAGGTGGGCAGCGTCCGTGGCGATGGCGATCGAGTTGGAGAGGTAGCCGCCTGTAGAGTAAAGCAAACATGGCATCAGGGGGTGAGCGGTCAGTCGGAGGGAACAATGCGCAGGAGTGAGAGCAATTGGTCAAAAAACGATAACTACAACAAGGCTGCGAAATCCAACGAATACGCATTTAATTTATTATTTTTTGCGCTTCGTTTTATTATCTCTGTATGCAAATTGGCAGAAACAACACTTGAGGAAGTTCTCCACAGAAGCTAGTGCATCTATTTAGAGGCAAATTTCGGTGGAATGACGTCATTGCGGTGAGCCGGTGACGTCATACTCACCAATGATTTCAGCCACCATGAATAGCAGGCACAGGGCACTGGCGATCATTAGTTTCCTCCGTGCAGCCTGGTTCATCCCGGCTGCCCGAGACACGTGACAGTGCGAGTCTAGAAACACACAACACAGTCATGGTCACGTGACAGAAAAAAATAATTTAAAATAAGAAGGGAAAATGTTTAAAAAAAGCTCTTCGATATGGGTCACATACGGGCGTGTGTGTATGGAGGGTGGGGCGTCAAGTAGAGGAGTACAAGCAACGATCGTTCCTGTTCTTATTCTGAACCGCATTCATAAGGTAACAAGGTTTATTCAAGGACCGTTCCACAAGTGGCTGTCAGGGCCCAGTCAATACAGATGCGACACATGATGTCACATCTCTTGGAAGGTCATTCCACGACAGCGCAGCCCTGCGTTGGATTGGGAAGAGCCTCCTCACCAGGGTGAGCCGGTAGCGAGGCAGCTTCAGCACCGGCAACCCGCGGCAGCGCTGCGCGTTTCGAGCTCCGATACGGCGGCACGAGGACGAAATATCGCTCGCAGGGAGTCCGGAAAAGCCTTAAATATCATTTTATCAATGTTGTCTCAGTGGATGGTTTATATAATGCTGTCTCAGCTTCCTCCACTGTTCATAAGGTGGCATCAAGCCCGGCCTGCGAAGAACTCCCAACGACGCCACCTGATACTTTATCGCCTTGCCAACAGCTACACCCAATGCATCGGAGCGTGAAAGGTAAATGCAGCCGCAAAGACCGACTGACCGTGCACTTAGGCTTTAGCACGACTCGCTGAGTGACTGGCCACCTGTATAATTTGGTGCATTAACGGCGCCGGCTGGAGCCCATGGTTTTGAAGGAACCCGTATTGACAGCTCATAACACGCCATTGATCTAGGAAGACGTGCAAACGCGACGAGGCCGATGGAGCACAAGGCCCGCTCGGAGCCCGCTCGTCGTTCCCGGGGCGCGGCCGGCCGCTGCGCTCGTCTGTCTGTTCGCGCGGCGCGGTCATGGCGCTGGGAGCGGGCCCGCGGCTGGCGCGGCTCGCGCTGGTCGCCTGCTGCGCGCTGCTCTCCGGGTACCAGTGCTGGATGCTGGTACAGATGTTCAGCGAGGAGCCCGTCTCGGTGGTCACGTCGTTCACGCCGTGGGAGGACGTGGCCGTGCCATCCGTCACCGTCTGCGGTACGCCTTATCAATGGCAGCGGTACCCGTTTATCTTCGGCCTGCCGCGAAACAGCACCGTCGGTCAGAAGCTCTGGTACTTTGGTAATAAATTCCACGAGGGGATTCCCACTTGCGAGCCGGCGTGTCGTCCCCAGGAGAGCGTCCCCTATCCCGGAGGACGGGTCGAGGTCGGTATCGGCTGGTGGGAGTCGTGGCCGTCGCTGAGCGAGAGCACCCCCTGCCACACACTCACACCGAACGTGACGTGGAGCCAGCTGGCTCAGGCCGCCGGCCAGAGGAGATTTGAGCTGAAGCTGAAGATGAATGACGAACCGTCCAACTGCGATTACCGGCTGTTTGTACACCCGCACCGGAGGCCGGTGATGTCCAGTCTTGGCGTACGCGGCGTGCAGCAGGACCTGCGACTGCGCTATCGCTGCCACGGGGAGACCTCCGATCTCGTCAGCGTCAAACTCATCTCCCGCATCATCGACCGGGAGAGTCTGAACCGCGCCCCATGCAACCCCGCCAAGGACTACTACTACGAGTCCTGCATCATGGACTGCGCCCACCGCCAGTGGGCCCAGCGGAAACACTGCGCCATGCCGGAGATGATCCGCGACTTCCCGCAGCTTCCCGAGTGCTCCCAGGCCGTGCTGAGGCAGCTGGCGCAGCAGGACGGCTCCCTGGCCGTTAACACGACCAGCTGCCCCTGCCTGCCGGCCTGTCGGATCCGCAGCTTTGTCGCCGACACGGGCGTGGAGATGTCCCCGGTGCGGGACGACAAAAAAGAGCCACTGATGGTGCGCGTGGAGTCCGCCTCGATCGCCGAGGAGGTGACCACTGAGCGGCGCTCCTACCGGCTGCCCAGTCTGCTGAGCGAGATGGGCGGCTTCGTCAGCCTCGTGCTCGGCGTCTCAGTCCTCTCCGTGGTCGACATGATCACCGAGGCGATCACCAGAACGCGCATCATGCAGACCACCGAACCGAAACGTACTGGGACCATCGGACCGGACCGCAGCCGGACCACCACAGGGGACCACAGCTGGACCACCACATCGAGCTGCAAATCCCGTGTCACCGTCACCGCCGCTGACAAAAGCGCTACGAACGCTGTCGGCAATTCGCGCAACTCGGTCAGGATCAGAGCTCAGGGAGAATCGCAGAACCCAGACGGCCTAGAGAACTCACCTCTTCCTGCATGCAACACAGCAGACGCCGAACTTCGATCGGAGTATAACATTTACACAATTGAATTCTAATCAGATTCACATGAACCATGGCCGTAACCGCCAATACGGTCAGTACGGAGTGTCCGTACTATCTTTAAGAATCTTGGTCCGTACCAGCCCCTTCTCAGACTTTTCCAGTAGGTATCTATTTGCCGCGAACGGTGCACCACGCCTCAGAAATGTTGCACGAACGACTCTCTTGCATGACATGGAGGCGCCCTATAAGCTTCATAGGCGCCTCTCTTCGCATGTAGGCGCCCCCATGGCCATAAGAGGTGCCCCTTATAGCCCTCACAGGTGCCCCTCTTTCGCATGGAGGCACCCATATGGGCATCACAGGCGCTCCTCTTCCGCGTGTAGGCATCCTTATGGCCTTCATAGGCGTACCTCTTTAGCACGTGGGCGCCCTTATGGCCTTCATAGGCGCCCCTCTTTAGCATGTGATTGTGGGCGCCCTGGGCCTCAGAGGTGCCCTTCTTACGCATGCTGGCGTTCCCTTCACAAGTGCGATGGCGTCCCCCATGAGGGATGGAGCCTCCTGTGACAGTTGGTCCGCACCACTCTGTTGAGCGTGATTACGTCACTGTCCATGCAGGCCTACCAGGATTCGGTGTAGGCTCATCAGGGGCCGAGTAGGCCAATCAGGGGTCGAGGTAGGTCTATCATTTGGGGCCGGCATTAGCGAGTCAGGTGCAAAGTACTTCGATCACCGTATTAGGGGACGTTGAAGGGTTCTCAGGGTCCGGGCGGGCCAATTATTACCCCCGATGGGCCTATGACGTGCACTGATGGACTAACGCCAGTCCCTGATGAGCCAACACCATCCCCTGATCGGTCTGTGAAGCCCTCTGATGGATCTATATAGGCCACTGGTATGCGTAAACGGACCCCTGATAGACCTTCGTGGCCTCTAATTGTCCTAACTGACCCATGATGAGCCCAAAGTGTCCCCTAACGGCCATACAATCGCCCCTGATGGGCCAACGCCGGTCCCTGATCCGGCCTCAGAGGTCTGTGCAAGGCATCCCCATGCCTCTGGCCCCGTCTCCGCGAGAGAAGGGAGCGGATCTGACCGCAACCTTTACTTCGATATATGTACTTAAGCAGCTAACAAGCCTGGATTCACTCCGCTCGCACCACTCCGGATCCGCTCAAGCCCCGGATCCACCGGTGGGTGGAGACACGGCAGCTCGCTGTTGCAACAATGCATTTGCCTCGTGTATCGTTCATCCTCTTTTCATTCTCCAATCTCTCCTCTTCCCAATCGCAAGCTGCACCCGGCATAAAAGTGAGAAGACGCTCCCACGCCTTGACCGTCGATATTTTCGCCGCGGCTGAGCATTTTTGTGCCGTGTTTGTTCAGTTTTTCTTCCGCTTCTCACTGATAACACCATCGCTCTCCGATAGCAAGGATCAGAGCCGAGGGCACCTAAGTCGTTAGGGTAACGGTCCGAAGCGAATAAACGTAAACACATTCGATGAACTGGCGACAAATGACGGAAAGGGATGCGATAAGAATGATGAGCCGATTTTGCGGCAAAAATTTGGGCAGTTCTGTCCGCTATAATACATGTGCTGACTTGCAAAACGTACCTTGGGCTTTTTACGCTACGCGAAGGTGATTTGCTTGATGCATTGCATTGCATTGCATTTGCATTGAATGATCGGTCAACTAACATCTGGCTACCCTGAAAGCTCCTTGTCCCATCTCGTACCTTTGTAGAGCCGCTGCAGCTCCTCGATCTTCTCCTGCGAGCATCCCTGTTCACAGGCGGTGAGCTCATCTCCGTGCAGGCAGTAGATGATTCGCCGAGAGTCCACGGGCGTATCCGCAGTCGGCCCGAACGTGTTGGAGCCGCCGCCGTCCGGCCTATGGGCACAGGTGCAGCACCGACATCAGCGGGCGGGACAGGTCGAGTTTGTCAGGCACGGGGGAACAGGAGGCGACGGCTGTTGTATCTGTGGATGGCTGAAGGTCCGGCCAACAACTCCTAATCATGACGTTTGAATGGGATCAACATCACACGATTAAAATCCAAAGATACAGATGCCTGCCATCGATCAGTGATCACACTCAGTTTTTTGTGATCTTTGTTTTGATTTTTCTAATGTTAAGGCACAATGGACTAAATCTTTCTGTCGGGTCGGCACTCGGCACCGTATGTTCAAACCCGGAGCGTCATGGAACCGCAGCAAGACACACAAACATACACTTCTCCGAACCGGCGGCAAGATTAACTCGACATTCTTTCCGACATTCCTTAGGGAGCGGTGTGGGCTGTCTCCTTCTGAGACCTGTTACTCTCTACGTTCCGACTCGACGTTACACTCGCTTATTTGTGCCCGTCTTCAAGCATCAACAGTTAGCATAAGTGCCTCAATTTACGTCTTAATTACAGAAAGAAGAGACATACCCGAACCACGCCTCCTCTGGACTGCCGAAGCGGACGGTAAGCAGCGTCGAGGCGTCACTCTGCTGCGTGCCACCGTCCGCCAGAAGCGGGGTCTTCTCCGTAGCCGAGGACTTGGTCCGCGGGGGTGTCATCTTCACCGTCAGATATCAGTGCCGGAATCCAAAACGAGCTCAAAGATATACTTTATATCTTGAGGCAAACTCCAGAATCCAAGTATGCTTCAGAGTTCAGACACCAGTTTTATCTCGGCAATTCAAAAATTACTCCAGGCACAGAACACGTTCCGATCTGATATCCACAGTCCGATGGCAATACCCAGCCACTCTGCACGCTGTCTCAGTCACTGCAACAGACCACCAATCTGCTCACCGAGTCCACGTCACAGCACCGCGTCCATGCGACAGGGGCGCGCTCCCGACCCTGAATGGCCCCTCTCCAGGCGGCGTACGGGGCGGCGCCGGCCCCGATACCGTATCAGAGCCGCGGCGCACGCGGTCCATGCCCCCGGCACTACCCTTACACACGGCACTGTGCGCTCCTCCGCCGTGTGCCCCCGGCAGGGTGGCCGCTATCTCGGGAAGGGGAAATTGCGTTCGTGCGTACTGCGAAATTCTTTGACCGGTGTTGTGACAGAATAGGGAGATGGGAGATAGGAGAATAGGGGGGACTCGAGCTTACCAGTCGACCTGAGCATCGCAACAGATATTATGGTATTTACCCGTGCAATGGGTAATAACTAATGACAGCCAGTTGATAAAGGGTAATTGTCGGGACCTGGCGGGCAGGCAACATAGGTGCTGGAAACGTTCAAATGCTAAGCATACAAAACTCCAGATAACAAAGAGCCCGCAGCCCGAGTGCCCACCGGATGCAGTGGCCGCTCCACACGGTACAGTGCGGTACCACTCGGGACACCGCCTGCGGTGGTGAGGGTAAACAAAGCCCACAGCCGCCCGCCCACCCCCTCTCGCTGCCGGTCTCTGAGCGTGTATAGTGTCAACAGAACCACGCCGTCAGCGGCTGAACAGTCACCAGCTGCGGCCGATTTCATAAAGCCTGGTAGTATTTTACATCACGGTGTATTTTACGCCCTAAGAAACTACGCCCTCTAGAACTGGGCTGTTTTATTAGGATCACTGGGTGTATTATGCCCCGGTTGTATATTATCATTTGTTTTGGACTGCATTTTACTACATCCATCACTTTAATCATAGTAAGTAATATCATATGGCTGCATCCGCAATTTTTCTACGAAACCGTTTGGACATAAAATGCAACCGAATGGGTGGGAAACTGCGCCATTCGTAATTTTTGAACTTTTATGAAATCAGCCGCAGATTGCGCCACGTCCGACGGGACATTCACGCTCGTAAGACGCCAGGCCTTAGCGTCGCTTCCCGGGGTTTGAATCTCAGACTACTCTTGAACTAGCGAACGCTTCCACGGAGAGATAAAATAAAAATGATAACATGTAGAAAAAAATCATGCGAAACGATGACGGCGGCGGAACATTTAACCTCTCGTCGAATCCATCGGTTCTCTACATAAGCACAGCCGACGTTGTGCGACCGCCTTGCCGTTTCACCTCTCATTGAACCATAGAGCTTCGCCAAAGAAAAACACGAGCGTGTGCGCCGTTACGAGACACAGCGACTGGCAACATATTTTAAGGTCTTAGGTCAACCAGTCACCTATGAGACACTCAGGTCAAGAAGTTTTCCGAAGGAGTCATATCGCCCGCATCGGCAGGTCTCGATTCGATCGACCCGTTTGAAGCAATCGCGGGCAAACCCTCGAGTGTGCACCTGCACCACCCCTGGCGGGGATGCGAGAAATAATGGCGAGTGGGAATGCTTATCAATTAGCAGGCAGCTAAATAACCGGGATATTCCTATTCTACAAATTTCCTGTAATTCCTCGGTAATTCGGATACCGTAGTTAATATTGCAATTGAAACTAGCAAATAAACTCCAACGTAGCATTGACACTTACAGAAAGTTAAGAATAGTCCCATTTTTCTGAGGATGGGACAGATAATATATGCAAAAAAGGATGCCGTTATTGATATCAAAATAAGGCTTTTCAGGCCCTCACACATGTCCGTCGCACGTTTTAACCCGCGCGGGGCTGGGGGGGGTAAATTTTACCCCCCTCGCGAATTTTTGCAATATCTCAAAAACGGCGGCGCTGCGCGCCGCCAAACTTTCAGTACCTTTTCTTACATCAATTTGACACGTTCCCTGAAAATTTGAGCGAAATCCGGCGGAAAATTTTTGAGAAATTGACGTTTTAGTGACGTCATGTTCGCCATTTTCGCCTCAAAAACGGCTAAATTTCAAACGCCGCTAACATCTTCATTTTTAAAGGAATCAAGACGTAACAACAAAGGTTATACGTAATTCTACTTTGTCTATCAAATGGCTATCTCGGTTTTTTGAAAATTTTGGATTTTGGCCCAATTTTTTTTCTCAAAAAACTGACTTTTTTGGGAAAATGATTATAAAATCCAAAATTTTGAGTGTATCGAAAAAACCGGAATATATGTCAGAGAAGTGGTCTATGTGCACCTACATACCAATTTTTAGAAGAATCGGTTCAAAAATGTGGGAGTTATTCAAGATTTTATGACGTCACGACACACAAAAATTTTGAAAAAATGATTTTTTTCGAAGTTCTAGACCTCGTATGGAAACAAAAATAGCACCATTCGATTCGCCGTGAAAAACTGCATCAGATAGACACCTTTTTAGGCCTTAACAACCAACTTCAAATTTGACCTCACTTGACCTGACCTTGACCTGACCTCGACCTGAAATTCATCCAGAGGTGGTCCATATCAGTTATTGAGTGTGCCTATTGAATTCTATGAGTAAAATGACCCATAAAACATGTGTCGCACATGCCCTTTTCTATATTTTGTTTTTTGGTGACCTGACCTGACCTGACCTTGACCTTGACCTCTGAATGATATTGTATGCAACGAATATTGTCTTGGTAGCCTAAGAACACGTTTTGGGCAATCAGTCTCAGTCGATGACTCCATTCTTCGGCAACTACGGTGCAAGGCCGATACTGTAGAAACTTGCAATTTGTACCCTTGACCTGACCTTGACCTTGACCTCAAACTTTAAATTAAGTACATGTTTTTAGTTGTTCGTGATGAGATCTTTCGATTGGCGTTTGATTTTTCCAAATCGGACCATTAGTTCGGGAGATAACAGGGGGGGGGGGGTAAAATTTACCCCCCCCCCCAGCCCCGCGCGTTCGGCTGGAGACCCCAGCCCCGCGCGGGTTAATTGAGCAGCCCCGTCCCGGTGCGCTAGACAGTATCATTGGCTCGGCATAGGACATCCAGCGAGACGATGTGATGGTGGCCTTGGCCGCCGGCTAAGCGGCCCACTTGGCACAAGTGTCGACCGACCCCGTCACCGCCGTGACAGTAACCGGGTCGGAGGGAGGGGGCAGCAAAATGGCGCAATTGGTCCCAATGTCGGCATTTAATTGGCACTTGAAAAGCGTCTACTGAGGAGCTCAAGCCGAAACGCAGCTCTTGAACATTGATTTAATCTATCCACGAAGGGGTTAAGCTCTGTATATTTTACTCGTGTATCCGCGTGTTGTGTGGGGAGGGGGAGTTGACTTGTCTGCAGTCCATCAACACTTGCCAGTCCGTCACCAAGTGTGGGGCTGAGTCAGCCCGACGTAGTCGAGTCTCGCCTCATCGTGTAATGCATATGTTGACACAGCAGCTATTTCCTCGCATGCAGCGTACACCATTCGCCAGCAATAAGCTCTATACTCACCCCTCCGCCGGGAGAATGGCATCCGGCTCCTCATCCAGCAGGCGCACTTTTTGTCCGTATTTACGGCTATCTTCTCCCACCACAGCCCCGTCCTGGCTGCCCGAGAAACCGAGCTTCGGGTTATCGTCGCGTGGTGGCAGCACCGGCGTCTTGACAACCACGTCCAGGTGGGTATCTTTGAAGGAGACACAGTACGTCGAGCTGGCCGACGAGACGAGACGGGAGCGAGATGGGACAGCGGGAACCTCCGCTGGCGGACTCGGAGCCTCGGCCATGATTGATTGAGTCCCTGAAACAGATGAAGAAGATATGGTGGTTAGGTAGAATTGAGATGATTATCAATTTCTATGTGCAACATGCTTTCTCTCAGGTAGAGAAATTACTCTGAGACACATCTTGTGACCATGATGGCACAAAATAATGAGCTTGTGAAAGTATTTCAAAAGACAAGAACTTAATAAAATGCAGACTAGAATTGCAAAACTACTGTAAATCATAAGACAAAGTACAACTTTATGTTATACTTCATCAAAGATATGGATGTATTTTGGTTTACTATGTAGTACATTGGCCATGAACACATCACTTGATCAATATACTATCAAATCATGAGCTTCCAATCAAATCAAATCAGATCTTCAAATCAAATTGTGTTGTTATGTAGCTATAAAAGAATGAAGCCCAATTGGCATGTAGACTGCATATCAGCATAAAATGGAAAGTCTGGCACCATTATTTGAACTTGTTTCATTTTAATTCAAAATAGGTACTTGGGTCAATAAATGGTACCTCTACCTATATGAAGGCTTCAGGCAAATGGTATGCTCTGTTGGGCAGGATCACCATTGAGCCTTGCCTAAGTAACATCTTGTGGGCTATAACACAGATAACAATAAACTGCTGTTATCTGCATCAGATAGCAGTAGAACTGCTGTTATCTGTGTCTATAGCTGCCTTTTGCACCCTCTAAAACTGGAAAAATTCACAAAGCAGAAACATGAAAGGAAAGAACACACCTAATCCTGTCAGGTGACACCACAAATTGATAATTAGAACACCTACTTTTTAGTTGACAAACAAAAATTAATGATAATTACAGTCCTTTTAATACAAAACATTAATAAAATACACCCCACGGCCCATCAACCATTAAGTCAGGGGTTAAAATACCTTAGGTAGAGTTAGCTGCTGTCAGGTTAAATTACGCTTTGGTTTGGTATTTCTGCTTATTGTGTAGAACTTGACTGTGGGTACCTGTTTTTGAAGAGTTAAGGATTGTATGAATAATTTACTAGGCTGATAGCATGGGTTGTGACAATGAAGTGTGGTTTTTATTCAATTTTGAGCCCAAGGTGCAAAAGGCGACTTCACCATCTCCTATTAGGGGAAGATGGGGGAACACCGACCCCCTTAACCTTTTAGGGTCTAGTCACGTAATTTTTGGCCAAATGATCAATCTCTCAGTTTCATTAGATTTTTGCATCAATTTTACATATATATCAACCAATTGTTTTCTTGTAGTGTCCTTCATAATTGCATTATTCCACATTTAGTAAATGTCTACATTTTTTGGGGTAACACCGCCCGAGCTCAGCAGGCAATGAAATTTGCAGATTGCTGGACTATTTATTAAGTTGTTCTTCTTATCGTAAATTTTGAGGCGTTTTAGTAGATTTCTAAAATACAGTGGAAGCAACTTTATTATATCCCTGGGACAATGTAGTACTCATTTATACAACTAGACGACTTAAAGTTCCAAAATTTCATTTTCTCGAAATTTTTCATAATCCTCTAAAAATAAAACATAGCAACAACGTTCTTTCTTTATTTGAAATGCGCCACTCCTTGGTTAGGTGTTACAATGTGCTTTTAAGTACCGAATTTCCCAAGTGGGCGGTATTACCCAAGTGTCTGCATTTTTATAAAAATCCTTCAATATGGCAGCACGACAAAAATTTTGCTAGAGCAGGAGCACGTAATGCGCTTGGATGAGTCCCAATTATGGCATAAAATACTACTTCAGGACTAAAGTCTGTCAAATAAGATCAGTTTTCTTCTGTTTTTTTTATGTCAGAAAAAGTATAAAACACATTCACGAAACGTAAAATTAGGAATTTCTCGCAAATCACCTAAACCAATGCGGTGCACTGCCCATAACTGCGCTCAAGGCCATATAACCACTGCGCTTCTGTTGTCGTAACGCTGCCAAAAAACAGTCAGCTGTCGCCTTAGACCTTTTTATATTTCTGATATCGGGGTAGGCGGTGTTCCCGAAAGGGCGGTTTTCCCCCATCTTCCCCTATATGCCATCATAATACACCAACTTTGCCTATATTGATATGTTTTCATTGATACCTACCTAATACCTATTATTACCAACGGCCTTGCCTATTACGAATAACCTGACAAATATATCCAAAAAATAAAATTTCATGTTCTTACTGATATCAAAAGCTAAAAATCAGACATTCCAACTTTAAATGGATTGAATTTAAAAAGCATTGTCTGTCCAACTTACAGCAGCTGCAACTTCAACTTGAGCTTCTCCCAAGGCTATATAAACCTTATATAGGCTTGTCCCAACCAACCATTACGGAGGTTTAACCCACTTACTTATCGCGGATATATCCTATACTGTGCCAGTACCAAGGCCAGTACTGCCGTCATCACCCCTACTAGCAGCCGCCGTTGATGTCAATAATGCCCAGATCCTCTACAAAAAAGCCGAAATAAATAAATATTGTGTTCAAAGCGTAATACAAAGAAAAGCTGACATACCAAAGTGCTACTACCATTGAGCAGAGTCCGGAAAAATAGTCTTCGAGTACTATTTTAGCTGCTTTCGAACACAAATGAACAATAAATCATTTGACGCGGCTGAGACATTCCTAATAAGTTTAGGACAGCTAAATAAAAATCTTGCGAAAGCTACGATAACGGATCAGATCCAAGTGTCTAAAAATCACTTTAGGCTTCTCATAATCACGGTGACTATCTCATAATAATATACAAACAGGCATATTATGACAGTAGGGTAGGGTGGGGTAATTTGAACATGTGGGGCAATTTGAACATAGTGTGAAAAACATAAAATTACGGAAAATCCATCAGTGGCATGACGATAAGACCGATGGGGGAAATTATCGTAACTAAAAGGGCTATCATATG
Source organism: Amphibalanus amphitrite (assembly GCF_019059575.1). NCBI lineage: Eukaryota > Metazoa > Arthropoda > Thecostraca > Balanomorpha > Balanidae > Amphibalanus > Amphibalanus amphitrite. The sequence goes on along the minus strand of NW_024882010.1, from coordinate 276,074 downwards.
AACGGAGTTTAAAGTTTCGGGGAATGAAGATGTTGACGCACACTGTAAAAAATCAATTTCGCAAGTAAAAACGCCTAAAAACACGTCATTGCAACTTCATTGCAGCGCAAAATCTTGCATTGCTAGCGCCTAATAAGCAACGGCTTTTGTTGTACAATGACCTAATCAGTGCCTTCAATCCAAGAAATTTGCTTTTGAAACCTGTTTTTAAATATGGCAAAATAACTTTTAGCGTGGGGGTAATTTGAACATAGTGTAAGAATTTCAGTGAAGACAGGGATAGCTCCGAAAAAAAAAAACGTTCCCAGTATTTTTTTGCCAATATTTTCGACCCAAAGCAGTAGCAGATTAGTGATGCCAGTTTTATAAAATTTACGTCTTATATCCGTCTAATATCCGGCATTTTCGTTGATTTCCGTTAAAAAATGTTAAAGTCAGCCATTTGTCCAAATGTGTCCGAAAATTACTCATTAACCCGCGACCTGGTGGGGGGGGCTATTTTTTGCCCCCCCCCTCCAGACTTTTCAATATATCTCCAGAACCGCTGCGCTGATCGTCACCAAACTTTCAGTACCCTCCCGGACATCAATTTTACACATTGTGACCAAAAATTTTCCCAAAGGCTATGATAGGTTGGCCGGAAATGACGTCAGAGTGACGTCATGTTCTGCCGTTTTCGACCCAAAAAAGGGTTTTGCGGGAAGAGCTGTCAGGCCTATAGCTTTGCAAATACAGAAAAATAAAAAAGACATAAAAGCTGTAAAATTGACAGGGCTACAAAAATGTCATCCCGGATTTTTGAAATTTTTAGATTTTGACCCCCAAAAATCAATAAATAGATTTTTTGGATATAATAGTCGGAAAATCCAAAAAAAATTAATTTCGCAAAAACCGGAATATATGTGATAGTCCCTACCGCCTTCCATCCACATACCAAATTTGAGATTGATACCTCTTTTTTTGGCGAAGGTATAGCGAAAAACTGTTCAAAATTGATGACGTCAAATTTTCAAACTCAATTTTTAGCAATTATAGACCCCGTAGCGCAAACCAAAGACCACCATTAGACTCCCCGTGACGAGCTGCTTCGAATCAATACCCATTTTATGGAAAACTATCAACTTTAAAATTTGACCTTTTTTGGCCTGCCCTTGACCTGACCTTGACCTCACCTTCACCAGAAAGTGACCTAAGCCGTACCTGATAGTCTTATGACCAACACCATTGAGTTGGAAATGAAAAATTGGCCATAAAACATGCATCACACAACCTTAGTAAAGTTGGGTTCATGTGACCTGACCTGTGACCCTTGGTGACCTGACCTGTGACCTGACCTGGTATTGTCAGTGACCTCTAATAGCAACATATCTATTAGGCAACTGACGCCCTATCGCTGATTCTCGACAAAATGCGTTTTCCTCGGTGTTATAGCGTACCTAGAGGACCCGTGAACGTTGAAACATTTCATCTTTGACCTGACCTGTGACGTCATCGGTGACCCTGAGGTCAATGAAATTTGGTTTCCTTCGACAAATTTGACAGGCCTTTCGAACGCCGTTTAAATTTTGCGGATCCGTCCAGTAGTTTCGGAGATACGAGGGGGGGGCAAAAAATAGCCCCCCCCCCACCAGGTCGCGTTATAAACAGACCCCACCAGGGCGCGGGTTAATCAACACTCAAAACTGTCATTTAAATTGCTTATAATGTTATTTTACCAGCCGAAAAGTGTTCATTATATTGAGAGCTTAACAAGCTTTCCATTCGCCAATCAAAGCTATGCACGATTACTTTATAAAAAGCTCTGAAGTGTAGCAAGCCATCGTCCAATGTTGTCCAGTCTGCAGTGCTACCTTTGTCCAACCAATTCCGAATTGGACATTGAACAAAATCAGAACTCCAAATGCCCAGGTTTCGATTGGCACCACTATAACAGATGCAGTAAGGTTGGGAGAGCTTTTATCGAACAAAAATGATAGACGTTCTGTTAATTGAAGAGAGGCGAATTCTGTCAACTGACCGGTGCGCAGCGTGCAGAAATTGATACTTTGCAACTGTTATTTTTGTTGTTGTGTTGATTTTTCAAGTGAAGGTATGTTTAGAATTGTTCTGCCTATTTGTTTATGGGTCAAACAACATCGGTGCTTGCGAGACTTATCATTTTTATGACAGGTAAAGGCAGTATGTTCAAATTACCCCAGGGCGGGGTAATTTGTCATTTGAACACACCGTGAATTGGTGGAGAAGTGAGGCTATGCTATTCAAGGTATGCTCGGCTCGTCCAAAAATGAGGCTTGCATGGTGAAGGCAAGTGACACTTGCGCTACTGAAGCAGTTTTTCTTCATTCAGGGTTGAGCTGGAATTTGGTACCTACAACGGAGAAGACGTAAAAATATGTTCAAATTACCCCACACTACCCTACACAAGTGGGCTAGCTTTGTAGTCTCTTTTGAAACGAATATGAGCACTAGGCCAGGCTCGTATAAATTAAATCGTATGCAATTATAATTTAGGAAAACAACCACCCGTTTTCTGCATCAAAAGGCTATCGTCACAAAAAGTGAAAATCAGACAAAACTTTCTTTAGAAAGAACGTTACTTATTTCAAAACCTGATTTCGCGACCGGTTGGCGGCTACCTCATACCGTCGCCCATTTCGAAGAGCGCCACGAGGCATGAGGCAAGGCATCGCATCGTGTCAATAAAAAAATGTTTTGTCGTGCTGCCCACTTGGATAAAGGCTATATCTAAGGGAAATAGATATCAGCGTGCGACATCTCGATAACCCTTGAAATTATAATCTAATTCATAAGTAACCGTATCGAGACGAAAAGCATTCAGCATTACAGGGTTCTACAGCGCAATATCAATATAATTTCGCCGGTACTGGCTCCCAGACCATCTTGGCTACATTTTAGTCACGTGACCTTCGAATTTTTGTGACCCTGACCGGTCAAGGGGTGTACGGAGGTCATTTCCTGTGCAGTAACCAGCGTGCGCAGACCAGGTGTCCAAGATGGCAAAACTGCAGAGCAAATCGTCCCGCAGCGGGGCAGTCGGCATGGTTGCCGGCGGCATGACCCACGGCCAAGTCGCCGAGGCACTGGGCATGAGGTGCCGCACGATTTGGCGCTGGTTGTCACGCGACAGAAGCGGATAGACGCCTGAGAACAAGCTAGGTCGCGGCAGGAAGACTTTCGCAAGCCGGGTATAGCCAGGGTTACTTTTACAGGAAAAGTCGAGAGGGGAAATAAAGTTTGGGGCAAGGGCGGATCCAGGGGCATCTGAAAGGGGGCCCAATGCCATTAGGGTTTTGTTAGGGTGGCGCCTGCAAAACCTTACCTACCCCCAAATCCTCCCCGGATTCTGGCCACTTTATATTGTTAGGTTGCCAAAAAATAAATTAGCTAGAAAATATACGTAGGTACCGGGCTTCTAAAAAAAAAAGTTAGACGATTTTATAATTAACGTATTGAAGGGTGTATCAGTGTAACAAAACATAATTGGGTATCACCTAAAAGCCTCATCAAAGACATTTCGTTTGAGGGGATTTCGACCCTCGGCAGTCGCTTTTCTGAGCCGCGCCGAGGTCATGTTTGAGATGATTCCCTTTTTGCTCGATGCACAGTTTAGCCCGGCGCAGCGCGCATGCAGCACGACCCACGGAAGGCTGCAGACGGCACACCGCTGACTTTACTGCATCCTTATGATCTTCGGAACTTTTTGGGTGGTTTCGGTACACCTGGGACTTGAAGTGGTCCTATAGGAAACAGTCCGGTGGGGTTACGTTCGGAGAATTCGCCGACCGTGTCTCGAACCTCGGGATCACGCGCTGCCCGAAGCGCTCCCACAGCCCCTCCCGGTTTTCTTTAGCGGTATTGGCGTGGCACCGTCTTGCTGGAACCATTGGATCTTAACCCGCGCACCGACGGGGGTCTGCGCCAACTTCGTACCGACGGGGGGGGGGCGGATGACCGCCCCCCCCCCCTGAGATCTCGAGAACGAAGCAAGATAGCGACAAGCGGTAAACGGCATCGGATACGCACGGCCAAGATCTACAATTTTTACAAAGGTCATTTTCAGGTCAGGTCAAAGATGACGTCACAGGGGTCGAAAAAGTCAAAATGGCGGCGCTAGATATGGAGAGAGTTTTTCTCGAATACCTTTCGAATTAGTCAAGATAGGAACAAACTAAGGGCATCATCGTGATCCTCTCGTCAATCCGCATCGAATGATATATATGTTGACCTCGAAAGGTCAAGGTCAAAGGTTGACCTCAGGTCACGTGACCTCGAGGTCATCATGTATATCATTCGATGCGTCTTGACGAGCTGAACACAATGAGACCATCCACGCGTCTGTATCTTGTTCCTGTACGGAGTTATTGGCCAAAAACCTTTGGTGACCTTTGATGACGTCACATGACCTCACAGCTGCCCAACAGCAAAACAGACCTCAAGGTAGTGAAGGTTGATCGTATATGAAGTCATGTATGGTATATGGGGCCATTCCGACCCGTTTTAGTGGTAAAAACAGGGAGTTGATTTTTCCCCCATTGACTTATAATGGGGAGGTCGCGAAATTGACCTGACCTTAGGTCACCGATATCAAAATTCCGAGATATACAAATTGTAGCTACTAATGACCTAATAATATCCTGCGAGTTTCAAAGGCCTCCGACATCTACTGTAGCTCTGGCACGGTGACAAAGTTGCAAAAAAGTGACTTGAGGTTGGGTCATTCAAAGTGACCTGGTGACCTGACCTTAAAAGGTAGGAGGTTCAAACTTGCACACCATGTGTAAAATTGATGGGGTTATAGTCATACCAAATTTCGCGGCGCTACGCGCCGCGGTTTTCCCGCTATTCGCGAAAAACCTCAGGGGGGGCGGATATCCGCCCCCCCCGTCGGTGCGCGGGTTAAGCGTTTCCGGATCTCTGCTCATCCTGCACTGAAAAAAACTTACTCCCCATTTTCTAATTTTAGAATGTCAAAAAGCACTCCTGCAATCGAATAATTTTATGACCTGGCATAAGTGCCTAAAATGGGGAGTTTTGGGGAATAAAACTAGCATATAGAATATATTTAGTATCCGAACGCTTAGGTATATTATTCGTGCTAGGGAGTAATTTTATGACGGAGGATAAAAGTATGCTATCTTTGGATAAAATTACACCAGATGATAATTTTATTAACTTAATACTAAAATTACTCCCATTCGGGGAATAATATTGCCATGCCAAAAAGCACTCCTTTTTTCGATAATTTTACCCCGGAGTAACTCCCCGGTAAAATCAAGCCCCGGTGTAAAAGTACCACCCCTGATAATGCGGGGTGATGTGATAATATTATGACCAAGTGTAAAATAAGGAATGCATTTAAACAATGTATTGAAACACCAACAATTGATTAACGAATGGTACCTGAGCATCAGCAGGTACATCTTAATTTGGACGCACTTCCAGTGATGGCGCATTGCGGCCGACAGGGACGTAATTTTGCTTCCTAGTTGAGAAGCGGCGTCTCAACTGGGAGGCAAAACTTCGTCTCTGCCGGCCGCAATGCGAAATCACTGGAAGGACGTTCAAGGTCACAACTCACAAGGGCGTTATGGTTAACACTGAGGCTAACGAATAACATCTGCGCACAGAACCACCGCCACGGAAGGCAGATAAAACGAGCGTGTATGGTTAACACTGAGGCTAACGAATAACATCTGCGCACAGAACCACCGCCACGGATGGCAGATAAAACGAGCGTGTATGGTTAACACTGAGGCTAACGAATAACATCTGCGCACAGAACCACCGCCACGGATGGCATATAAAACGAGCGTGATCTGGGCTATGAAAGACGTACTGAGACTCATTGGCGTACTGAGACCGCCGCAGCCATGAATTAGTCATAATACAGAGGCTCCAGTAGTGTGAGCCACACGTTGCGAGTCACTTGAGCCACAGGTGAGCCACAAGTCACGAGTCACTTGAACCACAGGTGAGCCACAGGTCGCCAGTCATTTGAAGTGGGCATCTCCGATGCTGGTTCTACACTACCTGGGTAACCTCCCACACCTTCTGTGATAAGCCAGATAGGTTTACATCGAATCCCACACTCCGGTAAAGAATCTCGAACAGGGCCCTGCAGGGCCCCGTGAACTTTGTGTAGAAGACAGCGTGGGCGGCCGTCATTAGGGCCACGGTCTCCAACCAGGTGGCCGGCAGTTGGCAGACCACCACACCGTCCACCGATAGTTCCTCACCTGCCTGACGAACCCCGTTTCTCGGATCCGCCAAGGTGCCAATGGTTGTTCCACAACCATAGGCAAGTAGAGCTAGCAGCTCGTCGTCTGCCGTGAAAAAGAATATTGCAGTCAGTTGGCATCAATGCATATCGTACAAATAAACGTAAAGGAAACCTAGGAGAGAAACAAGGAACCGCGTTCGTACAGTAGCTGGCTATGCCATCTACAGTATCTGGAGACGATTCTTCGCTTCTTCCTGATTTCTTTTCACTCTCAAAATCGTAGTACGGTGCGTAGTACGTTTGCGTAGTACGATACACTCTTACAACTAAACGTGGTGCATAATTACAAAATAATTATACGTCGTTAAAATATTTCAGTGAAATAAGAAATTCGTACCCGATGTTCCGCTGTCATGGTTAAGTATGGAGTGCAAGTAGGTATCAAACTGCATGTAACTGTGGTATATTTGGAGACAATGAAGACAACCATGAATGGAGACAACCTGAATGGAGACAACCATGACTTTTCAATATCACTAGAGTTAAACAACACTTTTTGACTAATAGCAAAACCAACGACGATTTCAAAAAACCGACGTTGCAGGCACCGTCACCGGGGCTGACAATGTATTGTTTACAAACAAACACTAACATATAGCATGACAGGACCGGGAACACCGCCAGACACGCCACCACCGCTAGCCGTCAGCCGACACCTCGACTTCCCAGTACGCGGCCAGACTGATGACCCGCGAGCGGTCACGGCCGCTCGCGACCCCAACGCCCCTGGTGACGGCTGCCGCAACTATGGTTTCAAAAAACCGACGTTGCAGGCACCGTCACCGGGGCTGACAATGTATTGTTTACAAACAAACACTAACATATAGCATGTCCGTAGCGAGAATCCTTCTGTGTCCCTGCCTACTGTAACATACTGTCGGTAAACGAATCAGGCACCTTGTTGTGCACATAACGGTCCATAAACACGGAACGAGTCTTCCAACGACCGAGCCTCTGAACGTCGTCAGCGTTGAAGCCGTGGCCCACGGCCGCTGTTGCCCCGGTGGGCCGGAAGTCCTTGGGTGTGTGTCCCGGCGGCAGGCCGTACTCCTCAGCCGCCTGGATAGCGTCCTGCAGCACCCCAGCTACAGCACTGGCGGATATGGCGCCGTGCGGTCGCACCAGGCTGACAAATAACGGCCGGGTCCTGGGACAGCGAATGGACTCCGTGCGGCTAATGTACACACGCAAGGCCTCCACGGGATCGACCTGTGCGTCCGAGCACGGGGGAATCGTAACTTCGAACCCCGTCCGCTGCGCGTCGTTCTTAACACCAAAAAAGGTCACGGAGGCAGATCCGTCAGAATCAAATTTCACATGATCTACCGACATAACAAAGCGGGACGCAACACTCGTGCAAAAATCAAACGATGACGCCTTAGGCGCCACATCCGAAGGCCGTAACATAAGGACAAGAGCTAACAGCGTAATTGTCTTCAGACGCAGCTGTTTCGTCGACAGAGTATTGTTGCATGGCCATGAACGAAACATACGAGTAAACGCGGACACATCCATGACACGCGAGCGCAACATCGGAACTGCGGTTCCACACTTAACAATCGCCTGACACAGCCGCGAAATATACTGATCACACATCAAATTGGCCATACCACATGCGTCATATGCTGCTCCTAACGCCGCAGAAATACATCTCAGAGTCGAATGAGGCCTGTCGGATGATTTGCATCGATGCAACAAAAATTCTGCTAAAATAGCCGTGTCAGCAGGAGGAAATTGAGCGGCACGATGGACACAAAACTCGAAACAATCCTGAAGGTAACGGTTATACGTCTGTTGAGTAGAGTCCGCCAAACACAAAACGAGAAGTTCACTCGCGGTGTGCGACCAGCCACGGGTACTCAGCTGGGTGCGCCACAAATCCGCCAAGCGTACAGTCTCCAGGCCGGATTTCGGTGTGGCTCGATCACCTCGAACCCCGGGAGGACCGGAACACATGCCCGCGACACTGGCGGCAGGCGCAGTGGCGGGGCGACGCTCAGCCGCCGCAGCCTGGCCATCCACGGCTGTGCCGGCCAGAACGGTGCGATCAGCGTGGCCACTGCCTGATGAGCTTCGATCGTGTCCAACACTCGTGGAATCAGCCTGAACGGCGGATTGACAAAGTTGTTGTGACTGGACCAGTCGGCCTGACCGAAAGCGTCTACCCCCGCTGTACCGGGATCTAAGTACCGACTGTTGTACAGAGGAAGGTGAGTGGTCGAACATGTCGCGAACCGATCGATAGAGTGAGGGCCAAACATCTGATCTAACTGTCGAAATACCTCTGGGTGTAAGAACCACTCGTGACGGAGGGGCAGCCTGGAAAGAGCGTCCGGCTGCACGTTGGATTCGCCACTGACGTGATGCGCTGTCAGCATCACGTGATTCTGAAAAGCAAAAGACCAAATTGCCTGAGCAATGGCGTCCAAGCGTTGATCAGAGGAGCCAAATTTATTGATCAGTGCTACAGTAGTGACATTGTCAGATAGGACTTCTATATTTTTCCCAGCAAGATGCTCCCGAAATGAGCACAGAGATAAAAGAACAGCGAGAAGCTCGCGAAAGTTGGACGACTCCTGGCTCACCGGCAAGGTCCAGAACCCTGATGCAGTCTGGGACACCGGTTCGGACAGCAGCGCCCCCCAGCCGGAAGCCGATGCGTCCGTGCTCAGTTGCATGTCGAAGGCCGCTGGCGGCAATAACACGCGGCCGTTCCAGCCGTCGAGAGATCGAATCCACCACCTCAGATCGGCGACCGCCTCCACCGTCCATGAGAGCTGTTCGTCCCACGATCTCCTGGAATTTAAAAGCCGATAAACATTTCGCAGCTTCAGTTTGCACGGAAAAACTGCAGCTAACATGCTAATGCAGCGCCCGGCTATGCGAGCTAACAACCTTGCTGAGAGATGGGACCGTTTCAGTACACGAGAAATGTCCTGTTTCAACTTCGCAACCTTCGATTTTGGTACCGAGATGGTCGGCGGACTGCCGACGGAGGCGCAGTGGATATCGAACCCCAGGTAAGTAACCTGTCTCGAAGGCTCAAGCGATGACTTTTGAAAGTTAATCTGCAGCCCCAGCGCACCGAGGGTGTCGATGCAAATACGCACGTGCTCTGCGATGTGTTCATGTGGAGCGGCTAACAAAAAATCGTCGACATATGCCATGATCGACCAAGGCCATATATAGTAGGTAGCGACACTGAGCGATTTGTTTACAGCCAGTTTCGATCCCGATGACGCAAATGTGTCGTCACGAGACAAAACAATATGGCCACCTCTAATGAGAACCAAGTGCAACAAGTTCCCAGATGTAGGCAGCACTGACGTCACCGGGATCGAAACCAACGACATCAGTACTGGACCTATGGCGAAGCAAAGTAGTGACCAAGATACCTATAAGAAACAGGTAGGTCCGATGTTTTGAGTAAAGCCCCCGTGACGTCATTATCATTTTTTATGTGGAGAATTCCGCCTATAAATTAAATATCCCACATACGAAAATTCGTATTATGTAATGAAAAATTACAATCTTTCAATTTCATCACGAAAACTATATTATTTATTTTAAAAATTAAAACCCTTCAAGCGTTTGACCCAACCCCCCGCTACACCTTTGGTCACGTGACTACGGTGGTGAACTTTGCTTTTTGCAATGTTGTGACCTAAACGGAAGTAATAAATGTTGAAGATGTATTATTTATGTTGTTTGAAGCAGCAATCGTGTAACTAGATTTTGAAATTATTTATAAACTGCTGTAAAGAGATCACGTGATGCTACCAGATTATGTACACGACAGCATCTTCTTGAACCTCGATTTCGAGTACTTGTACCTTCTTTGAGGCCTAATAATGGACGTTTTCGGATATAAAATGAAACACTAAATCTAATGACGCCAACATTTAATCCTTTTTGCACTTCCAGACTGAGATATCCTGGCATGAACTTTGGCCAATTTGTGTGTTAAGCCTATGGTGAAGGGAAAACTTCACGCCCAGCTGACGTCACAGACCTCGGCTACCAAATCGTGTCCGGTGGGGGTCGGTAGTGACACCCCCCTGTGATCGACATCCTATGTTCAATCCGAAGGTACTCTATGACGGCCCGAATGCACTTATGAAAATAATAAGGAGAATTCGCCCAGCCAAAGGGCAAGCAATTCCAAACGTACCAGCGTCCCCCATAGGCAAAGCCTAGGAAAGTTCGAAAGGATGGGTGCACGGGGAAATGAAAGAATCCATCCTTTAAGTCTAGTGTAACCGCGCGATCGTTATCCCGCATGATTTCGGGTAGCACAGACACGTTTTCAGATGAGAAATGGGGCACATCACAATGTGCGTTAACATATCGCAAATCACAGATCAGTCGATATTTTCCCATCTTTTTCGGTACCACCTTCAAGGCTGAAACACAAACCGGTGCATCTGTCACCTCCGACACAACACCTTTATTAGCCAAATCAGTAATTTCGGCATCGAGAAACTTTCGCTGTGCGTCATTAAACACGGGGTTTGGGTAGGCCCGCGGCTCTGGTACAGACGAGAATGACATCGGAACACCATTTTTTAACCAGTCCACCACAACACTGCTGGCGCCAATGCGCACCCACTCTGCGACATTGAGCGGCATCGTCAGCAGGAAGAAGTCCGACAAACAGCAGTTCAATCGTCAATGCACTGCGCGCTTTCACCTGCTCCTCGTACGGGCTGGCCCCGTCCGTATCCAGCCCCACGTGACAGGTCAAGGTCAGCTCGGCCGCGCGTCTGTCCCCAGTCAGCTGGCTGGAAACCCAGACCGCCCCGCCGCGGGCCGAACTGGAACCCGCGTCCGGGCCCACGGCTGCCCCGCCACGATGCTGGCCGGCCACGAGCCGTACTGACCTGATGGTACTGGCGGGCCCCGGCGATGGACACGGCCCGCTGGAGGTTCTCGAGGGAGTTCGGCGTGAAGGCGGCCGGATTTTGTTGCAGAGTAGAAAACAGCTTGGCTGTTCCGTCGTCAAACTGGTTACTAACCAGTAACTGCATGTACTCCTCTTGCAGGAAGCGCAGATGTGCCAGGCTGACGGCCGAGACCTGGTTGACGGCTGCGTCAGCCGGATCGCAGGTGGAGAGGAGCTTGAGCACCGTTTCCTGATACCGGGCCGACTTTTGAATGATATTGAACTTCGGAAGGTCTGCCCTGCACACGCCGGCCCGACTGTCGCCGACCATGAGATCAGGCGGCAGTTTCACCTGGGCGACGCTCTCTCGAATCGCCCGAAATTCAGCTTGAACCTCGCTGAACGAACCAGATACGGCACTGGGCATCAACTGATGCTGTTGCTCGATATCAGTGACGTGTCGACGGCCGACATTGTCACTTTCACAGTCACGGGCAGCGATTTTTTCCACAAGGCTCTCTAGCTTGTCAAACCTTTTCGCGATTGCGGCCACCTCACTTTGCAGCGCACTGATGTCTGCCATCCGCTCGGATTGGCAAGGAGCCGCCTCGAATACCGGCGGCTCCCGACTGCTCACGGCGGTAGCGCGCCCCGCGGGGTCACGGTACATAGAATACTAGGTAACACCGGTTTGTCCGCTCAACACAGGGCCAATGGTCACCACTTTCTTCAGCTGACGTCTGTGACCTTGAGCTGACCTAGGATGATAAACAGCTGACAATTTAGGCCATTTGGAACTCACTTGACAGCTGAAGAGCGTGATTTAAAATATAAATATTTGTCAGACACTGACAAAAGATATTATTCACCAGTCATTTTTTAAGCACATTCTGTCATAAATTTGCTGACTCCCACTGCTCTTCCACACGGCAGAAAATGCAAGTGCAAATTCTGCAGTCTTGAAGTGAACCAACACTTATGGTACACATGGTCGTTTCTCTCAGAGCACAACGGAAACTGCGGGAAAACAAGAGAGAGTCGGACTCTACAAATGAATGAATTTGGAAGAAAAATAGCTGCACTTTTTCCTGTGGAAATGATGATTTTGAAAACATTGGCCATCAACTTTAAAATTGCCTCCAAATCTGAAAATGTGTGAATTGACAAGACAGGCAATCTTGCTGTTTTTGACCAAGTTTGTTAATGATTTAGAGAGATTCGGTGCGAAATTGCACTGATATGTACTTTTGAAGGCGAGGTCTCGATCAGTGTATTAATTTTTATTTTTAACTTAACGCTAGTCCCACTTTTCCTTCCAAGAAAATATTTTTGTCAATTTTTCACTAATTCTTTTATGCGTCGTTGCTTAAAAAATAAAGAGAGTCGGACCGTAATTCTTTCAAAATGACTGATCGTGATCAATATCTATCGGAATATATCAACAGATCGGCCAGACTCATTGGCTAAATATGTTTAAATTGCATTTTTCTTACTTTCTGCAGATTTCCTGCAAAATTTTTACTGTAGTGTAAGCTGCGTTTCCTGCAGATTGTGATCACAGACCAATGGGAGACAAGCATTTCTTCATCAACAGGTTTAGTCTTCATTAATTGGTCTAGCGTGTGTTTTACGCATGCGCAGCTTATGTCACAGCTGCGTAAGAACACGTTCGCTATAAATCATTATGGATATTTCTTTTCGGGATATCAATATCCAAGGCCTCAATATCAAAGGGTCAATAACATTTGTAGGATTTGCGGCGGCGGGACTATAGTCATTAACTAATTACTTTATATCAGATTTTAATGGAGAGTGGTAAAATGCCCGCACGACTGTTGACTTTCATTGTAATTGCCTGAGCTGGTTCCTGGCGGCCGCCTCAGATTGCAGGATGGTGTCAAGTATCTTGACCTGACAGGAAGGTGGGTACCCTGACCCCTAGCTCAATATTAATCTCAGATGGAGCCCGTATATATGTCTTAGAGCTTGTTTAAGTTTTAACCTCACCTACAATTAACCTAACATAACCTGAAATAACCAGACATGCTAGAACCCTAATTTTGGTCGAATGCTGACTGATGAGCAGAAAAATATTAACTTTTTGACGATTTGCCATGCCTACCTATGTCTGGACGAGGGTTTGTTGGTTACTGTGTAGATAAACTATGGTGAAGATAAAAAACATCTACCCTAGCCTAACCTTGCGTACTAACCTACAACTTTTGGTAAATGTTCAGAAAGAGTCTGATTCACTTTACAGGCATACATTTTGTACATTCTTACACTATTTGACATCCTGAATCCAGATATGATATTTACATGTGATACAAATACAAAACCCAGACTGGAAAACATCCATACACTACGCCGGACGCCCGTGAGACCCTCTTGCGCCGAAATTCGGCGCAAGCGATTTTGTGCTGAAATTTATGTGTGATTTGCGCCAAAAATTAGGTGCCTATTTGTGCAAAAATTAAGCCCTTTTTATATAAAGCACATGTGCATATCTACCGATCAAGGCTATATCAAGGCTATGGCGTCCGCCACCATGCGCCGAATTCGGCGCATTCGAAGTTACGCCGGACGTGCGCTGAAATTTTCGGCGCAATCCCGCCACTACGCTGGACATATTCGGCAACCTACTAAACAGCCTTGGTATCAACTATCAACCTACCATTCATACTTTATCTGCACATACATATTGATATATGGGGTATGTTTTGTTCAGTAGGTTATAGTAGGTCAGGTGTCTACATGCTATCATTTGTCATGCTTTGATTTCAGGTGGTGTCTTGTGGGCTTTATAGTGGGCTTTGTGGCCCTCGTGCAAGGGTTAAGTGTTGATGCACATAATGCAATGTGTTTTTTCCATGGGCGCAGGAACCTCACGTAAAGTTTAGGGGGGACACTGGGCAGAGAACTTCAATGTCACTTTGTGGGAACCCTAATACCCCTATGAACAAATTTTTTGCAGTTTCGTGCTCATCTCACCTTGCCGAACCATTTCTTGCTCTTAGATTTGAATTTAAATGAAAAATAAATATTTTACTTTAAAAATTAGCATAGCTGAAAAGTGGGGGCATGCCCCCCGCTCCTACGCCTATGTTTTTTCTTAATTGTACAAATCATCCAGATTCATATGAGAAGGGCAGGTAGCTACCTACAAAACCAAATCAATGCCTCAATTGTTTATTGATTTCTTACAATAAGTCCCTCCTCTGCCAATCGCACTAAACTATCTACTGTCACAATGCAGTGTGCGTCATGATTTCTCAACTCAATGCATACAATTTATTTCCATTTGTCAATCATATATTTTTTTTTACAGGCTTTCTGGTTATGACTGAGGCCGGCATCTCACCTGTCCTGGCTACGCCAAATCACTGCGGATGCCGGATGCCGAGGACCGAAGAGCCAACCGCTTTGAGGCGTGAGCTCTATGGCGTGGCTCGAGTGATCACCATCTTCTGACGGCTACGGCGCCGTCGACCTGGTTGAATAGCTGGGGCCTGGACGAGGGTGCCCTTAGTACGGTGGCCAATCGGTTACGTCCGAGGGGCGCTCGAACACGCTGCCGTCGCGTGGCTGCCGGCGGCCGCCCCCTCGCACGTGAATCTCCTGGAGCGAGGACTGCAAGAGGCGGACGCATCATCACCTGTGTCCGCGCTCAACACCGTGCCACGCACTAATGGCGGAAGCCCGACTTTCTTCGATGGAGGAGAGAAGCTGGACGCTCGCTGCCAGGCTGCTGGGGAGGGCGCTGGCTCTGCCATCAGGGGAGGGTGAGACTAAATGCTTACTTCGAAATCTAAGCTGCGTTGCGGCATTGGTGGTTATGTGCGGCGTGTATGCCGCATGATTAGTAAGCGGCGATCACTAAATTAAAGACTCAAAAGCTCCGACCGGTTTTCAATGAATAACACCGCAAATGCCAATCGCTCTCGTCATAAGATATTTAGATATAAATAACTAAGTTATCTACATCGTCATTTTGAACCAAATTAATACTTTCAACTTAACTCACTCATTCCTTCCTTTGTTGGCTCCGAACAGTCTTTCGATTGTCTGGAAATCGTATGCTAAATCCCGTACCTGTTTGCGACTGGTGCATATAAAGGCCGATGTAAGAATTGGAATAGGCTTTCGCATGCGATTTCCTGGCTACCCAAAAAAAGTATGTACCTATCAGTCATGCTATCAAAACATGGTATGTCAGCCCGGTCACCGGCTTATGGTGCTCTGCTTGTAGTGCCCCTGACCGTCACCGACTCTCTTCCCTCCTGAACCCTCGCCCGTATTGGTGTTTTTCCAGCCGCGAACGTATAGGGGGGGGGGGGGGGGGTCCGTTGGACCCCTCCTTGCCGTTTGGCCCCTGATCGAGCTAGAGCTTCGCGGAAAAAACGAGCGTGTTGCCCGTCACGAGAGGAAGCCGGTGATATCCAATTCTAAGGTCCTAGGTCATCGGGTGACCTTCCAGGTCAGGTCAATGACCCGAAAATCGGAAAAATCGGGACCTGTTAGAAAGTCGTAAAGTGTGGCTGCCGTGGGGTTTTCCGGGGTGCTGATCACGAATATCGTGTTAGTTTTGATCAGAGATGATGTCTTTAAGCATTTAGACCAGGTCGGGTCAGGTCAGGTCAGGTCAACCGGTAGGGGTCGTGACGGGTATTCGTAATACGTGTCAACCGCTTCTGCAGCTTCGTAACATGTTACGAATGCAGCAAAACTACTTCGTGAATGTTCAAATGTTTGCTAAATTCGAAATCAGCTCTAAAAACTAGCCTAGAAACATGTAAAACTCGAAAAAGTGAAGCGAGGTCACCAAAGGTCAATGACTTGACCCGACCTTCAGGTGACCTTGACATCCACCCTAATGCATGTGAGCAACATCAAATCACATGTTTGAACGTTTGAAACCACGAAAAGCTTGCAAACGCGCGGCTAATGCGAGCCGACATACGCCGAATCGCGATTCCGGCCAAACATGGTCTCGGAAAGTAGGTCACAGGTCAAAGGTCATTTGGGTCAGGGTCATGAAATTTTCAGGGTGGATGTAAAATTGATCAATGCGAGGGTACTAAAAGTTTCGTCGCGATCGGTCGCTTTTTACGCGAGTTATTCGCGAAAAACCTTAGGGGGTTGCATCAACCCCCCCCCCCCTGTGCCGGCGAGGGTTAAGTTGAAAGTATTAACCCGCGCCCCAGTGGCGGTCTCAGCCAACTTCGCCCTAGTGGGGGGGGGGGGGGGGCATATGTTACCACCCACCTCTAACTCAAAAACTAAGAGGGCTAGAAAGACGCGGTAAAAAGCAATCGATAGCTCTCAATGCGTACGTTTGAAAGTATTTCGGTCTTTTTTCATCTTAGAGCAATATTGGGGTCACTGGAGGTCATCAAAGGTCAAAATTTGCCAAATGTCATTATATTTTTCCGAAAACATGCATTTATCTCAGGAACTATGACAGCTAGAAAAACGCATGGAAAAGCAATCGATAGCTCTTGAACTCTTCTTTCGATAAGGTCATCATCAAAATTGACCTCAGGTCAACGGTTTAGCCTCCAGAGGGCAAAAACTCCAAAAATAGCCTGTTTTTACGAAAAGTGTTTTTCTACAATAACTTTCGTCTACAAAAAGCCACGACATTTCTCTTGCCAGAATCGTGTTCCCCTCGCCGAGACGCGTCAAATGAACTATAATTTGACCTTGAAAGGTCAACTTGAAAATTTGACCTCAGGTCAAGGTCATGACCTGACCGGAAAAGGTCATGTTGCATATCAGTCGATGCGTCTCAACCAGACAAACACAATGAGACCATCCCCAGCGTTCTATCTCTTTCCAATCGCGAGTTATTGGCAAAAAACTGGTTGTAGCCTCAAATGACCTCGGATGACCTTTCTAGAGGCTATCAGCAAAAATGACACCTTGGTCATCACGAGTGGTCTAAATCATTGTGATTCTGAAATATTTGGACTGTTCCTATGCGTACACACGGATCTAGAGACATTTTCATTTTTCTCCATTGACTTGTAATGGAAAGGTCACGCCACTGACCTGACCTTAGGTCACGGATATAAAAAATCCGAGATATACAAATTGTAGGCGCCCATAACAGCATGCAATCCACCAAGTTTGAAACCTTTCTGACAAACACTGCAGGCTGGACATGATTGCAAACTTTTTTTTTGGCATGGTCAGTTAACCTGGTGACCTGACCTGACATGACCTGGGGTAAAAAATTTCACACATTGTCCAAAATTGATGTACCAAAAGCTATCCCAAGCGGCGCGGCGCTACGCGCCGCGGTTTTTTATTCACACGCAAAAAACGCGACAGGGTGGTAACATATGCCCCCCCCCCCCCCCACTGGGGCGAAGGTTAATTTGGTTCAAAATGATGATGTAGATAACCGCGTTATTTAAAGCTAAATATCTTATGACGAGAGCGGTTGGCATTTTTGGTATGCAGTGTTATTCATTGAAAACCGGTCGGAGCGTTTGAGTCTTTAATTTAGTGGTCGCCGCTTACTAATCATGCGGCATACACGCCGCACATAAACGCCAATGCCGCAACGCAGCTTAGATTTTGAAGTAAGCATTTAGTTAGTCTCACCCTCAGGGGACCCCCTGCGCGCGACCGCCGAGGCCTCGACACCGGCGCGCCTGTCTTCTGTCCGAGGCTGGAGATTGCGAGGCCGCCAGGCCTGGGCGAGAGCGAGAATCCCACCGTGGCAACAGACGGCTGGCGTCACCTTCCGGTTGGACTGTGCCCGATCCGGGCTGGGGCCACGGCGGCGGAAAGGAAAGCGTGGCTACGCTGCACCTCGCGTTCCTGCCCCTGTGTGCTGTCCGGCTTTGGACGGACGGATCTGCGGAGGGCGGAGTCTTCAGGCGCTGGGCGGGAGCCGTGCTGGTCTGGCTGGACGAAGAGGCCGAGGAACTGCGGGCCCCGGCCGGAGAGCTGTGCTATAGCTACCGCGCGGAGATGGTGGCGCTGGTTACCGGTACGGAGACCCTACTTGGAAGAGACAGAGACAAGGACCTGCGTTCCGTACATATCTGTTAACTGTGCGGTGGTGCTGGTGTAGTGCAGCATTTTGGGATGGATAGCTACATTTCACGATTAAATAGCTGTTACGTTTCAGTGCAGGTGGCGTGACGAACAATGTGGTAGTTATCTGTTGGCCAGTTCTGCGGCCGCTGCTATTTCCTACTCGAAGGCGGGCGCGCTGTTTGGCTGGGCCGTCAGGATGTTCCCATTATGTGTCGACGACAAAGCGAGTTTATTCATGTTCTTTTAATGCACAGAGGTCTGTTGTATATTTGAAGTTTTATTTTAAGTTGACGATTGTGAAGGGCAGATTCATCTTCTCTCTTTCATTTGTGTTGCCACTTAAGCGTTCATGTTTGTTATGTGTACGTCCGGCTTGGTTGTCATCTTTATTCGTGATCTATTTTATTTTACGAACATGCTGGTGATCAATGCAATACACTTTTGGTTAATAATGCTGCTTTAGCTCTGATCCTTTGTGGTATGTCTTGATTGTACTACTGCGATAGTGATTTTTCCTCACCAAAATATGCAGGCAACCAATGTAAATGCTGCCAAAAGTTTGTCATTACGTGATGTATCTAAGAAACATCAAGTTCCTGAACGTGGTCGTGTACTACGTAACCGGAAACTCAATAGGACGTGGAATACTGTGAAGCGAAACTACAGAAGTGAGGCTGGCCACGCCAAAATCAAGTGAGATATGTCTAGCCTTTCTTCAGCCGAACCTGGGGTATGTTGCAGCACAGCTATGTCGACCGAGTGTCGTCGCAAGCTGCCCCACTCGACGAGAAAAAGTAAAACCGTCCCGTCCTAGGCTGACTAGGCTTAGCTAGGTGGCAGCACAGTCGCGCCGGCAGGGGGCAGTGCCACAACCAGCCGACTGATATTTTCGTGTGACGTCAGAACTGGTGCCTCCCTGGGAGTACGCGGCCAGACTGATGACCTGCGAGCGGTCACGGCCGCTCGCGACCCCAACGCCCCTGGTGACGGCTGCCGCAACTATGGTTGGCTGTCCAAAGGTGAGGTACAACATGTTGTCCCGCCCGTCGTTAAAGTGCCACCTTTTTACGGTTTTCGGTTTAAAACGGTTTTCAGTAGACCTGACCCACCTATGACCTACCCTGAAGTCCGTTTCCCGAAATTCGTCCTAGTTTTCGAGATATCCGCATTCGAACTTCACATTGATGCCATCACAAAAAGTGTGGGAGATGGGATTTTAACATGGTAATGTTACATTCCCATATTCCACACATTTGTGATGGCTTTAATCTGAAGTCCAATTGCGGATATCTTGAAAACTAGGCCGAATTTCGGGAAACAGACTTCAGGGTAGGTCATAGGTGGGTTAGGTCTAGTGAAAACCGTTTTGTGTAAAAAAGGTGGCAGTCTTCCTTTAAGCCAAAAAAAAAAATCATCAAGAAAATAAACAGTTGTCCTGCCCTCTGCTATTAATGTATTACGCCATTGGGATATGTGAAACGTCATTTCTCCATCGTGCAGGAAGAAGCATGCGTGGGAAATACCTTCCTACACTTGGTCTTGGCTAACGTTTTGGCCTGACCTCGTATTTATCGAAAATACCTCGGGCCTAACATTCGCTAAAAAAAAAATCAGTCAGATCTAAACATTATTCCAGCCCTGGCCAGGAATATATTGTCTACGATGATCGGCTCGAGCCCAGTTATATAGAAGAAGAGTATCCCCCCCCCCCCGGCACGATGTGTTGCTAGCGGAACACCTCATCCGAAAAGGTGTGCTTGTGCTCGTTCAAAACTCACCGTCTTTGTCGGCCGGCTCCACGTTTATCATCGTCTGGGCATACTTCTTCGCGGTATGTCTGATTTTGTGCAGGACATGCTCCTTCACGCCCTCCTCGAGCCCCATGATCATTCCCAAGTCAGTCCACACCTGGAAACATCGCAAAATCACATTAATGAATGGAATTAACATCAAGCAACATCAAGTGAACATTATATCATTATGGAAGGTCAGGTCAGGTAAGTTACTCCAGCTCACAAAAGTTTGAAAGCGCGCCACGTCAAGTGTCAACCTCTGGTGATCTTTTACCTGATAAAAATGACTGGAATGCTTTCGTCATGGTTTGTGACAAGATTCCCAACTCCGCCTTGAGCGTTTCGTTACGGTTACGTTGCTTAGGACCCGCCAAGTTAGATGGGAGAGGGGGGGGGTGACTTCCCAGCAGGCGGTAGAAAAACCAGAGGGAGTGGGTTAAAAATTATACAAATTTTCCAGATGTTTTCCTATCCAATTTTGTTCCCTGATAGCGCGGATATAAAATGGTGCCACTAATTATATAGTTAGTTCAGTTCAACCATCCCCCGTTAACGAGTTTCAAAATTCCTTTACCGTTACATCACGCTGCCGAGCTGGCGGGAAAAAAGTTCCCACGGTAATTGACATGGCTGTTTCCCCTGGTTTCAATGGCCTTGAGCATGTCATGGGTGACAATTTGTCTTCCAGAATTTCATCATCGCGGAAATCTTCGTCCGCAAATCTACGTCAACGCATTTCTTGGATTGTATGGTCATACTACGGATTACTGTAAAGTCATACTAACAAAACACAAAGTATACAGTAATTTCAGCTTACCTTCGAGGACTGGGACGCTTGCTCGGTTCTCTGACAGAAGGCCTTGGTTCTGACGACTTGAGCACAATGGCGGTCGCGAATGGTCGCGAACTGCAGGGACATTCCGAAAATATTATTCTTGGAATAATACTGTGCTGGACGAATAGATTAATCACTTTTAGATTAGTTATGTCACAACGGAATAGGATTATCAAGAAAGTGATACAGTATTGCTTGAAATACGCTCCCGAATACTCCCGAAGAATAATGTTAGTAATGCTACCACATAATATTACTCCATGGTTATAAAATTATTGTCCGGACATGATAGTTTTATCACGAAGGAAGTAATTTTTACACCTACATGAGAATAGTTTTATTCTGTCGCGTCAATTTATCAGCCGTAATGGAGTATAAAAATTACCCTAATTACTCCACATCGGTTTATTTTTATGCAGTTTTGATAAAAGTACTATAGCTGTCAATTTTATTACCATCAAATGGGAGTTCAGCACAAATATATTCCAATGACCTTGTTTATCACTGTGAAATAAGCTAAAATTACCCCATGCCTCTTTGAGACTGATATAAATTTATAACCCGAAAGAATAAAAAGAACACGTGATAAAATTAGAAGATAAAATTAGCACTTGCTAAAACACAAAAGAGATGATTATAGTACCAGGTTTAAGAATAACTTTCAAAAACGCCCTTAATGCAATGCAGAGAGTAAGAATACGCTACAAAACATAATCATTATATGCCATTGGTGCGTGATTATTCGGCAAACTGGAGTGGAAAAACTCCAAAAATAACTCTCTAGGTGTAAGTTTTTTTCAGTGTGATATTGCAGAACCCTCTAAAACGTCGCCAGAGCCACCCGATATCGCTGACCATTGACAGTCTGAGTAGCGCATCTCTCACACGAGTGGTGTTCGCCGTGAGCCTTTGATTGGGTTTATGGCCGCCGCTGTGTTCCTTGAATTGCGTGAACCTATTGTTAACACTTCCTCGAGCCAGAAACTTGTCAACAATGTGGAAAATTTTGATTCAAGATGTTGCTCTCTTTGCCCTAAAGTGTTTGAGGATCTTCCGTGGTGTCGAACCGACCGACTTAGTCTGGGAAAGCATAATTTCACGAGTTTTGCTTTTACTTCCTAAGACCACGGCTTCATTTTTTAACCCGCGCCCCACTGGGGGGGGGGGCTATTCATAGCCCCCCTCCCGTTTTTCTGCAATAACTTCTAAACCGCTTGACGTATCGCCGCCAAACTTTCAGTACCTTCGGCTGCATCAATTTGACACCTTGTGGCAAAATTTGAACTTCGTATCTATCATAGGTCGGCCGGAAATGACGTCAGAGTGACGTCATGTTCGGCCGATTTCGACGCAAAACATTGAACCACGGAAATCGCTCCCAAGAGCTCAGTTTTTGAGCTAGATCCAATTTCTTTGCATTAGAGGACTCAGAATGGACTGCGCTATCAAACTGCCATCTCGAATTTTCAAAATTTTGGAAATTTGGAAAATTAGTAATATCAAAATTCAAAATTTGTATTTTTATATTTTTTTCAAAAACTTTTTGACTTTTCGAAAAAGCGGAATATATATGATAGAACGCATGCTTATGACTTACTCTAGCAAAGTTTTAGCCAGATATCTTCAAAAATGGCCAAGTTATACGCATTATAGCAAAAATTTCACAATTTAAATTTTTTTTTTTCAAATCACTTTTTCTGTACGAATTTGACATCGTACATCAATATAAATAGCACCATTGTGTTGCTGAGCTCAAACTGCATCCGATAGACATGTTTTTTATTCAAAAATTTCAACTTTAAAGTTTGACCTTTTTTGACCTGAAAGTGACCTGACCTCAGCTATATTCAGATGAAAATGGCCTCAAATGACACAGGCGACACCAAATTCGAAATCTATGGCCTAAATGGACCATAAAACATGTGTCACGTGACCGACTTCTGGCATAAGATTTCTGTGACCTATGATGACCTGACCCTGACCTGAAAATCAAAGTACAAGTTTGGTACCCTCAGGGTATCTAAAGCATTGTTAACGAGTGCGTAAACCAAAACTCAGCCTGATCTGACTTGTAAGACGGCAGCCAGAGCCCAAAATGTGAACAAGCCAAATATTGATAATTTTTACTTTGACCTGACTTGTGACGTCATCGGTGACCTCGAGGTCAACGAAATTAGGTTTCGCTCGACAGTTTTTCCGGGGCTATCAGACGCCGTTTGAATTTTGACGATCGGCCCAGTAGTTTCGGAGTTAGGAGGGGGGGGGGGGCTATGAATAGCCACCCCCCCAGTAGGGCGTGTTATACACAGACCCCAGTCCCACAGTGCACGGTTTAAGCTCAAACGGGTCAAAGCTCAAATGGGGCGCGGGTTAAGCTCAAACCATGGTGTCATATAAATCTACGAACAATTCTCCGTTTTTCAACGTGCATTGAATTTGCTATGTTGTTAGGGGTCCTCTATTCGAAAAAGAAATCCGTCTAACTTTTTTTAGAAGCCCGGTACCTACCTTGGCGGTAAGGGGCGGGGGAGGTCCCAACTTGACTGCGCCCTTGCAAATGTCAATCAGTAGTATCAACCTATTACCCTGGCCAAACATCAAGTAGCGCCTTTCTAAATAGAGAGAGGTTAGCACGTGACTATTTTTGCTAGGCCAAGACCGATTGAAGGACCCTGGTTCGAAGGAAGACCCTTGGTTCGAAGAGGTCATAACCCCCGTCCCCCGCCGGTTTCTACGCCTGTAGCGATATGTCAGTGATTGCGAAGAGATGGAACAGACAAGACAAGAGACGGTTCCATCGACCATCCGATCGGTATCGGGTCAAATCTGGAGTTCCCGCTGCACTGAACGTAAAATGGTTGGATGGAACCTCAAATTGAAAATTATCCAAGCGCCAGCAACGTTGATTGATGACTAGAGTCTGATCAACGATGATCATAGAATCTGAGTAGGGAATTGATTGAAAATGGGCTCAAAAATAAATTTGAAAGGGGGAAATTCCCCCTTCCCTCCCTAGCCGTTCACGCACAATTTGAAAGGGGGAACGGAATTTTCGAAGGGGGGAAATTCCCCCTTTCCCCCCTTTAAAAGTTACCCTGGGTATAGCGCAGATCGTCATCGCGAAGTGCGGAGCTAAAGACGGCCTTATCCACAAGAAAACTGGTAAGGAAGCTGTTGCCAAAACAGTCATCCAGTCTCCAAGTCGACAATCCATCGGTACCGGAGGTTATCTCTAAAGCTGAAGCCCACCAAGTTACGTCTCCAGAGCCTTTGCAGTCTATTGGCATTTAAATTTGAGGTAGGGGAAGCCGGGGGAAGCCCGGGCGCGGGGGAAGCCCGGCCACCCCGTTTCCGGCTAAATTATTCACAATAAAATGCTCAACTGTTTGTCCTTTCAGCGTGGCAGCTAAGGTAACGCCAGCAAAAAAGTTAAGGCTGACAAAAATTGCATATTGTTAAAGTTATAGCGCAAAAATGATATTTTAAGGGTTTTTAGCTAAAAAGTGAGATATGTTGCACTGTAATGTTATACCATACAGTACTTATATTTATACGAATGTTATGTAAGGACCGTTTAAGTGTTTGTAGTGAGGGGTGACGAGGCAGGCTGGCTTAAGTATGACATTTTTTCGAATATCTCTGTTCTAAAATAAAAATTAGCACATTGGGGTAACCCGGGGCGAGTGGCCAAGCTTACCCCCAACCGAGAGCAATGCCACTAAACCACTGTTTTCCATGAGATAATAGGTACTGAGCAGGTTTGGTTTACACCTAGATCAAAGATAAATTTCGAAAATAAACATGTTATCATAGACAAAGCCAGTCATGTCACTTAAAGGGACCCTCCCACCTTAACATTAGATTTGAGTTGGATAGCCAAAATGGGGTCCCTGGCTCACAATTACCGGTTTCGGCACTCACAGCATCGAGAAATGCCTTAAATCGGAAATATTGAATTTCAAAATTGCAGCATTTTGATTCAGAGGGGCTAATGCATTGGAATACCCCTCTGAATGTGTGACGTCAGCGCAGATATCTAACGATTTTTAAATGTTTGACTAAAACGTTTTGTAGCACGCGGTGGTATATGCTGCTTTGCGCGCAACATATGCCGCACTTTCAAATAAAGTCGCTAGGAACAGCGGAGATCCCAAAAAGTAAACAAAAGTAAAAGGCTAATATCTTGAAAACCGGTGAATATTTTTCGATGAAATTTGGTAGATATTCGTTTTTGCTCTTTCTGAACCGAGCGACATCACTTTCATGCCAATTCAGTAACTTTTTTGAAGGTGGGAGGGTCCCTTTAAGGTCAACTAGGGTCAAACTACGTTTTTGCAGATAACGCGACAGACAGTGAAGCTAGAGCTTCAAAAATGGTGTCGTTGTGTTCTTCTTCATCAGCCGAGTCGAATGATATGCAATATGATGCATTAAGGTAAAAAGAAAAATAAATTTTAAGGAATTTTGAAATACATATTTTTTGTCAATTTTGCATCACGATTTTCATCGACCTGTACTGTATATGTAGTAGACGCTAGCTAAAATACCAGTAGTGACATAAACTCTAAGATGTCCAGAGCTAATCAGTACCTTACTATTTCACTTTCCGCTAATATTTGGAAAACACATAATGGTTTCATCAACTCGTTGTAAAGCGCTGGGGAGGTGGCCGGCGTTACCCCTATGCCGGGCTTACCCCAGAAAAATCAACACTTTTTTAAAACTCGATTTTCTCAACCTTATACTTATTCCACAAAACCGAATTTTTGGGAAAACACGGCCAATGAACTTAGCTAGCTAGCAGGATATCAACATTTTATACAGCACGTATGGTATGTAATAAAAATGAAAAAGAGCTTACTATGCCGGGCTTCCCCCGGCTTCCCCTACGGTCATATTTGAGGCAAGTACAAAATAAACAAATAGATAGATGAATAAATAAATAATTAATTAAATAAATAAATAAATAATAAAAAATAAATAAATAAATAAATAAACAAACAAACAACGAAAGTCGCCAAACGCCCAATGCTTTTTCTGTCGGCACGCCACGAGTATGTTGCCGTTCCTCTGAGAAAAACAATCCCTAATCCAGCGGGCACTCGGTGCAGTGTGCACCGGCAGCTGGCCAATCACTAACTCCGGCGGGGGCTGCTCGGTGCCAGCGGGGACGGCTATCTGCTGTCATCGGGGCGCAACTCCCCTCCTATCGCCACATTTCCGTCTGACTGCCCGCGCCACCGTCACATTTTGGCGGACATGGGAGGCCGCGTGTGCTGCGCCATCGTCCGCATTCATGCAGCAGCGCTCTGCGCTTATACGCAGTGCGCACGTTACGGACCTACGGTACCGATTCTGCTCCGCTGCTCAGGGTGGTGCGTTAGCGTATTATACTAAGGGGAGTGCATAACGTTCATGTGTGCCTATCTAACACTATAGCAAAAGTCAAAACATTGGCTGTGGTATCAATGAAACTCCGTTTTACTGGTACCTTTTATCAGTGTTTAGTGGGCATCCGAATTCCGATATGTAGGTAGGGAAAGATTTATAAGAGCCTTTCAGCACAGATCTTGAGCTATTAAAAAAGTAACATTTATTTTCATTAGCTATATCTCCTACCATAAGACCGTTTTGTGAAAACCGTGCTAAGTTACTCAATAAAACAATAATAAGATCTCTGCTAATGATAAAAGCCCAGCATTAATTTCCATCCAGTGGCGTTTAGGTACAGGGGGGGGGCATGGGGGCCATGGCCCCCCCTTTCCGCCCAGCCGCCCAGATGGCGCCCCAATTAGCGCCGAATAGGCTGATGCCGTTTTACAGAGGGAACATGAATTAAAAAGTGATGTGCAGACAGGGATCGAACTCAATATCTCTTTGGGGGTGCCTGGACACCCCAATGTTCTCCAGGGCACCCCGAAATAGGACCTGAGCCCCCAATTATGAAGGGCGCCCCCCCCGGAAACCAGAAATTCCGAACCCCCAGGGTCGATGGCGCCCCTGTAGAGTCGCTGGCACCCACCTGAACGGAGCAGTCGCCCCATTAAAGGTTGATGGCGCCCCTCTAGACCACCCGGCGCCCATCTGAGACTCACATTCGCCCCATCCAAGACAACGCCCCTTGAGACTACAGTCGCCCCACACAAGCTCAAGGCGCCCATCAAGAGCGTCCGGCGCCCTGCTGAAGGCAACAGCGGCCCCATCCATGCCCAATGGCGCCTTCAACGCCCTTCTAAACATCACAGTCGCACCATCAATCCGAGGTCGCTGGCGCCCCTCAAGAGCCATTGGCGCCCACCTGAACCGGGACTTCAGTCGGCCCATCCTAGATCAATGGCGCCCCTCTGAAACTACTGGTGCCCCTCTGAAAATCCCAATCGAACCATCCGAGATCAATGACGCCCCTCCAGAGCGTCCGACGCCCTACTGAATGCAGCAGAGACCCCATCCAAGCATCGCACCCATCTAGAGCACCCGGTGCCATTCTTAAGATAACATTCGCCCTATCCGAGGTCGTTGGCGCCCTCCAGTAGTCACGGACGCCCATCTGAATGGAGACTTCAGTCGCCCCGCCCCATTCAAGATCGATAGCGCCCCCCCCCCCGAAACCACTGACGCTAGGTAATTATTTGACAATGGGGCTTTCTCATCGACACCAAGGGCCCTTTCCAACACTGGCGGATCCTGGGGGGGGTCCACGGGGTCATGACCCCCCCCAAAAGGTCTGAGAGGGTCATTTGACCCCCCCCAAAAGCCGAAGACCTAAATGCGCTATAGACGCCGTCTTGCATGCTCAAAATCACCTGTCAAACACTTCTGAGCTAATACCTTTGTTTTTCTGGATCGTGTTGCGTGAAAAGGCGTATTGAAGACCAGAATCTTACTCGTTTTTGTCTCAACCGTGCGAGCACCAGGGGATGATCCAGGAAAACTCCAAGGGGATGGTCATGAATTTAATTCGTGGTGCCCCTACCTATACGCAAAATTAAAAACTCAACGGATTTCGGTCACTTAATTTTGGTGATGTCCTATTTTCATTTTTTATTTTGTTTGTTTTATTTTTAGTGCCCCTGGGCCCTGGCAGGTCAAAATCACGTCTGAGGCGAAAGAAATTCACGGGAATCCCAAAAATCACGTCAGGACATTCAGGGCCCTCTGACCAGCCTGACAGCTAGGGCCCTTCTTACTTCCTGGGGCCTCCAGTGAATAACCGCTAGTGTCTGTGTCTGACCGCTAGGGCCCCTCTGACTCCTCAGTAGGTAGGAGGCCCTCTGTAGAGGAGGTCCTCTGTAGAAAGGAGGCCCTCAGTAGAGAGGAGGCCCCCTGTAGAGAGGAGACCCCTTTAAAGAGGAGGCCCTCTGTAGAGAGGAGACCTGCTGTAGAGAGAAGGCTCTATGTAGAGAGGAGGCCCTGTGTAGAGAGGAGGCCCTCTGTGGAAAGGAGACCGCCTGAATGCAGAAGGCCCTCTGAAGAGTGGAGACCCGCTGTAGAGAAGAGGCCCTCTGAAGAAAGGAGGCCCTCTGTAGAGAAGAGGCCCTCTGAAGAGAGGAGGCCCTTTGCAGAGATGAGGTCCTCTGGCTCTTTGAAGAGAGGAGGCCCTCTGTAAAGGAGGCCCTCTTAAAGGGAGAGACCCTCAGTAGAGAGGAAGCCCTCTGTAGAGAGGAGGCCCTGTAGCTTCTGTAGTTAAGAGGCCCTGTGAAAAGAGGAGGCCCGCAGTAGAGATCGGTGGTCCTCTGTAGAGAGGAGGCCCCCTCTGTGTTTTGACAAATGTTTTTGCAAATTTTTCGCGGCGCTTCGCGCCGCCGATTTATGTACATACGTACAGGTCAATACGAAATCTTGACTGTAATTACATAAACCAACCGTGTCAAATTGAATCAGAATTCATATGTGTGCTGTAAAGGAACTCCGGCTTGTACTGCAATGCTAAAAGGGTGGTAAAATTTGTGTTTTGGAGCTGTGTTTCGACACATTCTTTTGCAAATTTTCTCGGCGCTTCGCGCCGCCGATTTATACACCAATCAATAAGAGAGAAATAACAGTGACTGTAATAACACCAACCGTGTCAAATTGAATCGGAATTCATATGTGTACTGTGAAGGAACTCCGGCTTGTACTAGCATGCTAAAAAGGTTGTAATATTTGTGTTTTAGAGCTGTGTTTTGACAACTTTTTTTTGCAAATTTTTGCGGCGCTTCGCGCCGCCGATTCATACACAGGTCAATAAGAGAGATCGTGACTGTATGCTACTATTTACTAATGCATTAGGCTAAAAGTGAGGTAACTATATCTACTTCTGGGTTTTTAAGTCGGTCGACCCGCCTCCCCCCCCCCCAGTAAAAAATCCGTGGCGACGCTCCTATATAGGTGGGTTTCACTAACTAAAACTACTGAGCCGAGTGACTTACGATAAAACTTCATCTTATAAACGACGAAGATCAAATGTCATTTTTTGATCTCGACATACTCGCTCCCTACCCCCCCCCCCCCCGGTCGTCAGAATTCATTCACCAGACCTGGTATGTCGGCCGACTGGTGACCCCCCCCAAAACGACCCCCTAGATCCGCCCTTGCTTTCCAAGATGCAGCAGCCAGGGGTCGCCGAGCTGGGCTAGGATGTGCCAAGCGTTTAATATGAGGCCGCCTCGTTTGTGCCACCGCCACTCGTTGCGATACCGCCCCTCAATGGGACGACGCCGCCCCTTCACCGTACAATGCTACCCCTCAATGCAAGTGGTGCCCCTCAGCGCAGTGCCGCCCATTGCGATGCTGCCCCCGCCTAGCAGTGCGGTGCCGCCCCCAGCGTACGCGTTTTTTTTAATTGAACCTGCTGGGGGTGTTTGAACACCCACTTCTAACTCAGCTTGTGGGCCACGTGGAGACACGCAGTAGGCGGCGTTCGAAAGAGCGTCAAAAACTATTACAAAACTACTTAGATCATTTTTAAGGTTAGGTCGAACTGGTCGAAGAGTTTGATTTTCGGTTGTCAGGTCCCCAGAGACAACCGAAAATCAAACTTCGCCGATCTGACATTTTTCGACAAAACGGCGCAAAAGTCAGGATTCAGAAACAGATTGAGCTACAGCGCCGCAGCAAAGCGCATTCGATAGCTCTTTTTATGCTCTTTCTGATTAATTATCTCAGATTTGACCTAAGATAAACGTTTTACCCTCAAAATATACGTTTTCGCGGAGGACGTTTATCTGTAATACCTTTTGGCTCAGACCTGCACGAGATTAGTTTAACCCGCGCCCTGCTGGGGGTCCTGGAATTCCACGCCCTGCTGGGGGGGGGGGGGGTTGAACACCCAACCCTCTCTAACTCGGCTCCTGGGCCACGTAGCGATACGGAAAAGGCGGCGTTCGAAAGAGTGTGGAAAATAAGGAAGAAATCACTTTGGTCACTTTTTTGGTCAGGTCAAAGGTCAGCAGGCGCGGATCCAGCGGGGGGCGGCGGGGGCGGCCGCCCCCCTCCCCCCCTCCATCCGAAAAGGCGCCCATATCCCGCGGCAGAGAGGGCGCCCCGAGCAGAAGAGCGGCGACACAGCAAAGGTTGAGGAGAAAAAGGGCGCCTCCAGCAGAAGTTGGGCTCACCAAGCAGGAGAGCGACGCCCAATTGCCCATTCCCAGCAGATGAGAGTCGCCCCAGCAGAAGAGCGGCGTCTTATTACAAGAATAAAAGATACCTTCTGTTCAAGAGGGGCGCCCCTGGCAGCGGAAGGGCACCCCCAGCAGGAGAAAGCACCCCTGAAGAGGAGCGACGCCCCAGCAAACGGAGAGAGGCGCCCCCATTCCGAGAAGAAGAGGGGCGCCCTGACAGCAGATGGGCGCCCCAGCAAAAAAGGAGCCCCATAAGAAGAAAATGGATGCCACTAAGAGAAGAGGGGTGCCCCCGGCAGCGGAGGGGGCCCAGAAGAAGAGAAGGGTTTCCAGCAGGAGAGGGGCGCCCCCACCAGAAGAGGGGCGTCCCAGCAGAAGAGAGGCGCCACAGCAAAAGTTGATCAGAAATAGGGAGTCTCCGGCAGAGTTTTGGCTCGCCATACAGGATAGGGGCGCCCCATTGACAATATCCGGCAGAAGATAGTTGCCCCGGCAGCAGATGGGCGCCCCAGCAGGCAGCAGTCGTCGGGTGCCCCCAGTAGAAGAGGGGCGCCTCATTACAAGAAGAAGAGGAGCATATTCTGCACAAGCGGGGCGCCCCTGACAGCGGAAGGGCAGCCCCAGCAGAGGGGCGGTGCCCCAGAAAAAGGAGAAGGGTGCCCAACTCCGAACAAAAGAGGGACGCCCCAGCAAAAAAAAACATAAGAAGAAAGGGGGTGCCGCTGGCAGAAGAGAGAAATCCCCGCAGTGGAAGGGCGCCCCAACAAGAGGTGTCTCTAGCAAAAGAGAAGCGTCCCCTGCAGAACAGGGGCACCCCAGCAAAAGTTGGACAGAAATGGGGCGCCTCCAGCAGAATTTGGGGTCGCCCAACAGGAGAGGGTCGCCCCATTCACAGTAGAAAAGGGGACTCCCCAGCAGCAAAGGGGCTCCCTAACAGAACAGGTGCACTCCAAGTAGAAGTGTGACGCATCAGGAAGAAGAGGGGCGCTTCTAGCAGAAGATGGCCGTCCCAGATAAGTGGGTCGCCTACAGCAAATAGGTCGTTCTTAGAAGAAATGAAGCGACTCAAGCAAAGTG
Organism: Amphibalanus amphitrite; assembly: GCF_019059575.1. Classification (NCBI taxonomy): domain Eukaryota; kingdom Metazoa; phylum Arthropoda; class Thecostraca; order Balanomorpha; family Balanidae; genus Amphibalanus; species Amphibalanus amphitrite. The sequence continues at coordinate 244,537 of NW_024882010.1, read as the reverse complement.
GGCCTCCCCATGAGCGATTGGGCGATCCAAGCAGAGGTTGGGCGCCCTCAGGAGAAGTGAGGCAAACCAGCATAAGTGAGACGCTTCCAGAAAAAAGGAGAAGAAGGATGCACCAGCAAATGGAGGCCACCTTTTTGCTAATATTTTTTTGCTAGCGTAGCGGCGCCCATCTACGACTTTTAACCCGCGCCGTTCTGGTGGTCTGAGTTTTCCGTGTCGTGCTAGGGGGGGGGGGGGGGGAGGTCACGTCCCCTCGTCTAACTCGGCTCCTAGGTCGCGTAGAACTAGAGACACGCGGTAAGCGGTTTTCTAGGTTAAGTCAAATAAGGTCAGCGTACCGGGACGGCCCGGACCACTTCTGCGCCTGCCATCTGTCGGGCAGCGCTTGGAACTACAGCGGGCGCCGGCCGGCCGGGCCGCGCGGCGCCGTTACGGGGCTCATGGAGGCGAATGAAGTGGTGTAAAACCAGACGAATTTTACGCTTGTAAAGCAAAAAACTAAAAATGTACACTCACCACGGTGTTCAGGAAAGTACTGGGAACAATATGGATATAATTTAAAGCTAGTACGATGCGAACTGTTGGTTCCCTAGAGCAGTATTTACATACTTGTCGGAGATAGGACTTTAACATTACCGGAGCTTCTAAACTGCGCTCGCAAAGTACTTGATTGTAAATATTTGCATTTAGAGGCAAAAATCTAAAAATGTACAGTCAGAGCGTTGTTCCCAATACTTCTAGGTACATAATGAGCATAAATTTAGCTTGAAGTGTCATCACACATTGGTTCCCAGTCCAGTTTAAAGCGACACTTTAGACGCGTTTACATAGGGTTTGTTGCAAGCTTATATCTCCGTCCGTGATGTTGCAAAAGATGCCAATGGTGCTTAACAATTTACAAAATGATCCCCTCTAAATATTTGAAGACCACTGCAACGAAATTATCGTCAAATTAACGAGCTAGAGCCTCGTCAAATATGCTATGTAAACCGGGTTTTTGTGCCGCAGAGCCTATCTCTTCCAGTGGATGGCGGCTGGCTGGCGGTTGTAGTGGTGGACAAGACAATTCTTGAGTGAAATGAAATCGTTTTCTTTCATAGAATAATTTTGAAGAACTCGTAATAATTGACAAATGACCGTTAATTACAGTGTATAATTTAAAGTTCATGGCAAATGACAAACTTTTAAACAATGATTGTGAACCCCAGTACCGCTGCGCGAGTAAGCAAGTACTCGACGCACGGTCTGCCCGCCACTTCTGAAAATGGTCCGCGGCCGGCCGGCCGCGACCCGACACGGGTCACCAAAGGTCATCAAAGGTAAAATGTTGCCTATTTCAACAATTTTCGAAGCGCCGGCACATACCTCGGAAACCAATAGAGCTATAGTGCCGCGGTAAAGCGCATTCAATAGCCCTTTCAAAGGTGCTTCTGTGAACTGCCCTCAGAATTGACCTCTGGTCAACGGTCTAGCCTCCAGAGGGCAAAAACTCTAAAAATAGCAGTTTTACGAACAATGTTTTCCTGCAATAGCTTTTGACTCAAGAGAGGCTCGACATTACGTTTGCCAGCATCGCGTTTCTGTCGTCGAGACGCATCGAATGGACTATAGGATGACCTTGAAAGGTAATTTTGAGAATTTGACCTCAGGTCAAGGTCATGACCTCACCGGGAAATGTCATGTTGCATATCAGTCGATCTGTATCGTCGAGCTGAACACAACTGAGGTGTTTTTATCGTTCTAGCATGTGTATCTATCAAAAGTTATTTTCAAAAAAACTGTTGAGGATCTTTCATGACCTGGGGTGACCTGTGGGACATAATGAATGGTCACAGGTGCAACTTTCTTATTCAGTGTGTTAATTTTACATGCATCCTAATACTTGCGATTGTCTAGAATGGCGCTCGTCCAAAAGCCTTTCAGTTGTCTCACATAAACTTAGGTATATACCTAATGGAGATTGGAGAGGTCGCAAAACTGACTTGACCTTAGCTCACAAATATCAAAATTCCGAGATATACATTTCATGAATTTTGTTGCTTTCATCAATCGCTGACAGTTTCAAAGCGACCGTTCAGTCGGTATAGCAATGGTGAGCATTTTAACATTCTGGGGTTAGGTCACTTGGCATGATCTGGTGACCTGCCGTTGCATGACCCGGGCCTGACACTTTTACAACATGTGCAAAAAAGGTGCATGATAATGTGTGCTGAAAACGGCGGCGCTGCGCACAGCTGTTTTTTTCAGATATTTGCGAAAAACCTGAGGGGGAGCATGACAACGTCCCACACCACGGCGCGGGTTTGACGACTCTCGATTTTGACGACGGTTTGGCGCCCCTTCGTATGAAGCGCCCCCAGATTGCCAGGTCGCCCCTATTTTGACTTGCCGCCCCCCCTCCCGAAAAATCCTGGATCCGCCCCTGAAGGTCAGGTCACCAGAGGTCATTGAAGGCCAAAATTCGCCGATTTGTAAGTCAGATGTCGACAATTTTCAACAAATTGACGCACAGCTCGGAAGCTAATAAAGCTGCAGAGCCGCGGAAAAGCGCATTTGATAGCCCTATTGACGCTCTTTCTGAGTAATTTTCTCGGATATGACCTACCGTCAACGGTTTTGCCTGCAGGGGACTAAAAGTAACAAAATAGCCGATTTTTTTGGGAAACCGTTTTTCTGCAATAACTTTTGACTCAAACCTTGCACTAACGTTCTTTTACTGGCATCGTGTTCCTCTCGTCAAGACGTTTCGACTATCACTTGACCTTGAAAGATCAACTTGAAAATTTCACCTCAGGTCAAGGTCATGACCTGACCGGTAAGGGTCAAGCTGCATATCAGTCGATCCGTATCGTCGAGCCAAACACAACTAAGATGTTTTCACCGCTCTAGTATGCCCTTATCAAAAGTTATTCGCGAAAAACAGTCAAATACCATTGGAGACTGAGATGACCTCAGGGGCATAAAAAGGGGTCAAGGGAGCCATTTTCATGTTCAGTGTGTCAAAGATACTAGTAATTCAGTGTTTTAGAGTGTTTATGATGACTTCCATCTAAATAAGACGACTTTCAAATTTCTCCCATTGACTCCCAATGGGGAGGTCGCAAAATTGACCTGACCTTAGGTCATCGATATCAAAATTCGATGATATACATTTTGTACATGATGTTGCTCTTATTAATCTCTGAAAGTTTCAAAGCGATCAGTCCCTCGGTGTAGCTTTACCAGACATTGAAACTTGTAGTGAGGTCACTTGAACTGACACTGACCTTAAGCGACCTGGGTCTGAAATTTTCACAACATATGTAGAACAAATGTATAATAAGGTGTGCCAAAAACGGCGGGACTTCGCGCCGCCGTGTTTGGGACATTCGCGAAAAACCGCAGGAGGGGTGTTCAACCTCCCCAGCAAGGCGTGGGTGAACCGGCATCGTGTTCCATTTTTCGAGACCAGTCAAATGAACTAGAACTTGACATTAACCCTCGCACGACCAGGCCATTTCTCATAACACGAACGACCAGGGGGGGGGGGGTTGTTACGACCCCCCCCCCTGGCGTTTCGAAACGGAAGGTCGTAGAGCTTAGCGGAAAAAACCAACGGATTGCTCTCAACGAGATCTCGCGATTGGTGGTATATTTTTTGGTCCTAGGTCAACATTTGACCTACTTTTGACCGGTCAAAGGTCAAATTTTCAGAATAATAGACTTTTTTCAACTTTCGGCGGCGATTGCGGCAAAACGGTAGGAGATATCGACTTGAAACCTTCACTATCGTGTTCCTTGATCAATTCTCTATCGTTTGGTATGTATTTCGTTTCCCTAGCTCTAAAAATGGGGCGTTGGGAGCGCCGGAAGTCGGCAAGGTCACAGTCGGCGGCAGAAATTCGAAAAATCAAAATTTAAATTTTTGAAATCTGATTGTATTTTTGGATTTGGGAGGTCCATTTGCTCCCTATAGAAGCTAATATTGCTGCATATTCCCATTGAGGTGACAAGAATTAGCAAAATAGTGGTTCGGGCGCTTTTCAAAAATAGTACCGGACGCTGTTCCTCTTGTGACGTCATAGCTCCGTGACCTGACCTGACCCGGCCAAATTTCTTATACCATATGATAGCCAATACTTGCCCCAACATGCATGAGAAGTTTCATCACGATCCATCAACCGATGTCCGTACCACCGGCAGGAAACCTCGGGCGTTGGCACTCAGTTTGTGAAAATCCGGCCGGAGGCTGTAGCTCTTATGACGTCATAACTCCGTGACCTGACATGACCCGATCAATTTTTTTTCGGCAAAAGATGCGCAAAGGTTGCCCCAGAGGGTGTTGAAAATTTCAGCCCGCTACGACAAGCCGTTTAGCGTGCACTTCGAAAAAACCTCAGGGGGGGTTGATACAACCCCCCCCCCCTAGGCGTTCTAGGGTTAAAAGGGCATTTTGAGAATTTGACCTAAGGTGAAGGTCATCACCTAACCGTGAAAAGTCATATTGCATATTAGTCGATCCGTATTGTCGAGAAGGAAAATAATTATTTAAGGTGTTCATTGCTCTACCATATATCTATCAAGTTATTGTCAAATCCTGCTGGAGTCCTTTAATGACCTGAGATGACCTCAGTAGCATAAAAGTGGTCACATCACGAGTGAAATTTTCCGAGTAAATGTGCCATGTTTATCTGTATCCCGATGTTTAAGGGTGTTTTCGTTCTTCATAGGAAGAGCATTTCAATTTTCTCCCATAAACCCGCGCCGTGCAAGGGGGGGGGCGTTTTTACGCCCCCCCCCTTCCGCTAGGTTTTTCACGAATATTTCAAAAACGGCGTCGCGCAGCGCCACCGTTTTTACTTTGGATCAGTGAGTGAACTTGTATATATATTTTTTTTGCATACAATAAAGGTTGTTGTCTATCGAGCAAGGTATATTTTACCGTTTCGGATTGGCATGGATGCTTATTTTTGGGAATAAAATGTCCGAAGCCTGAGATCGTTTCCTATTTCGTGCTAAATATTCATCAAGGTCAAGTTGTTTTGATTAAAAAAAAACACTGGGCTGCAAATTGAATTCATTGGATTTTATGAAAAATCAGCGAAACCTGTTTTTCATACTCGTATTTTGCAACTAGTAAATCATGCAATGACGTTATATTTTAGACTGATGCCCCATGGAAGGCAAGACTGGCAAAAACAGCCCATTTCACTAGCTGACAATGGCGCCCCTCTCAAGGGAAAAGTCGCCCCCTCGAGCACCATGGCCCCCCCTTTCGCTGATTTCTGGCTACGCTACTGTTTCCATCTATGTAATCCTTCAGATAATTGAACTTAGCCAAGATAAGGCTGTTACCCCACTAGCCGCTGGGGGGGGGGCATAAAGTTGCCCCCCTTTACGTTTTGTGGAATATCTCCGCAACCTGATGAGATGCGAACGTGAAACTTGGCATAGCTTCAATTAAATATCTAGGCAATATTTTAGGAAAGTTTGGTGGTTGTAGCACGTAAGATGACGTCACAGTGACATCATAAAGTTTTGTCGTTTTCCAATATGGACCGTTTCTGATGTCGCTGAGCATAAAACTCAACCATGTAAATGAACTAGACAGCACCTGCTGTCATCCTTAACCCTCGCCGGACCAATTGGTTTTCTACATACGCGCCGGCCGAAGGGGGGGGGCGGGTACGACCCCCCCTCGCCGTTTCGCCCCTGGTGGAGCTAGCGCGTCGCGGAAAAACGAGCGTGTGCGCCGTTACGAGACGCAGAGATTGGTACCCGATTTTAAGTTCCTAGGTCAACCGGTGACCTCTGAGGTCAGGTCAAGTGCCCCAAGGTACGGTTCAGTTTTTGGTGAATAACTTCGCAAAAAACGGCCGCAGAGCCGCGATTTTGGCAGCATCGTGTTCGCATCGCTCAGGCGCGTCGAATGATATACTTTTTGTTCGGGTCAGGTCAACTTCGGGTGTTGACCTCCGGTCAAGGTCAGGTCAGCACCCCCAGGTCACGAAGTTGGTCGAAAGAGTTCATGTCGCATATCATTCGATTTGGCAGGTCTTCCTGAGTCCATTGGTGGCTTCCCCGACTCGCTAGCTCAAGTTGATCAAGAGTTATTGACGAAAAACTAATATGACCTTGATGACGTCATAAATGACGTCACGCAAGGTCAACATTGCAAAAGTGACGCATCTAACCTTGCAAGGAGTGCATCAAATCACGATTTTGTGTGCTTGAGATAGTTGGAGATCGTTCCCGGCGCCAGAATAGCAGTTTTCATTTTTCCCCATTGACTTATAATGGTGAGGTCACGAAAATGACCTGACCTCATATGATCTTTAGGAAAAATCCGAGATATACAAGTTGTGAGACTCATAATGGATACTAGATCCTGCAAGTTTCATTTCCCTGTGACATCTCCTCTGGCAGTGAGGGCGTTGCGAAGTTGCGACATCTGAAGACCGTGCAGAGGTTCACTTATGACGTCATAATAGGTCAGTGACCTGACCTGACCCAAAAATGCGGTTGGTGTCAAAAGATCCGGCTTGAATCAAAGGTCAGGTATACCAAGTGTCAGCTCTCTATCGCCAGCGTGTTCGGAGCTATCGCGAAAAAACCCTATGGGGGGGGCGGCACCCGCCCCCCCCCCTCGGCCGGCGAGGGTTAAACATCTATAAAGTACACTTCCAACTGGTTCCTGACTAATAACCGGTCCTTTATATTCGGTCTCATATATCGAACATATCGTGAGGAAACTAAGAGTCGCACATCTATATAATTGGACTTCTGACATCACTGTGACGTCATTTCAAATGGGATCGACACCAAATTTGGACACAACCTTGGATAGGTATTCAGAAAGATGTGTGCACAGTTTCGTTTCTCCATCTCTTCGCGTTGCGACGATATCGTCGCCGGAAGTAAAGGGGAAGGGGCAATTATATGCCCCCCCCCCCCCAGCGGCCGGCGGGTGGCGCGGAGGCCCAGCAGCCGCCGGGTTAATTCATCTACTTGTATGCTCTTAAGTCCTACAGGCTACAAGTTTGCATGTTTTCCTTTTTGTTGCTGTCTAGGGCACACATATTCTTACTGGACGAGGAAGAAACGCGTTGCGAGTGTTTTCAGGCAAAACACCATTTGGACCAGACATTCTTTATGCCGTTACGGTGTAAGCCTGGATTACGTTTACGCAAGCGATATTGCTCCATACACCTAAATATGGGACCAAGAGGAGCCGGAGTGTGTTGAACTATAATGCATTATGCAAGTGGGAGCTGTGCATGCTCAGCTCTAAAACGATGTACACGTAAACAGGCAAAACAGGTTACAGAGCGATGCAATTGAAAACAATTTTTCACGTGTCGTTATCCTGTCCTGCCACACCCAGTATTTGCTCTTTATTTACAAGTAGTACATCTTCCTCTTCCGGCATTTACTATAGAAGAGCCAAATACAATACCGACTACGACTTACATACTTAATATTAATCTCGTCATTCGACCACGCTGCGGATCATTTTTCATCAATTTTTCTCTGCTTCTGATTACGATTACGAAAACAGACGGTACCTATACTTGATATCTACACAGAGACATTTGTCATTAAGAGATAACTCTCAGTCATTTGGGACCCGAGTGCGGTAGGTGGTTGTTATGTGATCGCCTCAATAGATGGCGCTGGTGTTGAGCGCCTGAACATATGCTGTGCCGCATAACACACAACCCGAGCAAACGGAGGCGCACGAACGGAGGAAGTGGTTTGCATTTCTGAGAAAGTTGAAAAGACATTTTGGTAGCAGAAAACTAAGTTTGCTTTTTAGGCATATAGTGATTGCGAAGAAATAGCACCCAATGCCGATCATTTGTAGGTAAACATTCTCAAAGTAGTCAATAACCCGGTTTACATAGCATATTTGACGAGGCTCTAGCTCGTTAATTTGGCGATAATTTCGATGCAGTGATCTTCAAATATTTAGAGGGGATCATTTTGTAAATTGTTCAGCACCATTGGCATCTTTTGCAACATCACGAACGGAGATATAAGCTTGCAACAAACCCTATGTAAACGCGTCTAATAGCCGCGTTTACATAGGGCTAGTTGCCAGATAGTGGAATTTCCACTAACAGAGGGTTCACAAGAAATACGCCATGGCCAATATCCTGGACGCAATTCGGTGTGCAGACGAAAATATGCATGTGAGTGCTAGAAATTCGTAAATTACATTATTTCATTGACTTTTTTTGTTAAAAACACGTGATGACAAGCTCAACAAATCTATTCATGGTGGCTTACGTGGCAAATTGGCTTTCCTTTGTGGGATAATGCCATTTTCATTAGCTCTACTTTGATTAGCGTATGACAGGTGTTCGTGTAAAATAAGCAATTTTACCTATTTCCTTTATCAGTTTGGTAGCTGAAACTGCTACCAATTTACTTCCACTATGACAGTTTCCAGTAACATATGCTACTGATTGGCTAATATTAGCCAATCAGATCTCTGGAGTTCCCCGCAGTGCGTTACAACTATGACGCGGCAAAGACATATTTGGACACATCATTTCTATGTTGATAAGCCTATCTACACTGCATATTGGCCTTGCGTGGATGTCATCAAGTGAAATGTTTTGGCCTAAGGTCAGTGAGACGCTAGTCGCTACTCTTCTATACGCTATGCCCTTTTTCAATATGAAAACGGTGTCGTGTTCTGACTGCAGGCAACTGGTAAGTTTGTGCAGGTCTCACGTAAATAGGGTGTGGGGCGAGAGCGCTCTATTGCTTTTCGATCCAGCAGGCAAGGATTTTGTTTTGTTTTTTTGTAAGGGAGTATAAGTTGAAGTCACAAATTTATTTAAGAGTTAGTACAGTTGTTTTGGTTTAAAAGTTGGTGCATTTGCCTTGTCAAGGGTATGGAACCTCAATATATTGCTAAGTCATATTTCCAGGATGTTGATAGGTATGTTTGGAAAAAGATGTTTTGATAATGTCGAGAAATGTAGCAAGGACATTCCTATCTTCCAATCAGTTGCTCGCTACAGTTTCATGATTTTAAGGTGTGCATGAAATAATGAGAAAAGGTAAAAACAAAAATATGAACAAAAATTTTGTTAATTCATGATGCATGATAGAAAAAGTAATTTTCTTTCGTTGATTAAAGCAAGGCTTGCGACTGAACCATAATGTGCATTGACTGCTGCGCAGTGTCCCAAAATTTGTAGATGTGGGTGGGAAACGACATAGAAATGCAAAAAGCATTTTCCACTCTCACCTCCAGTTTTCAAGCTCAATTTTCCACTCGCAATTCCACCGAGAAGGAGCAATTGTAGATAGATTAATGTTTTTGATCATTTTCCCACTATTCTTGGGCCTTACCTGACCGACAATTTTTCACTTTCATCCTTTTTTTTTGGTCAGCAATTTTCCCCTCTGACACCCAAAATATGATTTTGGTACACTGCAGTGCTCCGAGTACCTACAAAACCAACAGCATGATGAATGGCTGAATTCTGCCCGAGTGGCTGCATTACCTAGTTGTTTTTTCAATTCACCACACTCCTCTGTATTATGCAGGCATGGGAGTTATTTCAGAATTAAAATTAATATTCAATATATCTTGTTTATGAGACTCCTCACGGGCCAGACTGGAAAACATCCATACACTACGCCGGACGCCCGTGAGACCATTTTGCGCCGAAATTTCTGAGTGATTTGCGCCAAAAATTAGGTGCCTATTTGTGCGAAAATCAAGCCCTTTTCATATAAAGCACATGTGCTCATATACTGATCAAGGCTATATCAACCAGGCAGAGTGTTTCGGGGCTTTGTACGCTATCCCATGTTTGAGCGTCCGAATTAGTTTTTATGTTACGGGCGGCTGTGACCGCCCGTTGTGGCATGCCTGGCGCCGCCCGTGGCGCCTCCCCGGCTGGCCGCGCCCGGCGCCGCCCCTGCCGCGTGGCCCTCGGGCGGGGTCGAGGGCTGGCGCTGGCTGGGCGGTCGGCGGCCCGGGAGAGGCAGGGAGACCGTGGTTACGAGCGGTTGGCTCTGTGGTTCTTGTTTGGGCCTCTGCCGATAATACAGTAAAGCATCGAGTCTGAGTGTGTTCAGCTCCCGCAACATTTGGCGCGGTCGGTAGGACTGCAGAAGACGACAAAGGGTGAGTTCATTAATTTCATTTGATGATATTTATTGAAATTTAGTTCATGAATGTTGATTGTCGTAACTAGTCTGTGCTCGACAAAAAGCGGGCGGTTTGCTCGAAAATAGAACGCCGATATTTTCTGTTCTGAGGGGAACGTTAGGAATAAGGCGGTCCGCCTGGGTGCAGTTTTGAATAATTTGGTGAATTGTTTCCGCTGGCCATGGATTTCAACGACACTATTTTGGTATCGCGAACCCCTCGTTTTGCGGGTATAGAGACAGATGATTGGGAGCGGTGGATATCTCGTTTCGAGTCGTTAACGGTGGGACTCGGAGACGTTGAGCGAGTTAAGCGGCTGTTGCCTCTGCTGGATGGCGTCGCACTCGATTATGCGCATTCGCTGTATCAGGGTGACAGTTCGTACTCTGAGATAAAGTCAGGACTTGGGGTCCGGTTTGGTCGGTTAATCGAGCCCTTACAGGCGCAGGCCGAGCTGGGGCGCGCCTCCCAGTCGCCGGGGGAATCAGCTGAGAGCTTCGCTGACCGTATTAAGAGACTGGGGCGGGCTGCGTTCCCTCATTCTACCGGTCCGTCAGGGGAGGGAAAAGGTCCTGAGGAAACGTATGCAGAGAGGGCGTTCGTGATGAAAACCCTGACGAGTCGGTTCATATGTGGACTTCGGGATGAGTGGCTCCAGACGAAACTGTGCCACCGTAATCCTGAGTCACTGTCTGCGGCTGTAGCGGTGATCCGAGAGCTGCATAAACGCCAGGAGGTCGTCCAGGCGGTACGCGCTGCTAACCCATCGACACATACAGGTACTGGGCCCCTTCCCCTGGGTGCTGTAGCGTCAGCTGTTCATGCAGAGGTAGGAGGTGGGTCGCAGCAGGATGCAAGGATAGCTCAGCTGCAGCAGGAGATCGGCCAGCTGCGGTCTTCGTTGGAGGCGTTCGCCGTTGCCAAGACGGACCACCTGCCTGAGGCTGTCAAATGTTACGGGTGTGGTGCCCCCGGCCATTTTCGGCGTGACTGCCCGGTGGTACGCCGTGGTCAGCCGAGAACTGGACCGAGAGCCACCAGGGTGAAATGTTTTTCGTGCGGGCAGGAGGGTCACATTCGGAGTAACTGTCAGTCGGCTGTACAAGCTGCCACCCCGCTCCAACCGTTTTGTTTATTCTGTGGCGAGGCTGGGCACTGGATGGCGGCATGCCATTCTCGCCTGCAGCAGGGGCCTCCAGCAATGGGTGGACGTCGGGGGCTGATGTCGAGGGAAGCCCTTCCATCTGATAAGCCGGCGGAAAACTAGGGGCAGCTGGCCCTGTGGGACAAGAGCCGGCTGCGTGTATCCAGTCCCGATTAACTGCAACAGCCATTCGAGTCCACTTGGGCAGCCTCGAAGTATGGGCGCTGGTCGATTCGGGTGCCGACTTTTCCATGGTCAGGGATGGGCTCCAGCAGCGGTTGAAAACGGAACTGGCTTGTCAGGCCACCACCCCGACGCGGTCCGCGAAGGGAGCTGGTGGTAGCCCCCTGAACATCGTTGAGGTGCTCCGTGATGTCCCTATCCAGGTGGAGGAGGAGTCGATTGTGTGTCCACGACTGGCTGTGGTGTCGGGGCTGGTCTATGACGTGATCCTTGGACGTGACTTCTGTTGCCAAAACAGAACTATCATTGACGATGAGAAGGGGGTGATCCGTATGAAAGGGATGACGATTCCACTTCCAACATACCCTGAGATCCGTCCCCCGCGGGCTAGAGTCATTCTTGGCGATGCAGTAACACTACCAGGTCGTTCGGTAACAACGGTAGCAGCAGTGGTGCAGCGACTTGATGGCCAGGGACCTTTTGTGACGTCAGCAGGCTCGGTAAGTGGGATGATGGAGCCAAGCCGCACGGCGGAGCGTGAGGATCTATTGATTCCACGGGCTGTGGTGGTGATCGCCTCCAATGGCACCATACCTATCCGGTTGACGAATGTCGGAGCGGAGGGCGTCCGTCTCTTGAAGGGCTCTGATGTCGGGACGTTCCTTGCGTTTGGGGGCGGTGAAGACGCCCTGTGTGTTTTGTGTCCCGGGGCAGACTGTGCCGATTGCAATGTGGCGAGCTGTGGAGATGGAGGTAATCCATCTCATGATCCTGGAGAGGTGGAACCGGAGGTGCAGCAAGCCCTGTCACCAGAACTGACAGACTTGAGTGAGAGAGGTCGTAACAAACTACGGGGTTTATTTGAGACCTACAGTGACGTCTTCAGTAAAAGACCGGGAGACATTGGTCGTACAGGTGTGACAAAACACAGGATTGACACGGGGGATGCAGTCCCAGTCAAACAACGTCCACGACGGATACCCATGAAAGTCCGAGACCAGGTAGAGAAACAAAAAGAAAAGATGTTACAGGATGGTGTCATTGAGGAAAGCGAAAGTCCGTGGTGTTCGCCGGTCGTGTTGGTGCGCAAGAAAGATGGATCCTTCCGCTTCTGCGTCGACCTGAGGGCTGTGAACGCAGTGACGAAGGGCTTCGCCATGCCGCTCCCACGAATCGACGACTCGCTCGATACCCTGTCAAGGGCGAGGTGGTTTACCACGCTGGACATGGCCACAGGGTATTGGCAGGTTGAACTGGCGGCTGAAGATCGAGAGAAGACGGCATTTTCGACTGGGAAAGGCCTCCATCAGTTCAGAGTCATGGCAATGGGTCTCAAGAACGCCAGCGGCACTTTCCAGAAGATGATGGAACTGATTCTCGCAGGCCTTGACACCAAAAGCTGTTTGGTGTACTTGGATGACGTCATCTTGTTCAACAGGACCGAGGAAGAACATCTGGCTACCCTGCAGGAGGTACTCCTGAGGATTCAGCAAGCCGGGCTGAAGCTAAAGGCACAGAAATGTCGATTCGCACGCAAGGAGGTGACTTTCCTTGGACATCTCGTCTCCGAGGAAGGGATACGTCCAGATCCGCATAACGTGGACAAGGTCCTGGCCTGGCCGCAGCCGTCATCTGAGGAGGAGATGAAAAGCTTCTTAGGCCTGTGCGGGTACTACGCGCGGTTTATTCAGGGGTATGCCGCGATTACAAAGCCACTTAGGGACGCCGCAGTAGAGGAGGGACGAATCAGGTGGTCCGAACCGATGCGCATTGCATTCGAGCTGTTGAAGTCCACTCTGTCCTCGCCTCCCGTACTGGCTTTGCCAACAGGTGAAGGGACGTTCGTCCTGTATACAGACGCATGCAACTCTGCTGTGGGTGTGGTGCTGGCTGAACGCATTGGAGATGAGGAAAAGGTGATCGCCTATGAGAGTAAGGCACTCACAAAGCAGCAGACGAGATGGCCGACTTACGATAAGGAACTCTGGGCGATCGTTCATGGCATCAGACATTTCCGTCAGTACACTGTTGGTGCCAGATTTGAAGTGGTGACCGACCACAAGCCGCTGGCAAACATACCGACATCGATCGCAGCAGAGCGAGACGGCACAGGACGTCGTGGTCGATGGGCGATCGAGCTGAGTTCTTTCGACTTCAATGTTCGGATCCGCAGCGGTCTGGCCCACGGGAACGCTGATGCGCTGTCTCGCAGACCACCAGATATGGCGTCTGCGGTCCGATCTGGTCAAGCCCAAGGCCAGGGGTGGTGTCCCGGTCGCTCTGTCTCAGAGAGAGGAGATAGAACGGAGACGGTGGGGTCAGTAGCGGGCGGCTCGCCCGCGCCGACGGAAGGCGGTTCGCCTGAGTCGGTTGTGACTCTTGTAGCTCCAACTGCTGTATTCTCAAGGCTTACGCAGGAACCGGCTGCTGTATCAGTCGCTGTGTCACAATCAGTCCAAGAACGGACCCTCCCTCCAATCGCCCAGGCGCAAGCCAGTGACGCGACGCTGTCGGCTCTCCGAAGAGCACACGAGAGGAAGGAGAAGCCAAGGCCTGCAGCGTTCGCTGGGTGGGGAGTGCTGCGAAAACACTGGAGCAAGGTGCGCGTCATGAATGGAGTAATCGGCATTGCCTCGGGTCGACAGTTCCAGGCGGCGGTGCCTCAAACTGAACGGGCCGAGATCATCCGACTGGCGCATGATGATCCATCGAGCGGGCACATGGGTCGCAGACGGACCATCGCCCGGGTGAAGGCTCGATTCGTCTGGCCGGGGATGAATGAGGACATCCGGAGCTTCTGTGCCTCGTGCACGCCGTGTCAGCGGCGGTACAGACCGGCACCCAAAAGACGAGCACCGATGGTTACCGAGGTTACCTCACGACCCTTCCAGAGAATAGCCATGGACATCACGGAGATGCCTGTGTCGAGAAGAGGCAACCGATATGTGCTCGTGATCATGGATTACTTCTCAAAGTTCGTACGAATCTTCCCGATGCCGAATCAGAAGACAGAAACGGTGATGGAGGCACTCCTTCACTGGGTTCAGGAGCTTGGTGTTCCCGAGAGGCTTCACACAGATCAGGGCGCTCAATTCGAATCTCTGATGATGCGTGAGCTGTATCAGAGGCTCGGCATCCACAAGACTAGAACAACGCCTTATCATCCTGAGAGCGACGGGATGGTGGAGCGCTTCATGAGGACCCTGAAAGACATGGTGTCGAAATACATCGACAGCCAGGGCCTTGACTGGGACGAAAGTACCAGATCATACGCCATGGCCTACAATTCTTCCCTCCACGAAACCACCGGTCACACACCTTTCTACATGATCCATGGCTTTGAGCCTCGGTTGCCTTTGGATGTAATGTACGGAACCGATGAAGTCGCAATACCAGCTGAAACCTTCCTGAACAAACGGCTGAAGAACATGAAGCGGGTCTTCGCACAGGTGAGGAGAGCCTCCTCCCAATCAGCTGCTCGAATGGCGGTTCGCCATGACAGCAAACTCAATTTTACCGCGTACCCAACGGGCTTGAAGGTGTGGGTACGAGACCACACTGCCGCTGTGGGAGGAAAACCGAAGCTGGGTCTGCCGTTTAAAGGACCGGTGACCATCGTCGAGAGAAGAGGCACACCGGGGGAGGAAGTTACCTACCGGATACAGGACGTCCGCGGCAAGACACGCGTCGTGCACCACAACGACCTCAAGGAGTTCATCCCTCGTCGGACCGACTTGCGGCCAGTTCAGGATCCGAGTGGTCCAAATGGACGTGGTGAGGCCGTGGGGGTGGATCCCGTGAGCGACTGTGGTAACGAGCATGGCGTTCTGCTCGAGGTGCCGTTAATGCACTTACTCGGGAGAGCTGGCCCATCTGGTGATGTGGGCGTCGCTCAGAGGGGAATGTTGCCGCCAATGTCATACGTGACCAGATCAGGCCGAGTGTCGCGACCACCTGAAAGGTTCCAGGCGGGACTATGAGTGTGGTGGAGGTGGTGAAGGCTGTGATTGTGTATATAGTTGTAATGTAAATAGCGTGTCGTAAGTGTCGCATTGTTCAATGTATGATTGTTTCCGTGAGGGGGGAGGGGTGTTACGGGCGGCTGTGACCGCCCGTTGTGGCATGCCTGGCGCCGCCCGTGGCGCCTCCCCGGCTGGCCGCGCCCGGCGCCGCCCCTGCCGCGTGGCCCTCGGGCGGGGTCGAGGGCTGGCGCTGGCTGGGCGGTCGGCGGCCCGGGAGAGGCAGGGAGACCGTGGTTACGAGCGGTTGGCTCTGTGGTTCTTGTTTGGGCCTCTGCCGATAATACAGTAAAGCATCGAGTCTGAGTGTGTTCAGCTCCCGCAACATTTATTTCCACGTAAACCCAATACTTCGACGGGAGCCAGCGAGGGCCCGGCAGCGGAGCAGCACGTGCTCCGGCACATCAGCCTCTTCTCGGCTCACGGTGCAGAGCGCCGCTGGGCACCGCTTGTCTGGGCACTGCTGGCACGCGGCGGAGTGGAGACAGCCGATTCGGTGCCGTATTGGAGCGAGCGGCCCCGGTGGCCCGCCCTCATCTGGTGCACCGAAATGGCATCCTCTCGGTCCTCTCCGGGGAGAGGGGAGCGGCGGCGTGCTCCCGAGGAGTGGCTTGAATAGTGATTCTGAGCAGTTGTCGCGCCACTGATGCGAGGCCGGACAATGAACCGCCCTGGTCAGCGATCGGGCGTTTGAGGGCAGGGCGGCCGCCAGTTTTGCCAGATCGTCCACGCTCTCATTCCCCTCGATACTGCAGTGGGCAGGAACCCACTGCTATTGCTTAACGACGCTTGGCGACGTTCAACAAGGTTTTCCATGCCTATCTCTACGCCGAAGGTTGAGGCCTCACCTGGGCGGCCGTTCCTCCGCTGAGTAGACTCAGGGCGGCTCGCCAGTTCGAGCACGCGACGACCGGGGCGGGGACGTGTCGTCCCGAAACCTCTCCAGAGCCGCCCGCGGGGTGAATCTGCTGCTAGATTGACCAGCGTACCGCATAAATTCGGTGACTGTCTTTCGCCAAAAATTTATGCGACCGCCCTGCACCGAAAAATTCTTCCGCCGCCATGCGCTGAATTCGGCGCATGCGAAGTTACGCCAGACGTGCGCTTAAATTTTCGGCGCAATCCCGCCACTACGCCGGACATATTCGGCATAACGTGTATTTTTCCAGTCTGGCTCACCGGTATGGATATGGCTGCTGGCAGGCTGTAGCCGGCCTTTGTCAGTAAGGGATTGGCTATGCATGGTTCTGTGCGTACATATGATTTCAGACCAAATTCTGCCCTAGCCCAGTATGCGCGCTTAGAATGTGGAGGGCATGCCAACATGTTCCTCTCAGCGGGGACTATGTCCTTGTGAACCCTTCCATTCAGAAGATTCAGAGCAAATTGATAACATAAATCCTTGGCTGGAGTGGTTGCTGGGGTGCTAAGACTTAAAATATGCGCTAATGTCAGGTGTCAGCCAGTAGCGGCGGAACACCTTCAATTAGGGGGGGGGGGGGGGGCACTGCCGACTTTTGGTCCCAGTCCCATTATTTCCATGCAACGCCCATAGGGCTAATGTTAAAATGCCAAAGCCAAAGGGGGGCACGGCACGGTGCCCCGGTGCCCTCCTCGTTCCGCCGCCCATGGTGTCAGCTCAAGCTACAGAGCTGCCATTCCAGCTGTTCTAAACCCCATAATAAAGGTGGTATTTCTCCTGACAGCTGAATCCTCTCCAGTGACAGCTGATCCTCGCCATCTGATCCTCCCCAAAGACAGCTGACACTCCCTGGTGGGGGATGACCTTGCCCGGTGGCTGGTGGCAGCGAACCCTTCCCAGTGATAGCTGACCTTCCCCGGTGGGAGGTCACAGCTAACCCCTCCGACGGATCACCCTCCCGGTTCTGAGCCCCGGCGTCACTGCCTCCCATTGACAGACTTTTCTGGCGGCAGCAGAAAAGTACTCCAGCCCAGCAGACTCCAGCCGAGCCGCACCCAGTGACGGCCGACGCCGAGCGGCCGGTCGGCGCTCCAGACGGGCCGCGCCGCCGGCCAGCCCACCGCCAGGCACTGCACCAGTAGCGGCCGCGCCTGCCCGGCCAGTACCCGGGCCGCGCACACTGCGGCTGACGTGCAGCCCGCCGCCGCCGCAGTCGCCGACCCATGGACGGATACACGGCCACCTACGTCCGGCTGGCCGACCAGACCACCCTGACCTGAGCCCTGTTCAAGTGCTCTGCGGCCGCCGCGGCTCCCGCGGCCGGGAGGCGGAGCCTAATATCGGTTAGGTTGAACACCGGCCTCGCGGCTGCGGCCGCTGCGGCCGGCGACGAGAATGGCACGGTTGTTTTGAAAGGAGATGCTGATCAAAATTTTGTGTGTAATGGCTTTATAATGGCTTTATTACTTCAATTAGTACCTTTTTGAAGCAAGTATTCCTTAACAACATAATAAAATCAACCGAAACAAAGAGCGAAATCCGCAATGTTTTGTCTCACGCGCGCAGTTCATGTCGAAGTTTCCCTGCGGTCGCTCCCGAGCGACCGCGGGAGCCGCAGGAAGAGCTACGCATTACCCAGAATGCTGTTCTCGCCTGATTGGCCGCCAGCTAAGCTCCGCCTTTTTGGCCGCGGGAGCCGCGGCGGCCGCAGACACTTGAACAGAGCCCAGGTCTATCCGCCGACCGGAGCTGGTGCTGCTCCTCAAACACCTGCGGCCCAACACGGCATACTCAGTTCCGATGAGCGCCTGTAACCGAGCCGGCCAGGGTCCTGCCAGCTCGCCCGTCACCGCCACCACAGAGGAGGGAGTGCCGGAGGTGGCGCCGCGTCAGCTGACCTGCCGGGTCGTGTCACCCTCCTCCATCGGTCTCAGCTGCCTGTGGCTGGCCGGCGGCGCGTGCTGGCGGCGCGAGGGCCAGTTCCCGGCCGACCTGGACGTGGCCGAGTTGTGCAGTCTGCTGCCGGTCACAGTCTACCAGCTGTTGGTGAGCGCCCACAGCGCGGCCGGCACCACAGAGTCTACCACCCGGCTGGCCATCCACGCCGCAGACGGAGCAATGATATCTCCGCTGCCGCCGCCAGAAAAGTCTGTCAATGGGAGGCAGTGACGCCGGGGCTCAGAACCGGGAGGGCGATCCGTCGGAGCGGTTAGCTGTGAACTGGCCACAGCCGGGTAGAGCCCACCGTACTCCCGGGACACCTGCTGAATCGTCAGCTGACTAGTGACGTCCTTAACTCCAGAGGTGCTGTCTTGGACGTGGAACCTGCCGCCCAGCTGGTCGGCGCTGACGCCGTCCCTCGTCCAGGTGACAGCCGGCGGCGGTGACGCGGTGGCCGCACAGGTGAATGAGACCGCAGTGTCCACCACCGGCTGCACCGTCTGCTGAACCAGCGACAACAGCAGCCGAGCCGGCAACGCTCCGATCCTGACCTGGGTGGTGGCGAGGTCATCGGTCACGTGACACTGGTACATGCCGGCCACGGACGGGTTGCCGCCGGTCAGCTGCAGAGCCGGCCGGCTGGCGGCGGCGGGCAGACGGCGGCCGTCCTTGAGCCAGATGATGTCGCCGGCTGCCAGGGGCGGCGTCACGTGACAGGTCAGCAGAGCGGGCTGTCTGGTGGTCACCAGCAGCTGACTGGGTTCGATGACAGCGCGGCGTGTCACTGTCACCTCCAGTCGCGTGTTCCGAGCCGCGCTGCCCACCTCCGAGCTCGGCGATCTCGGCATACGCCCGCGTCCCCTGACCTGATCCGGCGTACCACCAGCTGCTGGCCACTGACCTCGACATGACCAGAGTGGAGCAGCGGCGTCAGCTCAGCGCCGCGCACCTGTTGTTGTTGTTGTTGTTGTGGTTCCCTCCAGCCGCGTTACCGCGGTGTAGCCGTGCGGCTCTGGAGGTCCCTCACGGCGGCCGCCAGGGCCGCCACCTCTCCGTCGTCGCGGACGTCTTCCGGGCTCGGGAAAATCGTCCAGTACCTCCGGAGACGCCAGCCCATGAGGGCTGGGCACCGGAAGAAGAGGTGCCGGTACGTGTCGGCCTCCTCCCGGCACACGGTGCACCGGCCCGCCGTACAGTCGGTGTCAGGGCACTGGCGGCAATCGCCGGAAGAGTTCCGTCCAACCCGGTGGAGGTATTGGCGGGAGCCCGACCAGTGGCCCGCGCGGAGTTGGTGGACGTCGACGGCCGACGATCTGTCCCTCGCCGCGACCGGTGGCCGCAGCCGGTTCCCCATCAGGGTCCTGTACCAGCCCTCCGGCCAGGCGGCGGTGGTGCGGTCGCGGGCCAATCTGACGGCCGCACGGTGGGCGGTAGCGACGTCAACCGGGACCGCCGCCTGGGGGAGCGCGGCCGCCTCCTTGGCGATCTGGTCGGCGCGATCGTTACCGTCGACGCCGCGGCGGGCCGGCGCTGCGGGCCACCGTGCGCAGCGTCACACACTGGCGGTGTGGTAGGTGACATCCCATCGTCGCCGCGTCCCATCTCAGAGTGTAAAACATAGTGTTATGCCACTATTATTGATGCTCATTGCTCAGTACGATACAGATAATGGCACATAGATTTAGCATCATCAACTAGGAAAGCATTATTAGTCACCTGTCTTGTCCTCTGTCGACGATTGATCGTGCCACACAGTACAGTCAGTCTTTAAAAGTACCGCCGTATTGGTGCGGTGGATTTCTGACGGAGGAAAGGCTGTTTGATTTTAGAGTAGCCGGACCAGTGGACCTGGGGATGGATAAAGGCTCACTTTGGCTCAGTGACTCTCAACTTTAGCAGCCTTTCCTCGATCGGGCTTGATGGATCCACCGCACCGATGCGCGGTGCTTGGGATGTACATACAGTACATTGGCAAAAGCGTGTAGATACTATTGAGCAGCCTGAACGCCTAAAGAGACCCTCCCACCTTCAAAAAAGTTAATGAATTGGCATAAAAGTGATGTCCAATGGATGAGAGTGAGCAAAAAGGAATATCTACTGGTGTACATTAATTTCCATCGAAAAATATTCAATGTTTTTTTATAGATATTACACTTATTATTTATTTCCCGGGGCCTACGCTGTTCATACGAAGTCATTGGGAAACAGTTATTTGGTATTTTAAAAGTGCGACCGATGTTGCGCGCAAAGTAGCATATACCACCACTGCTTCTTGAAGATGTTAGGATGTACAAAACTATGGTCCTTTTAAAGAAGATAATGTATTTTACTTGACGAGAATGCTGCAAAAATTCCTCCAATAATAATAACCGGTAATTACTTCTATGATATACGTATGAAGGTACCTATTTTGCAACTGTGTCAAAGCACAAAAGAACAGCATTCTGACAGCTCACTGTGTTATGTTGAAATGGCAAGTTTGGTTAAACTTGGTCAGTGCTGAACTTTGATTTTAATTGCTAATTGTTTTTTCATTTCAGAGTGTTAATGGAAACAGACGACGCTGAGCTGGGGCCGGACGCAGCAGGCGACGGACGCTGTAGTGTGCTGGGCAAAATAGTCCAAGATGCTGGTAGCGGGTGAAATACGCAGCTGCTCGTCGTCTCCAAGAGCGCCGCGGACGCCGTGGACTGCGCCATCAAAGTCGACGGAAAGTCGGTTCCAGCAGCCGACCGTCTCAAACTACTCGGAGCTGTTGTGTTCGGGTATAGGGGGTGTAGACTTGGACCGCCTCTGCGGCCCCACCTCTGTGTGCCTGGGAGCGCCCCTGCCGGCGCTCAGCTGTCCGTGCGCGCCAAGCGGCGTGAGTGGCGCACGGGACGAAAACTGACGCTCGCCATACTTGTTTAGTTTTTGGAAGACTCTCTCGGCCCATTCGCACCGGCAGTAAATAAATCGCGTTTCTCTTAAGCTCTCTCTCACTCGAACCGTGAATTACGAACATAACATGGCGCGGTCAGTAGATGGTTCCGTGCGAGTGATTAGTGTATAGCGCGCCGTGATCTGTGACGATGAGTGACATTGAGAAACTGACGCAGCTGCTCCTGCAGCAGGCGGAGCTGTCGGCGCAGCGGGAGCGAGACTCAGCGCAGCGCGAGGAGCGGCTCACTCAGATGGTGGAGCGACTGGTCGCCGACCGACAGCCACCCGCTACCGTCGCTGCCGACGATGCCTCGGCGGCGACAGCCGCCCGGACGTCGGCTGCCGCCCCGCCCGTGCGCCTGCCTGCTGCTGCAACGCCGGCGCCTCAGCTGTCGTCCTCCACATCCCTGCGCGACTTCGCTGTATGGAGGGAGAAGCTGGACGGGTACATGCTTCTGACCGGCGCGTCCGCGCTGCCCGTCACTGCCCAGAGAGCTGCCCTTCTCAGTCTTCTCGACGAAGATTGGCACCGGGTGCTGCGCTATGGACTGACGATAGCGGACGACTCTCCCCTCTCCGCGGTGGTAGACGCAATGGAGAGTCATCTCCGTAAGCAGCGCAGTGTCCTGGTCGACCGCCGTGCGTTCTACGCCCGTGTCCAGGAGCAGGGCGAGAATTTTGAGGAGTTTCTGTGCGAAGTGAAGGAGCTCGCGGCATTTTGCGACTTTTGCACACACTGTTACGACTCACGCCTGCGTGACAAGATTGTGTGTGGCCTGCGGGACGAGGAGACGGTGAAGCGTCTGTTGGAGGATCCGGGGCTGGACCTCAAGAAGACGGTGGACATCTGCCGTGCGCCAGAGAACGCCCGGGCTACCTGCTCCGACCTCCGCTCACCGACGGCGTCAGTGAGCCGTCTGTCGGCATACCGCCGTTCAAGGTCGCGCGATGCGCGCCCCGCGGCCCAACCCGGCGGGCGTTCCGCGGGTACGGCCGGCGTGCGCCGCCCCCAGGCGCGCCCCGCGGCCCAACCTGGCGGGCACTCCGCGGGCGCGGCCGGCGCGCGCTGCTGCCGCTGCGGGCGGGCCGCCCACGCAGACCCGGCGGCGTGCCGCGCTACTAGCGCCATCTGCAACTCGTGTGGCCAGCGCGGCCACTTTGCAGTGGTGTGCGCCCAGGTGGCGCGCGAGAGCGCCGCTGCCCCCGCCGAGCGCGCAGCACCGGAGCGCGCGCGGCCCGCGGTGGGGCAGCCGTCAGAGCCGCGCATCTGCCGTGTCATCAGAGACGTCTACGTGAACGGCATCTCGACGCGGCCGACTCCCACTGTGACTGTCCGACTGTCTACGCCGGCTGGTGTGTTCACCGTGCCGGCCCGGGCCGACTCCGGCGCCGAGGCGACAGTCATCGGAGAAGACAGCCTGTCTTCCATCTGCGTGGAACCAGCGCAGTTGGAGCCCTGCATCGGCCAGCCATTTTCAGCAGTAGGGAAACAGCCGCTCACCTGTGTCGGGTCGTTCCGGGCTACTCTGGAGCTGGGCGACCGATCGACCACCGCTGCCGTGTTCGTCATCAGGGAGCTGACTGGCCTGCTACTCAGCTGGTTCGACTGTGTGGCGCTGGGGATTCTGCCGAGGGATTTTCCGGCACAGATCCGGTCCGTCGAGGACGCACCGCGCCCTGCTGATGACGTCACGGCCTCTGTTGACGTCACATCCGCTGGTGACGTCACACCCTCTAATGACGTCACACCGTCTGCACCGCCGGCCGCTGCCGGCTCCGCTCGTAGCGCCAGCGGCCGCTCGGCCCCGTATGAGGCGCCGCGTGACAGGCCCTGTCCGGCCACCGGGACCGAGACGGGCGCGCCGGCGCCGCCGGCCGATGGACCCGGCCCGGCCGCCGGCCTCAGCGGTCCGCTGCCGGCCTGGGACAGCGACTCAGACCCACCGGAGGCGGTCCGTGCAGCTCATGCAGCCGCTCTGGTGGAGTGTTTCCCGCGTGTGTTCGGGCAAGATTCGACTCTTCGAGTCATGGACGGCGGTCCGATGACGATCGAACTCCGGCCCGACGCGTGTCCGACGTCGGTCACCGCTGCGAGACCGATCCCCTTCGCCTGGCGTGCCGAGGTAAAGGCGCAGCTGGACGACCTGCTGGACCGCGGCGTCATCGTCCCTGTGGACTACCCGACGGAATGGTGCCATCCCATTTCGTGCGTGCCGAAGAACCCGTCCGGGTTTCGACTCTGCGTGGACCTGACGGGACTCAACCGGTACGTGAATCGACCCACGTACCCCTGCCGGTCTCCTCACGATGCCGTGACGAGTCTGCCCGCCGGGCACCGGTGGATGTCGACTCTGGACGCCAAGATGGGCTACTTCCAGGTGCCGCTCGCTGAGTCAAGTCAGGACCTCACCTGCTTCATCACGCCGTGGGGCAGGTTCAAGTTCGTCCGCTGTCCGATGGGATGCAGTGCGTCTGGAGACGAGTACAACCGGCGCGGCGATGCCGCGCTCGGCGACATCCCAAACTGTGTCAAGATTGTCGACGACATCCTGGCCGTGGCACAGACGTACCGGCAGCACCTGCAGCAGGTGATCGAAATCCTCCGGCGCTGTGACGACCGAGGAATCACGCTGAACCCGCTGAAGTTCAAGTTCGCCCAGAATGAGGTCAAATTCTGCGGCTACAAGATCACCCCGGCCGGCTACACCACCGACAATGAAAAGGCGCGCGCCATCGCTGATTTCCCGAGACCGGAGAACGTCACCGACCTGCGGTCCTTCATGGGTCTGGTGAATCAGCTGAGCGGCCTCACACCGGAGCTGGCTGGCTCGACTCAGGCCTTCAGAGACCTCCTCAAGTCGCGCCGGGTCTGGCGCTGGACTGAGCAGCACGAGGCAGCGTTTCTGCACACCAAGATTGTGCTGTCGTCACCGCCGGTGATGGCATTCTTCGACCCCCAGCTGCCGACCGTGCTACAGACGGACGCTGCTAAAACCCGAGGACTGGGTTTTGCACTGCTCCAGAGGCACGGAGAGGACTGGCGTGTGGTCCAGTATGGTTCACGGTTCCTGACCGATACCGAGAGCCGATATGCTGTAATCGAGCTGGAGCTGGCTGCTGTACTCTGGGCCTGCAAGAAGTGCCATGTCTACCTGGCTGGCATGCCCCACTTCGACCTGGTGGTCGACCACCGACCGCTGGTGACCATCCTAAACTACAAGCAGCTCAACTCGATCGACAACCCGCGTCTGCAGCGGATGAGAGAGAAGTTGTTGGCCTACAGCTTCACCACCAGCTGGCAGAAGGGATCGAGTCACGTGATCCCAGACGCGCTCTCGCGAGCGCCCACCAGCGACCCCGCCGCTGATGACGACGGAGCGGTGGACACCGAGGACGACCCGCTGCACGCCAGCGTCATTGCCGCGCTGCAGGCCTCCGCTCGATCGGAGGAGGGCGCCCAGCTGGCTCCGCTGGTCGACTCCACACTGGAGAGAGTCCGCGCCGCCGCGGAGCGCGGCACCGAGTACCAGACTCTCAGCGAGCTGATCCTGGCCGGATTCCCAGAGAACCGGCACGAGACGCCCCCTGCAGTACGAGCGTACTGGGGCGTGCGCCATCAGCTGGCCATCGACGACGGACTGGTGGTCTACGGCGCTCGACTGGTCATCCCGTCCGCCCTCCGACGCGGTGTGCTGGAGAAACTCCACGAGTCACACCAGGGCGTTGATAGGACCAAGCGCCGTGCTCGGCTCAGTGTGTACTGGCCGGGCATCGACAAGCAGATTGCTGACACTGTCGCCGCCTGCGCTCAGTGCCGTCAGCGCCTGCCCAGCCACGCCCGGGAGCCGATGTGGCAGGAGGACGGCGCACCGACACGCGTCTTCGAGTCGGTCTCGGCCGACTACTTCTCCGCTGGAGGACGCACGTACCTGGTGTATGTGGACCGCCTGTCCGGGTGGCCGTACGTCACTGTGTGTCCCCGCACCGCCTCGGCGGACCATCTGACGCGGCAGCTCCGACTGATGTTCTCGCAGACGGGCGTCCCGACCGTGTTCCGGTCAGACGGCGGACCCCAGTTTGCATCAGGCACGCTCCGCCGGTTCCTCCAGCGCTGGGACGTACGGCATGAGATGTCGTCACCGCACTACCCGCGCGCTAACGGGCACGCGGAGGCCTGCGTGAAGACAGCGAAGAAGCTGGTGCTGGCTGCGTCCTCATCGGGCCGGCTCGACCAGGACCAACTGGACCGAAGTCTGCTCGAACTCCGTAACACGCCCCGAGCAGACGGACGGTCGCCGGCACAGGTGCTGTTTGGTCACCCGCTTCGCTCTGGTGTTCCCACGCACCACCGCGCCTTCGCTCCTGAGTGGCAGCGAGCAGCCGCTGTCTGTGAAGAAAAGGCTGCCGAGCTCCAGGAGCAGGTGGTCAGACGCTACGACGAGAGCACGCGCCGGCTGTCACCGCTCAAGATCGGCAGCCGGGTCGACCTTCAAGACCCCGCCACCGGCCGATGGAACCGGATCGGAGTGATCGTGGGCGTCGGTCAGAGGCGCACGTACCTCGTCAAGACCGCCAGTGGCAGGGTCCTGTGGCGGAACCGCCGCTACCTGCGCCCATACCGGCCCCTTCTGACAGAGCCCACCCCGCCTGTGGCTCCGTCCGCCCCGCGCGCGCCCCAGCGGCCGCCGCCGCCGCCGCCAGAGAGCACCGCGGTCGCCGCCGAGCGGGCGGTCCGACCCGCTGCTAGTGCGCCGGTTGTGTGCCGCTCGCCGCCGGTGCGGTCACCCGAGGTGGAGACGGCCGCCGCCGCTCTCCCGCGTCGTTCTCGACGGCAGCGCCGCGCTCCTGGTCGGCTCCGAGTTCAATGGGGTGCGACCTCGTATGAGGAGTGATTGTGAGACAACGTCGTGGAGTGTTGTGTTTTTGTGTGTTTTTGACGACTGTTGTCTCGAGGGGGGATGTTGTGTTCGGGTATAGGGGGTGTAGACTTGGACCGCCTCTGCGGCCCCACCTCTGTGTGCCTGGGAGCGCCCCTGCCGGCGCTCAGCTGTCCGTGCGCGCCAAGCGGCGTGAGTGGCGCACGGGACGAAAACTGACGCTCGCCATACTTGTTTAGTTTTTGGAAGACTCTCTCGGCCCATTCGCACCGGCAGTAAATAAATCGCGTTTCTCTTAAGCTCTCTCTCACTCGAACCGTGAATTACGAACATAACAGGAGCCACCCCCTCAACCTGCTCCTTCACGTCGGGGCCCATTGCCGCAGTCTCCGCTCCCGAGTGTGCCCCGGATCCAGCAGCTTCGCAAGCTGACAGCGCGGGGCTGGGGACTAGAGGAACGACAGCTCTGCGCTGTAGCGTCTGGATACGTCCGTGGAGTGCTGGTGCACGCGGCCGCCACCTGGCTCCTGGTGACGCCACAATCCCACGTGGAACTTCTCCAGAGGGAGATGCAGGCGGTTACCCGTATATCACCGGCTGCCCCTTGTTTACCCCAGCCCACGCAGTGATGGCGGAGGCCGAACTGATGCCGGTGCCCGCTGGCCGCCCGGCGAGACGTGCTGGTAGCGAAGCTCTTCGCCAAGGCGCACGCGCTCCCCGAGGGCAAGCCCTCAGGACTATCGCGGAAGATGGGCCGCCCAGCCGACTGAAGTCGGTGACGGGCTGGCGTGGGGTGGGGCACGAAACCTGGCGAGCGGCTGGGATCGCCCTGCTGCTCGACCCCCTGGTTGCATGCCAGCGCGCCGCCGTGGGAGGTGGCCGCCTTCCCAGACTTCACCTTCAGGCTGGACATCGGGACACTGCAGCGCGACGCCTCGGCTGATGAACTACACCTGGCGGCACAGCGACACTTGGCCACCCTCCCCAGCAAGCCATCAGGGTATGAACTGACGCATCGGCGGAAGCGGGAGTCCGCAGCGGAGAAGCCTTCGTGGAGTGTACACGGGTGTGGGAAATGAATGCTAAGTGTATCCAAATTGAAGGCACTGCTCTCGAAGGATATAAATACTGAACAGCTTTGGATTGTTTGTATTCCAAATGTTTACTTTCAGGACGAGTACTCCTTGTCATTCGGTCGTCAACTCCTCTCTCCGACGCCGGCTTAGCGCAGGCACGTATAACCTAAAATTTGGCCGGGGGGGGAGCGGAGGAATCCCGTAGAGAGAGCCTCCTACCTACAGAGGGCCCTCTACCCGAGGAGTCAGAGGTGGTCAGACACAGACACTAGCGGCTATTCACAGGAGGCCCCATGTAGTAAATTGAATGACCCTAGGTGGCAGGCGAGTCGGAGAGCCTTGATTGTCCTGACGTGATTTTTTGGGGATTCCCATGAATTTCGTTCGTCTCCGACGTGATTTTGGCCAACGTGGGCCTTCTGCCAGCATGGGCCCTGAAAACCCCTAGGGGGCCGGGGGAGGCGCACCCCGTCCGTCCCCCCTTGGGTACCTACGTCCCCGGTCGGTCCAGCGGCTCCACACGCGCCTACCGACACACAAGAAACTCTTGCCATTATGTTTGCTTCTGACGCAATCATGACAGAATTACGCTCTATTGATATGCATGCTGCCATTGCTTTGGAGTCGGTCTTTTGAATTTCTGCGTTTTTTTTCGGATCGGCTCCACTCTCCAGACAGCTGGCTCAGCCTGATCGACCAGAGCGATGCGACACCTATACCAACTTGATACCAACCTACTTGGTGGGGTGGTGAATTCATGAAATGCGAATGCGAAACATGGCAATAGATGGCGGAACGAACAGCATGGGGAAGGCTGGAGTGGGACACGCATTGAGAAATGAAATCCGTCACTTCCCAGATTTCGAACGCATCCTTAGAGTGCATTACTTTTATGTGCTTGCGTTCGGTCTTGGGATTTCTCAGCAGATGTCGCCAACAGCAGAGAGATTGATCTAGAATGTCTCGTTATCGGAAAAGTATGGTAGCTATACGCCAAATGGTTTTTGCGTATAGTTACCATATTACTTCCGATATGACTGTTGACATTACTGCGGATATGACCGAGCAGTGCATTGGCAATATGCCAAGGGCAGTAACATGCCGTCAGTCACGTCAGTCATCGGCCTTGGCTATCTGTAAGAATCTTGGCAGGAATCTTGGCCTTTTCTTGGACCCATAGCGTCGGCCTTCGACCAATCATATCGCCGAATTCGCAGGCAGTGAGAGACAAATACGGCGTGCCGAAGACATATTGGGTGTCTCAAAATCACTGAGAACTCTATAGCTCAAAATTTAATCCCTGCACTTTTTTAGATCTACCCCGTTGAGTGGCATTTTTGTGAAAATTATGTAAATATATATCAGAATAAGGGAGAAGTGTAGGGGGCGGCGGGTGAGGTGCAGAAGAAGAATAAGAAGAAGTTGTACCTATCCAGTAATTTTATCTTGATTTGTGGATTAGACGAAGACTAGATTTTGATAAAGAAATCGACAAACTTGAACTGCAGGTAAGGTGTTGGTTTGTCATGCCGATTGTCTTGAAACCTGTTCCTTTTAAACCTGGGCTTCACCATTTATGCTCCATATGTGAATTAGCCTTGAGGCAAAATAATCCGGCAGGTGGCTATTTTCTGTTTGTAAAACTGGCCTCAGATGGAGTGCTATCATTTGATCAACCATCACATGATCAGGCAGCAACAAAGTTTGTGGTTTTAGAATCTTGAAAAACTTTCTTGGGAGTGGCACTTGGTAGACATCTGTTTGAGATTCTGCTAGAGCAATAGTGTCGTGCTCAAGCCAGCCAAATTTTAGACTGCCAATTCACAAGAAAAAATGCTTGGTTAATGAGATTTCAGCCTATTAGGTAAGGCATCAATAGGCATTTAATTCAATTCTGGTGGTAAAAATCATGACCATATATTGGCATATCATCAATTTTTAATTTGTTGTGGCACACCTTGTTGTATGTATATTGAGGCTTGAAGATGCTCAAGTAAATATTTTTGATGCGTGTGTTGATGAAGGCTAAAGTCCAATGAAAATAAAAAGCAGAAATTATCCTGACCTTCCCTTCCCTACTAACCTCCAACCTCCAACCTATCAGCCTACAAACCACCGTTCAGACTTCATCTACACGCAGGTTTAACATTTTATGATAAAGTAAAAAATGCTCAGCTTGTAATCCAATGCCTTTCAAAACCAATAGGCCTTTTTGGCCTTGCGAATGGTTAACGGAGAGAGAGAGTTACCTAACTCTATCATGTAAAAGCTGCTTTGAGAAAATAGCACTGTGTTTTATCCTGGCTTCATGACTCTCTAACACTCTTTCAAACACATGGTTGTTTTCTGACAATTGGTGATACAGAGAGGGTCTGCATTAATGTCCAAGTATGGTCATTTAGGATCAATTTTTGGTGCCCTCGTTTTATATTATTCCAGCACTCCAGCAGCCTTACCCCGCGTTCGATGTCTCTCGGATGACGAAGATTCTACGTCGTCCAGCCAATCCCGTCCAAGGTCAGCTGGGGCTCGGCTGTGGTTATGAAACGTGATTGGCCGGACGGCGTAGAATCTTTGCCGTCCGGGAGACATCGAACGCGGGGTTAGTCTCCCCAACTGACATGCGCTGAATTTGTCTCGCATTAACTTTACACCTGACGTGCGCCGAAATTTTAGGTGGAACCCTGCCACTACGCCAAATATAAGTTATGGCATGATCACTGCTCAGTTGCGCAGGTTCACCAGAACAGCGTCATGGGTGCAAAATGACCACCGTAGCGCCCGTAAACCCTAATAAACAAAGAAGCAAACATCAGTTGCGCAGTTAATGCCAATTTTCACAATTTTGATTGTCCATTGATATTGTTTGGTCATTTCAGGACTCGTGGCGCTGCTCGCCTCCTCGCCAATGCGAACGCGTTCTCTGAGGACAACCCGCCCAAGGCTAGTATGGCGAAGCCACGCCACCGCGCCGGCTATAGACTCACGGCCTGAAGCGAGTTTGGGCGCGACGGCTGGCGAGCCAAGGCGGCGGAAAGTCGTCTGGCGGAGCTCCCGTCTGAGGCGAGCTTGATCTGGTCAGACAGCTCCGCCACCGATGGTGTGCTAGATGGAGGAGGAGGGGCCACCCCCCCCCCCCCTGAACCGCGACATCCGGGAGGTGCGTGTCGCGGCAGGCGCCCTCTGCTCTAGCACGCGCGGCGAGCTATTCGCCCTAAGAGCGGTGTTGGAGGAGCTGTTGACCAAGACTGGTCGCGACACCTCTCTTCCGATAATTATCGTCTGTACCCACTCGATGGCGGCGCTGGCCCTCCTGCGGAGCGGCGCGGCGGCCCAGAGAGCCCCTCTGGCCGCAGACATATGGGGGCTGCTGGCAGCGCTCACCGAGGGGGCCATCCAGTGATAATGCAGTGGGTTCCTGCACACTGCGGGCTTCCGGGCAACGAGCGGATGGACGCCCTCGCGCGCGAGGCTGGCGCCCTATCCCAACGGTAGCGCCGTCCGCCGATCGACTTGGGCAGCACTATCTGCAAGGCAGGCGCGCGCGACGCTGCGCGCGCCTGGCGGCGGAGCTGGCAGGACGGATGACCCTGGCTGCCGCCGTGAGAACCATCCAGAACCGTACGGCTATGCTGCGGCAGCGGCTGAAAGGAACGCAACAACAATAACTACAACAGCAGCTGCTAATGAAAGGGGAAATCATGGAGCCGGATGACCCGGCACATGGCGCTCAGCCAGCTGAGAATGAGAGCAGCTATCAAATCGCCAGCAGGGTGCTGCGGCTGGTAACTGACGACCTTGGAAGAGAGAGCGCCTCCGCTGATGCGGATGAAACTACCCCCTCTCGGGTTTGTTTGACGCCGTCTCCGTCGACTCTTTCGCCTGGGCCGGCTGGCGACCGCGCTACATTTCTTGTGCAGTGACTCGTAACTGTGTTCACCAAACTTTTAAAACTCCCCACGTTAGCATCTTTAAAGAATGTTTTCCTCGTACACTGCTGCAATGTCTTATGTAGGCATGTTGTACAGTCTAAACGAGTGTGGAATGCTTTGTTGTGCTTGTTTTGTATTTCGTTTGCTATTTATCACGGTGACTATAATTTATTTTGACCAACCCTTGCCTTGTTACAATTTTAGTGGATGGTTTCTGAACTGCTGTTTGCATTATAGATGTTGCTAGTGCGTAGACGCCAAAGATTACTTTATACCTATTGACGCGCCAGATAAAGGAGGTGAAGTATTCCTCTGATCTATACCTACGGAATTCCTTTATGTGTGTTTTGTAATCGATATTGGCGGTTTTCTTATGTGATGCGGTGTAGAGCGTGGCTGAGGAAGGCGATGTTTAAAGTTGCTAGTTATTTTTCAATACATCTTTGATCGGACTGTCGTGCTTGCTGTAGGTCGGACTTCCGTTCTTGATGGTGATTGGACGCACGTGCCGGTAGTTCACAACAATGCGGCTTTCGATTATAGTATAGATTTAGATGCATTTAAAGTGTTTGTATACGTAGTCCTGAGTTTCGAGATATTATCCTTGCGGGCTTCTTGCCAACAGATTGTCCACTTCTGTGTCCAGTACTCATCCCACTCACGAGGCTCAGTTGTGTTTGCCAGCCCCTATACGGAAACATTGGCCAGATAACTGACTACTACTGAAATTTTAAGAAGCGTGGGCAGTAGGGCATAACGAACGGTCCTCAGCTTCAGTAGCCGCGGAGGGGGGGGGGACACCGCCGACTTTTGGTCCCATTCTTTCCATGCAGGCCAAAATCAAAGGGGGGCACGGTGCCCCGGTGCCCTCCCCGTTCCGTCGCCTATGCTCAGGTTATTTCTGACCTGACAGGCTCAGGGAGGATTGCTCTTTGTTGTTTTTCTCCGATGAACCCTCTTGCTGCACACTGGCTGATCCAAAGGATGGAGGGGACGGGGGGTGCAGACGTATGAAAAAAGAAGACAATGTTCTTTCCCTAGCGCACGAAATCAATTCTTAAATGAAAATTAAACGAATAAGCTTCCGTTAAGAAGCCCCCGTTCCGTATCTTCCGTTCCATTCCACGACTCGTACTTTCCAGTGACTTGCTGCAGTAGCGTCATCTATACCTCGCCCTTACTGCCGGGAAGGCCGCGAGTTGCGACATCTATACTATGTCTAGGCCTGAAGTACCTCTTAGTGTTCTTCCGCCACGATGTATTTATTTTTGTCAATCGGTTTGGTCCTTCTGGCCGGATAGGTCGTCAGAATTATCTGAAGGTGCCTGAAATGTCTCGTTAGTGGAAAAAATGTCTCGTTAGTGGAATTCCACTATCTGGCAACTAGCCCTATGTAAACGCGGCTAATTTTAGCATACGTCCGCTGTCGGCTGTTCCTTACTGACTTGCCCGCTACAGTACCTACATACATAAAAAGGGAATGGGTCTATTCTCGTCATCTTTCAAAAGCGAGGTTAATATCTTATATATTTACTATTGCTGCTAATCTAACCGTAAAAGAAAATAGGAAAGCCGAAAGCATTCCGACCAAGATTATTATGTACCTAATGTAACATGCATGTTTGATATGCATCAATTCATTACCATCTAACAGGACCCATGAGTAGCATTCCGTCATGAACTTCCCTTCTGTCGACAAGTCAGCCTTTCAGCCCGTGATTCAGTGCATCCTGTGTATGAGGCGCCTCTTGCGTCTAGGTCGGCTCATCGGTCTGCCCAGGCCAGCCGTGTCCCTGCTCCGGAAGGGCTTTGTGGCGGGCGCTAGGGGCCGAGATCTGAACGCACCCTTATAAGAGATCATATAAGGTAGGAAGGATGAAGAAAATGTGCAAGGCCACGCCTCTGTGCTGCAGCTGGTATGATGTGATCTATAAGATATCGAGGCAAGTAATTGAAAACTAGGATACGCGACCAGCCGAATAGTTGAGGGCTGTTGTCGTAATGTATAGGTAGATATGATTTTTTTTTTATGGAACTGACAGAGAGAAAAATAGCGCACTTTTCGTGTAACTGTAAAAATATCGCAATTAAAGCTTGAATTATGGTCAGCTATTTTCCATTTCGCATTACCAACCTCTATACTAAAACTAAGGTTGCTCTAGCTAAATGGTTCATTTCCACCCTCTCCCACCCTCTACTTATCATTCCTCTTATGCCACGGTGACTACATTCTTTGCAGGAAGAGCGGAAAGCATTTGGTTGGCTCTTTTGGCACCCTACCTCTACCTTCCTCTATCGATGGTAAGGCTCCCACTCGGCCGCGACTGACGATCTAGAAACGGCTTCCGTAGGGGGCTTACAGCATTTTCTCCGCGGTGAAAGCGAGAAAAACACAGTGGATTTTGAACAGAGCGCGAACCGGTTGGCTCAGCCGGTCTGTCAGTAACACTATGGCTGAGGTTCTGTTAAAGTGCTCCTAGCCGAAACTCCTTTTGCGGGCTCCGTTCCACCCTGGACAAAGCGAATTGAACGAGGAAAGCATTCATTGCATACCTATGAACAAGGAGACCCACTAATGTTTCCGCCAGTTAGGTGTCATCTGACAAGTGTCAAGTGGTTCCGTTTTGACATGCCTATGAAGACTGTGCTGTCACTTCTTAGACGCAATATGGACGGAACTTATGAATAGGTATGTTAATTTCACTGCTACACTTCACTTCTTCTATTTCTGAATCCGCTTTAGTGTAAGCTCGTATTGACTTTTTTAAGCAATGAGTGTCACATGGCCACGATAATCAATCAGTGATCACAAAAAGTGATGGAAGGACGGTCGCAACGTCTGAAGCAGGCTGTATTGTGTCGTAATTATAATGGTGAGTTTATATCGGCATCTCTTTACACATTGTCATGTCCAGTCCTGTGCTCACAGAGAACAGGTGCTTTAATGTCCATCTCCAGATTTATTCAATTATCAATAATATCCCTATAAGTTTTTGTATACAGCAAGTCCTCGTAAATTCATAAAAACCAATGTTTCGTAAATTATCAGTCATCGCTCTAGTGCTGAGCGTTAACCCTCGCCCGCACATGGGGGGTGGGGGGTGGTTGCCACCCCCCAGGTAGTCTTTCTGCTCTGCACTCAACATTTTTAGAGCTAGAAGGCTGATTTTTCGTATAGCTGCTTCTCTATCCTTTCTTGATGTTCACTGAAAATTTCAAGTTTCTGTGATTTTTGGTTTCGGAGATATGACCTTGTTTTTCAGGTCATGTCATGACCCAAATGGCCAATTCTCAACATCTTGCGCTTGCCATGGGCCTTGTGAGCCTTTGACACCCTGATTTCGGCCGTTTTTGCCAGTCTTACCTCCCACCTATCATGGAACATGTTGTTCGACGATGTAGGGGAGAGTGGGGCACATTCGTGCATGGGGCACATTCGTTTTCAGCAGTTTATGGGAACACGAGTGACTGCACGAGCTCAAGGTAAATTATGGAAATATGTCTATCATTGCCGCCCTTCGTTCACCGTAGAAGACAACACTGTACCTGCTGTCATGCTTGATAAAAACGCAAATTTGTAATATTCGTGAGCTTTCCAAACTTTTCTCATATCATCCATTTTCGTGATCCTGACTCGGAAATGTGGTTCAGCTTTTCAAAATTGGGGGTGAAGAAGCTCACTCTATTCACGGAACTGCTGCAAACTTGTTTGTTGAAAAAAGTGTCATTTTTTCAAAAAGAAATTTTGAAATATATTACTAATAACGTTGTGGGGCAGGTTCGTGTACGCACTGCCTGGGGGCACATTCGTGCATATTTTTTTAGTTTTGCGATTTATGACTTTATCTGTAGTAGGTTTCTCTAATGACGCTCGCCTGACTCAGTCTCGACTGCTTGCGACGTCGTGACGAGCAATTCACGCGAACTTGGCGAGGTCACGGAGGCCGGCAGTTGGAACATTCTTGTTGGCCAGCCCATTCTTTCTACATATGTTGTGCAGTGCATTCTTGTCGAAAGGAATCGAGTGAAATGACCCCCTGCCAATTTCCTTTGGTAAATTTCTGGTAATGCCCGGTAATTTCTCGAACTTTGCAGGGTGAGCGGGAGTGCCCCACCTCTTGAACGAATGTGCCCCATAGGTGGGGCAGTTTCGTGCAAATGTTCAGAGTTATTAAAAGTCATTTTTTCTAATGGAAGCAATAATTTTAGAGGATAACTTTTAAAGAGGAAAACTATCTGCAATAGTTCCTTTCCATACTACAATCAACAATTTTGCCATTGCACTAACCAAGGAATAGATATATGGGTTTATCCATTTTTTGCACGAGTGTGCCCCACTCTCCCCTACAGGGGTCAAGGTCAGGGTCAAGGTCAACCTAGGTCACCTAAGATAATTGCGTTTTAGGCAAGCTGAATTTACTTTTTGTGAAGTTTTTTGACTGCATTTTTGGTAAAAGCTTCTCAGATCATGATTTCATGTAATATGGACCCAAAAACAATCGGTGCACACATCAGTATACACACAGACACACACAGACATACAAACACATATAATTGACCTTGACCTAACTTGACCTGAAATGACCTCAGCAGCAAAATTCTGGTCGGGTAGTGTGACAAAGAGGTTCTAGCTGGCTTGGCACCAGAAAACAGCATCGTCATCGGTATTTGATAAGCAGCGCACTTGATATCCAACGGTGACCCAAAACAGCAACATTTTTTAGTTTGACCTGACCTGGAAGGTCAATGACTGACCTGAGAAGGTAAAACTGGGTATCATTGGATTCGTCTCTTCCCAAAGAATCTTTTTGGTCTTTACTGCTAAGCTCTATCTCCAACAGGAACGAAATGGCGCGGGGGGGGGGTGGCAGCCACCACCCCCCCCCCCCCATGTGCGTTCTAGGATGGGAAAATGGCATGTGCGGGCGAGGGTTAAAAAGGGACCCTCCCACCTTCAAACAAGTTAATGAATTGGCATGAAAGTGATGTTGCTCGGTTCAGAAAGAGCGAAAACGAATATCTACCAGATTTCATCGAAAAATATTCACCGTTTTTGAAGATATTAAACTTTAATTTTGCTTACTTTTTGGGATCTCCGCTGTTCCTAGCGACTTTATTTGAAAGTTCGACACTTGTTGCGCGCAAATCAGCATATACCACCGCGTGGTACCAAACGTTTTAGTAAAAGATTTAAAATCGTTAGATCTGCGCTGACGTCACACATTCAGAAGTTCATTCTAATGCATTATCCCCTCTGAATCAAAGTGCGGCAATTTTGAAATACGATATTTTCGATCTGAGACATTTCTCGATCTTGTGAGTGCTCAAACCGGTAAGTGCAAGCCAGGGACCCCAGGCTATCTGAACTCAAAACTAATGTTAACCCGCGCCCGGCTGGGGGTCCTGGATTTCCACGCCCTGCTGGGGGGGGGGTGCTCGAACACCCCCCCTTGTAACTCGGCTCCTGGACCACGTAGCGATACGCAGAAGGCGGCGTTCGAAAGAGCGTCAAAAATAATGACGAAATCACTTCGGTCAATTTTTTGGCCAGGTCAAAGGTCAGGTCACCAGAGGTCATTGAAGGCAAAATTTCGCCGATTTCCAGGTCGAATGTCGAAAATTTCCAAGAAGCCAACGCATAACTCGGGAACCAATAGAGCTACAGCGCCGCGGAAAAGCGCATTCGATAGCCCTATTAACGCCCTTTCTGAGTAATTCTCTCAGATTTGACCTAACGTCAACGGTTTTGGCTGCAGGGGGCAAAAACTGCAAAAATAGCCGATTTTTTCGGAAACAGTTTTTCTGCAATAACTTTTGACCCAAGCCTTGTACGAGCTTACTTTTACCGGCATCGTGTTCCTCTCGTCAAGACGCATCGAATGAACTATAACTTGACCTTGAAAGGTCAACTTGAAAATTTGACCTCAGGTCAAGGTCATGACCTGACCGGAAAGGGTCATGTTGCATATCAGTCGATCCGTATCGTCGAGCTGAACACATCTAAGGCGTTTTCATCGCTCTAGCATGCCTCTATCAAAAGTTATTTGCGAAAAACTGTTAGATACCATTCGTGACCTAAGATGACCTCAGGGCATAAACAAGGGTCACAGACAACATTTTCATGTTCTGTGTGTCTAAACCACTTGTAATTCGGTGTTTGGGAGTGTTTATAATGTCTTTCGTCCAAAAGAGGCGCATTTCAATTTTCTCCCATTGACTTATAATGGGGAGGTCGCAAAATTGACCTGACCTTAGGTCATCGATATCAAAATTCTGAGATATACATTTTGTACATGCTATTGCTCTTAGCAATCGCTGAAAGTTTCAAAGCGATCGGTCACTCGGTGTAGCTATGACAGACATTGAAACTTTTTATGAGGTGAGGTCACTTCAAGTGACCTGGTGACCTGACCTTGAATGACCTTGGTCTGAAATTTTCACAACATGTGTAGAATTGATGTATGATAAGGTGTACCAAAAACGGCGGCGCTCCGCGCCGCCGTTTTTGAGATATTCGCGAAAAACCACAAGGGGGGGGTGTTCAAACACCCCCCCCCCCCCAGCAGGGCGCGGGTTAAGGTGGGATGGTCACTTTAATAGCATTGACTCGCTGGCTTTGCTTGTGTAATGTGTATATTGAAGCGCATGAAGAGCTACATATGTCTATGTGGGCAGATGTTTCCAGGTGTTTTTTTTTTTATTCAGGCCTCCCTCCAACGGGCTCGTATCGTCCCAATTACAGGAGAGCTCCTCCTCCTCCCGGCCCTCATTACCCACCCTCCAGGCTACGGCTGAAGTGGGAGCCTACCCCACACCTGGTGACACAGCCGGGGACGACGCCCGCGGAACGGGCGGAACCGGGAATCGAACCCGAATCCGGCACCGCCCACACCGCGGGTCGACGCCTTTACCGACTGCGCCACCAGGGCCGTTTCCCTGAAAAAGGGCAGTCCTTATTTCAGTACGTTATTAGGGGACATCTGACAACAACGGCCGCTACGAGGAGTTCATTAAACTCTGCACAAAGAGCTTCATTTGTTTACTCATAAAGCTAATGAGAAGGATACGTCAGCGTATGGAAACACGAAAAATAAGTGCTGTAAATACCAAGCGGTGTTGCGAGAGAAATGGTGACCACGGATACATACTGCATACCTAACCAGCTTCAAGCTTGTATGGAGACAGTCTGATCTCACCCGAACCCTGAAAATCGTGACGTTATGATATTGACGCTCGTTCACCGAAGTGTCCTAAAAATACCAAAGGTACACATTAGCCGTTTTCACGACGGCCATCTGGTACACATTTGGTGCACATCTGGTAGAGATTAGGTGCAGATTTGGTCAAATCAGGTTCAGTGTGTCTCTTAGCAGCTATCAGCTAGGGTTGCACTAATTGCTTATATGCCTGCTTTGTCATATTATCAGAGAGCATCATCGATTAAAACACTGAAATAAATTCATAAAATGAAGATATTTGCTGTAAAATAAATCAGGTGCAGATTTGGTCAAATCAGGCATTCATTCGCCGGATAGCCCGTCATGAAAACGGCTATCACGTAGCCTAACCTGACCTCAAACATTTTGCATCTTCAATCATTAATCATTTCAACACTCGTGTGGAAAATAAAACGATACCAGCGCCTACCCCAGAGACAGCCGTAATGGAAATTTTGATTGTGATAGAACAGAGTCCCGTCTGCGGGCACAACCCAATTATAAGGGGCACTGGATAGCCACAAAACATATCCCTTATGAGTCAGCCATCATTACAAGAAACTGGATATGCAATATCATATCATTCATAATGATGTTGGGTCCAAATTGAAATCATACAGGTACTCAAGGTTCTAGCTCATCCATTTTGTCGAGATTTAACTCGTATCTACTAAAAATAGTTAAAATGTATCTGAACAGTATTGCG
Organism: Amphibalanus amphitrite; assembly: GCF_019059575.1. Lineage (NCBI taxonomy): Eukaryota > Metazoa > Arthropoda > Thecostraca > Balanomorpha > Balanidae > Amphibalanus > Amphibalanus amphitrite. The sequence continues at coordinate 205,445 of NW_024882010.1, read as the reverse complement.
CTGCTTAATTTAGTGCCGATCATAATCCCATCTTTTGTAGCCACAGACGTAATATTTGCATTGAATCATTCCTGCATTTCATAGTTCCTGCGTTTTCTTGGCTAGACTAGAATTATATAAGCTAGAATTGGTCTTACTGATATCTCAACTATAACAGATTTATAATCACCTTTTCCACCTCACGTAATTGATGCTGCTTCTTCCGACAGCTAGCTTTAGTTCGGTATAGGATAAGGAACAGTGGGATGATTGCATTTTGGTGTGATTGCTGCCATCACATATAATCCCGCTGATCGAGCAGCTTCCCTAGAAAAGCTCTCGGTCTTTAATCCGCTCTGGTCGACTTACAGTGTCGCCAAATCGGCCCAGCGACCACGATCCGATTGATGCGATCGGGTCGGCGATGACACCAGCATCTGGTTGTTAGCGTTTCCCGAAAATGGAGGATGAGATGACCAGCGTTCCCAGAGACCGTGTATCGTCGGCGGCAGTATTGGGAGCCTGCTTGGAGCTTACGTATAGCGGATTCCCTCTTGCACTAAGATATTAGCGGTTCTTATGATGGTAACACCGTTGATTGGACAAATTCAGAATTGGGGTCTTATCAGTTTTGGTATAAAAGATACCAGTCTTCAAAGACTCTTCATCCAAAACTGATTCTTTTCCTGTACTCACCAATACAGATTCTGGTGTTGTAGGTCTGATTGGGTAATTTTTGAAGAGTATTGACACATGGCTCCCCTGAACCACCGGCGTCCCGGGGCTGCAATTGGGGCTGCCTTCGAAGAAGATGAATCGGTCAGGCAGCTGCAATAGGCCGATAGTTGATTGTTCTGCTTGCGAAAACGTTAAGCTTGGGCGAGCCGTGCGAATTGGACGGTGTTGGGTCGGGGCCGCCATCAACGCCTTTGGTCCGTGTGTACGAGTTCAGCTGACTGAACATGGACAGCTCTGCAGATAAACGAGCTGTATGGGGTTGTAGGGTACTATGGTATGACGGAAAACAACGAATGCCCAAGGATTTGGTGGCATCCATGCTTACATGATATGACCCTGGGGCTACGGATAAAGCCTCATTTTACGCATGAATTTGAATAGTCCCAAGACATTTCATCGCCTAAAGCATTCAGCCAGCACGGCGCCTTCAACTTGGTTAACCTTGGGACTCTGTTTCAGTTTATCCATATTAACGTAAACATAGATAACATGAATCTGGATTGGACACGAAATCAGTCTGATGCAGAATGGGGCCGAAATTTTCGGAATGGGGAATCGACTATTTTTCTGTCAAAACAAGTCAAACAAAACAAGTTCAAGTGCCGTTTGGGCTGCCGCTTGAATGGCAATACCTTTGCTCCGACGTTTTGATGTTTTTTCGCTCATATTTCTTTAGAAATAAATAAAAACGAGTTTTATTAGAACCGTATATTGCAACATTGACAAGTGGTTCATTAGCTATGCAGTGGTTACAAGACGCCACAACGAGTGGAGATAGGGCGAAATACGCAGACAACACAAAACATTAATGACAAATGAGCATGTTCGCCTCACGCCTGAAAGGGTACGCTCGCCGTTTTCCACCCCCTCCAAACTGTGACACGTCGAGTACGTGCATAGCAGCGCCGAGCAACGCAAGTGGGCTTGAATCCTCCCGACAGACGGGGCCGGGCGCTGCTCTGCAGTGGCGGTCGTTGCACTGCTCGCACTCCACCATTGACCGGTTCGGAGCTGGTGGACGTCAACCGCAGGAACCGTCCTGTCGCTGTCAGTGATAGCTGGTGATAGCAGTGATCCCATCAGCTGTCTGTGCCTTCCGACCAGCCATGCCTGGATGGTGCGGGCCCTCGTGTGCGGCTGCGTCTCCGTGGGCCGTCTAGAGGTCCACCGGGACTCGATTCTGGTCGACATCGCTCGTTTTCCTGGCAATGACATCGACTCTCACATCGCACTCCAGGCCGCAGCGCGAGGACACCCATGCTGAGGTGGCCGGCTGACAGTCCTCGGAGAATCCTTCAGCTCAGCAGGGGGCTCTGGACGGCTGATCTGTAGCGGAGAGGCGGCGAAGGCGGATTGGGAGTCGTTTAGGCAGAAGGCTGTTTAGAGAACAGTTGTCTTTGGTTCATGCTACATGTCGAAGGAGCAATGAACAGGATAGTCTGTTTTTCGTCCTTGGGCTTCCTACCTTACCACCATACAGGCGTCCCAGCCGCCCTAGCCACTCCACGAAGCTGTTCGCTTCGGGTCCTCTGAAATCACCTCTACCGTTGAATCTAGTCAGTCGTATAAACAATCCTCTTTCTCGATACCACTGGGCAGTGGGCGGGCAACTGAGCAGCCGACCAGCCAGTAGTGGGTGACGGTCTTCCCTCGTCCGAGTCCTCGCACTCTGGGCACGCGTCGTCTTCCTACAGCTCGATGCAGTGATTGTAAGCTCCTAGCAGCGTCCAGTAGCCGTTGGAAAGTCTAGCAGCTCCGACGTTCTTCTGGCGTAGAGGGCAAGAAGTTCACCCGGCGTGAGCCATTTTAGCAACGGGTCTTCTGTAGAGCCGTTTATACCAGTGCCTATGAGCGTGCGCCTGAGTCTGTATCTCGCCGACCGCAAAGCGAAAAAGCCTAACTCTGTACATGGCTCACTCTGGCGCTCGCTCGTTTGTTGCCCCAAAGGGCGTCTTGGTGTTACTATGGTTCCAGGAACCCTGTAGCTGTATCGGTGAACTTGCAGTGCTGACGACCCATGGTGCCTCGGCTCGCTGATTAGTACTGTATCCAATTTACGGCGCCAAAATTTCATCAGTTTTCTTGAAATTGTTAACTTTCGTTTCAAAGCATAGTTACTAGGTACCAAAGTAAGTCTTCCTCAAATTGACGGCCTCAGCTGGGCACCATGGAGTGGACGCTTGGCTACGATTATGTGAGCATTATGCATTTTTGTGTGACTGTGGCCTTTCCGAAGAGACGAGATTTTCAGCATTACAAGGCCAAGGGCACTGCAGCTCCTCTCTTGAACGAGAAGAGGGCAAAAAACATTTTAAGTCCGTCTATGCAACTTGGCTGCCCCGGAACGCTCCTGGTTGAGGTCTCGATCCTGTGTGGTAGGGTTTTCATCGGAATGGAGTCTTTTTTTGTCAGAAAAAAACGCGCTTGTCGCTTGTTGTTCGTCTTCTCCGCAGTAGCGCTTCTTATTCCTTGCTTTGCTGTTTGAAAGGCTCTCCAGTCACCATTCCTTTACCGTGTTTCCTTTTGTAATGTAAGCCATAAGCTAAAAAGCGTGAAATTGTAAACGAAGCGCATATGCCTAAGTATCAATCACTTGAATTAATTGGAAAATATGTTGAATCGATTATGATCACAAAGTAAAAGTAAAGCACAAATACTTGTGCCCTGATTTAATACTTTGCGAAATAATACAGTTTGAAATGTTTAAATAATGCATCATCCATCCAATGCAAGTTATGGTAAATTTTAGCAGATCGATCGCGCGGACAACAAACAAAGGATCCTACTGATAAATTTTCGGCCCCATTCTGCATTTATCGGATTTCGTGTCCAATCCAGATTCATGTTATCTATGACGTAAATAAAGATATGGAAACAACAAAACCAGTCACAACTATATGCACATTGTTCATGGCCACTTTAAATGTAGTCACCTATAAGATGGCACCCCTCTGTTCCACCGCTCTAAGGCAGCTCCACGTACATCCATCGATGCCGAGGGGCGGAACCGTCGCGCGTCGCTCAATCAGCGCCACTTTTGTTGCGATGCATCATGTCCTGCCGTCTGGGACGGGCGCCGGGCCGCTCAGGTCAGGCGGGGTCCGCGCCGACGCTCCGTGGAGATCGACACACAGCATCGTCCTGGCAATGGCGCATGTAATTGCAGAGCTGGTGCCGGGAAGGTATATAGGGCCTTGCCGGGAAGGGTATATAGGGCCTTGCCGGGAAGGCTTGCCGGGAAGTAGGTACGTCGGGCTGGTGTGGTGTTAGCGGCGGAGCGGCAGGGTGATATGACCGTGAAACTGCGCTGGGTTATGGACGCCGGCACCTCGCGGTACTGCTAGGCGGGTGGATAATGAAGTGAACTGTTTGAAGGACATTATTACACAGTGTTGGTGGCATCCAGGCCTGGCAAATAAGTTTCATTTATCCAATTATAAGCTGGTGCCATTGAAGTACATAAATGAACACGTATGTAGAGCAGATCCCATTTCTAAGAATCACTGCGTGTGAAATAAACCCACTATCAGATACGATTTCAGCTAAAAACTCGAGCATCACATTACCCTGCCGCCCAGTTCAGTGACGTTTAGCAAGGTAGAACGGCGGACAGTGACAGCCCCGCATTATCTCGCATGCAGCCAGTCGGTGTAATAACGCGCCCGACATCAAAGGGGCCCGCTCACGCGCTGTTCCGTGTGCGACAGCGTGCAGTTCGCGCTGGAGGAGCACGCAGTTGGGGCTGGAGGAGCACCTGTTTACGGCCCCGCGGCCTTTGTTCCTCCGACTGTCATTCACGCCGGCAGAGGAGCTACCAACGACATGGCTAGGAGGCAAGAGTTGAAAGGAGAACGGAATGCGCTTGCAAAGCTCATCTGGCACAGTGCATACCTTCTTCCTGCACCAGCTCAGTGACTGTCGTGAAAGGCGAAACTACTACAAATGCTCCAATTGTAACCAGGTTTGTGTCGGTCCTTTAAATGACTGCCATATTGCTACTTTAGAGACACAAACTGGAAGCGCGCCCTCCAAGCTCTTTATGACGTCCTCAAAGCTGCGTGGCATCCTCTATTTTACGTCGCAAAGATTTCCATTTCCATCTATTATCGCCCCATTCCCATTCCAAAATGCGTTGTGTGCGCGGCGGAAGCTGAAGTTCCGGCTCCGATGTAAATTGGCTCCGCCCTCGGCATAAGTTGATGTCTCTGCTGAACGATGAAGGCTCGGGTCCGGGGTGAGCCGCCTCCCTGAGCTATCGACAGTCCGTCTGATGATCGACTGCCGCCGCCGACACCGCATTGGTAGCTTTCCGACGCCTACACGGAGCCCCATCACGGTCACGCAGCTGGAAATGGCACTCAGCGCCCAGCACGGTGTCTTCACTAGACGTGACAACACTCTGAGCGGAATTGCATAGAATAGATATCCAAGCCTCCACTCCATCATAAGCACCAAGCTGAAGTATCATCTAAGCGCCTACAGAAGTTGAACTAACATTTCCCATGCCACAACCGCATGAAATAATACTAAGGAGCAACTCCAAACCATGATATTTGCTCTGATCGTCACCGGAAACCACTCAACTGGAATTTGAGGCAGCAACAGATGGCTTCGGACGTGAACTTAGTTTACCATCATGGCTTCTGTAGAGCCGATTCTTGGCATCAAAGGTGGCTGAGATCAAAATATAAGCCCAACTTTGCAACGCGTTTGAACTCGCTCAGATACAGACTTTCGGCATGCTTCCGCAGCCGACCATTTCCCCTTAAATTTCAAAGACAGCATGGCATAAAAATGAATTTTCGAATTGCATTGCCAGTTTTCTGGTGGCTGAGCTTCCACGAGAGTTTTCGCTCGAGTACCTACTCTGAGTACGTACGGGGAAATTTCTATAATGTCGCCTCGTCACCCCGTCCGTCGAGCGGCAGCTCCGCCCGAGTTTGTTTCTCATTACAGCCACTAATGATGGCTCGTTAATCACGCAAGGCGTTGAGCCGTTATGAAGGCGAAACTGGGCCTGCCTGGTGGTCGGTAGAGCTCACTGGGTTGAAAGAGTTTCCAGGCACCGACAATTCCATGACATTGGCTCTCTCAAAGAGGTAGCTGGAAGAGTCTTCACAGGCAATGAGTGATGACCACTGTCTACAAATTATATCATTAGCTCAGTTAGAAGCACAAACAAAGGGAACAGAAGAGCTTTTGTCTTTTCAAGTTTCAACCAAATTATGTAACGCTTATGTAATGCAGCGGCAACACGCAGATAGATAGGCTAAGTGGTTTGGTGAAATTGGAGCTTATTCCTAAACCCATACATTATTGTTACATATCTTAGCAATAGTCTGAAACCCTGAAACCCCATTCGGACGCTTACATTGATGCTGTACAATGGATGGATATGCTCCAAGCGGCTAGCCACGTTCATATTATTTTTGTAATAAAACTTATTAACCAGTAAGTGATCTGCAGTTTGCCGAACTATAGCCAGCTATTATCTCCACTAGTAATGTCATTTTGTTCCCGAACTGTTGATCAGCCAATACCGTGCTGACCTTTGCAGACAAGCGATTGGATCACTATTTCAGACACCAACAAATCGAACCATCGAAGGTCAATCTGATGGACTCTCAAACCAGGGTTGTTTGCCATGTCTATTGAACAAGCTAAATGCAAACTTCAAATTTGCGGCATACTGTGGCATAAGTGTACACAGTACACAGAAGTGCCGCTTAAATGGCAAATCGATCTTCAAAATATCGTAAATATTTCCCCGCAAAGTGCCCGCTTTCTTACTGTCACTGATATGCTTTTGATTGTCCGTAATGCGCGTCCCTCGCCGGTTTCCGGTCATATGTCGGCGCCTGTGATTATCGGGGAGGCCCATCAGCAATCACTGCATTATTAACCGGAGGTGTGACGAGCCGGACAGCTACTCACCTGATTAATCCTGCTCCTGTCGGCCGATCGCCAGTGGCGTGCTGCGTCGCCCGACCACCCTCATTAATAGCTGCTTACCGCGCTCCCACGCCGAGGCGAGCAAGGACAGACTGAGCTTGGGGGTGTATGGGCTGATAGTTGTAGTGGGGACAGACGGGTGACGGCAGGAGCCAAGAAGGCCGAAAAGTAGCCAGGCAAACAGTAGAACTAGCCGCACGGTGAGCTAGCTGCGTTGGCAGAAAGAGCAGCCGGGCTTTCCGTAAAAGCGACCAGACTGAGGGCATAAGTAGCCATTTTGGCTTGCAGCAGTGAGGTATTTGATTGCAGCGGTCCGCCTGGGGCACGGGCCACGGGCGGGCGTTGAAATAAGGTGATCAATCACTGTTGGTGGATTGGGTACCAGCATACAAGTAATTTGCCAGGTGCATGACGAAAAGCGCTAGAGGAAGCTGTGAGCATTTTGCCACCACGGCAAAAACTAAGAAAAGGAGCTGATTGCAGTTACGTAGCATTGAACATTATGGTTTACATCAGACATGTGCATGAATCCGAGAAAATTGATCTGGGATCTAATCCCACGGATCCAGATCTCGGATCCGACGGGATCATAGATCCAGCTCTTTGATTTATCGAGAGATCCGCGGGGATCATAGATCCGAGTCTAATTTTTTGCTTGAGATCCATTGAGATCATGGATCCTCATTTATTTTTTGTCGACACAGAAATCCCAAAAATCACTTGTTGCAACTCCCAAACGTTCAGTTTTAATGATTTTATGTGTTTGCGCGTTATAATCCATAGTCTTGTGGCACTTATTGACCTAGGAACACTTGAAAACCTGGTTTCAAATGCTGTGCATGGTGGATCAAGTCAGATCATAAATCCACGTTCTTGGTTTATCGTCAGATCCTATGAGATCATAGATCCAGGATAAATCTTTCACGCCGGATCCGGTGGGATCGTGAATCCTAACCTGCAGTTTGCTTCGAGATCCACTGAGATCATAGATCCATCACTCGGATCCATGCACAATGCCTATGCCTGGTTTACGTAATATAGATTGAGTAGCATATACCTATCATGGCTTTGGGCTTGTAAAGTAAATGATCATTTTATTAACATACATTTGAATTATCCTTAACATTTTTGCTTTTCAAAAGCCGATCATTTGACATCAGCACGAAACAATAATTAACGGTGATTTGGGGTGTTCTGGGTTTATAAGTCACATCATATGTATAACATGTGTTACGGCACGCAGCATTGTGACCCCGTTGGACCTGTTCCACGTGACAGTGCGTGAACTATCAATAAGCGGCATCTGCTACCGTCCCCGTCACTGGCACTGTCATCGGTGATCGACGCCAAATGACGCGCCCCATTCCCGGGCCAAACAGATATTCATTACCTTGTCACGGCGGATCGTTGGCATAACCTCGTCTTTTTCCGTTGAGCACATCTGTTTACTGTCATCGCACGTTTGCCTGTGTCGCTGAGTAAGCACGGTAAATCTCAATTATTTGAATACAAGACACCTGAAAGTGTGAAAACTGTTCACTGTGTTATGAGTGCGCGTTACTGATAACTCACCTTTGCGTCACATCAGGCTCATCTCGTCTCACAAACATCGCTCACTGCTACACAGTGTGAGACGAGGGCTACACTACAACATAACCAGGGTCAATCAATCGTCCCATACCTACAAAAAAAAATGTATCGCCACTCAAAGCCAAACGGGCTGCAGATAAGATTCACAGCTCTATGTCATAGCTTTAGAAGACTTCTTGAGTAATTTCAACGTAATCGCTTCCAATCCATAACACATATTTATCCATGATTAGAGAGTGATTTGAGTTGATTCTCTACTCGTATATATAAGCTGAAGTAGAAAACATTTAAGACAATGCGAGTCTCGAAGGAGTAATTTATTCAGTCCAGTTTCACTTCAGTGTCGTTGGAAAGCCCATTTCTCTGGTCCAGACCAGAGTTAGCCCGTTGCACGATAGCACCAGCAAACAAAAACTTGTTGCATCTCAGCACTTCGAATCCACACCAACAGGACACGCTATCAGTTAATTGCCGCACTAGCAGCCGCTGAAATAACACACTGTTTGCAGTCGCAGATATTTGCCTGAAATGCATAAGAACTTTAGACATACTCCAGACATTCCCGACAAAAAAGTTAACCTGCCCGACTAAAATGAACTCAAACACGAATATCTTAAAGGAGCTTAAGTCCACTTGTAGCAAGCAACTTCAGAACGAGACAGCATATTCGTAAAGCACTCTATGTCTCGTAAGTCACGATTACCGACCCTTAGCGGCTTTAATCTAAAAGCTCCCACCGACCGTTATAACTGCTAAATTATTCATAAAATGATAAAATTATGCTTCATTGTCTGGCATCTTAACCCTATTAGTGGCAGGCTCCTGGCTACCCCATATTAGTGGCAGGGGGGGGGGGGGGCTGTTTACGACCCCCCCTTGATATCTCGAGATCTAACGGGCCGATTTTCAAAATTCAAACGGCATTCGATTTGGCTCAACGAGATCTACATTTCTAAAAAAAATAAAATTAAAAAATCTCAATAGGGGGGTAGAGGGGGGTAAAAAAGGGCAAATTGCAGATACATTTTAGACTGTTTATCACGGCCAGGTTTCTGAACCAATCTTAACGCAACTTTTGCCGATCGATAGAGAATGAACCAGGAATTAACATGGATCCTAAAAATATGCATTTTCAAAAATCATAGGCGGATACAGATCATTGAGATTGGGGGTACACAAAAAGTATAGTAAATAAGGTTTTTGTTGGTACTGTTTCTAAAAAGGGTGGCAATGGTCTTGTTATGTTACAATTTTCTTATGGGAGAACGACTAAAATTGTATTGGTCATGCATAGGCGATGTCAGGGCACCTATGTTGGGAGGTAAAAAATAACCCCCCTTTTTGGACGCCTGGATCCGCCTATTATAGCAAAAACGTGTCAAAAGAGGATGCACAATAACTTTGTATATGTTATCCCATGATACCTTTCATTCACTGTTCGTAAAACTGGTGCAGCATCGTGATCTTCGCCCAAATGACTCGCTTCACGAATAGGACCCCCCAATTCCCAGTGCTCTGGAGCCGCCCCTGGTAAAGTTATGAACTTGAAATTTTCAGGGAATGTGCCCAATTTAGTTTTAGGAAAAGTCAGAAAATTTCAGCATCGTAGCTTCAGCGGTTTCGGAGATATTCCCGAAAAACCTGAGGGGTGGATAAAAACAACCCCCCCCCTGCCACTAATAGGGTTAACAGGTTACGATTCAAGCTCAAAATTAGGATATCAACTGGCAAAGCTCTTGATCGAGCATAATGCTGAAAATGTGTTGCATGGAACCTTTGCTTGCACTCATTTCTTGAAATATTGAATTCCTAGATCAGTGAGCAGAAAAAAAAACGCTTAGGGGGTTTTCATTCCAAATATCCTTAATATGTTTTTGTACTTAAACACGCGCAGTGGAAGGTGGGCGGATTTCGCCCACCCCTCCTGTTTTTCGCCAATAACTCTCGCCGCAAACAAAATATTAAAGGGACCCTCCCACCTTAATATTAGTTTTGAGTTGAGATAGCCAAGTTTGCGGCCAGGCTCAGAAACCACCATTTATCCTGGTCGCAAACCCCGCAGCTTTATGGTGTTCAATAAATTTCTTCCCTTTACTTGCAGGGTGGGACCAGCGTGGTCCCTATCTCTTAACCATTACGGGAATCTGATGACGTCATCAGGCTTTCGAATGTCCGTTAAATGTTTGACTAAAACGTTTTGTAGCACGCGGTGGTATATGCTGCGTTGCGCGCAACAAATGCCGCACTTTTAAATAAAGTCGCTAGGAACAGCGGAGATCCCAAAAAGTAAACAAAAGTAAAAGTCTAATATCTTGAAAACCGGTGAATATTTTTCGGTGAAATTTGGTAGATATTCGTTTTCGCTCTTTCTGAACCGAGCGACATCACTTTCATGCCAATTCATAAACTTTTTTGAAGGTGGGAGGGTCCCTTTAATGTGAAATTTGGGCTACCTGTCCGGAATTAAATTGCGGATCTTCTCGTGCAAGAAATAAGAAAATCGGTTCGCAACTTTTCTAGTAATAGCGGTGTAAAGTCAAACATCCTGCCGCCGCGGCGGCGCGGCGGCGCGGCGGCCGGCGCTAGCCGTTACGCGCCGCCTGAATTGAAGACTGTGCCGGGGTGGGACGGTTCCGTCTTTACATTGCGCTCCTTACCGCTGATTAAATTTGATTCGCGTCAAATTTGGTAAGAAGACTAAGAAATGTACAGGCAATTTTATGGTCAAAGAATTTTGAAAATCGGCCGGTAAAAACTTGAGTTATGAGTGTGTAAACACAAAATTGTGATTGCCGCTTTTCCCGCGTCCGCCGATCCCGCTTCAGCCGGCGACATCTTACCCTTAGCAGGCTTCTAACCAGGGGTGTCGATTTGTGAAAATGGTTGGGGGTGCCCAGAGCTTTAACCCTCGCCGGCACAGGCCATTTTGCGTCCTTCGACGGCACAAGGGGGGGGGGTACGACCCCCCCTCGCGTTTGGCCCCTGATCGAGTTAGAGCTTCGCGGAAAAAACCAGCGTGTTGCCCGTCACGAGAGGAAGCCGATGATACCCAATTTTAAGGTCCTAGGTCATCGGGTGACCTTCCAGGTCAGGTCAATGACCCGAAAACCGGGAAAATCGGGACCTGTTAGAAAGTCGTAAAGTGTGGCTGTTATGTGGTTTTCCGGGGTGCTGATCACGAATATCGTGTTAGTTTTGATCAGAAATGATGTCTTGAAGCATTTAGACCAGGTCGGGTAAGGTCAGGTCAGGTCAACCGATAGGGGTTGTGACGGGTATTCGTAATGCGTGTCAACCGCCTCTGACAGCTTCGTAACATGTTACGAAGGCACCAAAACTACTTCGTAAATGTTCAAATGGTTGCTAAATTCGAATTCAGCTCCAAAAACTAGCCTAGAAACATGTAAAACTCGAAAAAGTGAACCGAGGTCACCCGAGGTCACCAAAGGTCAATGACCTGACCTGACCTTCAGGTGACCTTGACACCCACCCTAATGTATGGGAGCAACATCAAATCACATGTTTCAGCGTTTGAAACCACGAAAAGCTTGCAAACGCGCGGCTAATGCGAGCCGACATACGCCGAATCGCGATTCCGGCCAAACATGGTCTCGGAAAAGAGGTCACAGGTCAAAGGTCATTTGGGTCAGGGTCATGAAATTTTCAGGGTAGGTGTAAAATTGATCAATGCGAGGGTACTGAAAGTTTCGTCGCGATCGGCCGCTTTTTACGCGAGTTATTCGCGAAAAACCTTAGGGGGGGTTGCATCAACCCCCCCTGTGCCGGCGAGGGTTAACCCTCACCCGTATACAATGGGGGGGGGGGGGTCGAACGGACCCCTCTCGGCTTTTCGCGAATAACTCGCGTAAAAAGCTGCCGATCACGACGAAAATTTCAGTAATGCCCTGGCGTTGATCAATTTTACACCTACCCTTGAAATTTCATGACCTTGACCCAAATGACCTTTGACCTGTGACCTACTTTTCGAGACCACGTTTGGCCGGAATCGCGATTTGGCGTATGTCGGCTCGCATTAGCCGCGCGTTTGCAGTCTTTTCGTGGTGTCAAGCGTTCAGACATGTGATATGATATTGCTCCCATGCATTAGCGTGGGTGTCAAGGTCACATGAAGGTCAGGTCAGGTCAATGACATTTGATGACCTCGGTTCACTTTTTCGAGTTTTACATGTTTCTAGGCTAGTTTTTGGAGCTGAATTCGAATTTAGCAACCATATGAACATTTACGAAGTAGTTTTGGTGCCTTCGTAACATGTTACGAAACTGTCAGAGGTGGTTGACACTTAATACGAATACCCGGCAGGACCCCTACTGGTTGACCTGACCCGTCCTGACCCTACCTGGCCTAAATGTACGACGACATCTTTGTGATCAAAACTAACATAGGTAATACTCGTGATCAGCATCCCGAAAAAACCATAGCAGGCACACTTTACGACGTTCTAACATGTCCCGATTTTCCCTTTTTGGGTCATTGACCTAACCTGGAAGGTCAACCAATGACATAGGACCTTAACCCATTAGATACGCTTGGCAGCTTTTGCTGCCAGAGGACAAAATAGCGCCGCATTCCTAAACGTTGCGGTGAACTTTCAAAGTTCTCACCCGAACGGAAGACCAAAACAATGCACGTCATGTGCGCTCGGAATTATTGATCGAGAAAGCGAATGTGCTGAGAAATAAACAATTTATCGCCGGGGTGCAAGGGGCGCGCGATGGCGGCCGTGCGGCGGACACCAAAGAAGTCAGTTGCGAAGGTGGTGTGAATAAATGTTACCTTTTAATTATTGATTATTGTAAAGAAATGTGTGATTATCAATGGGAAGAGCTTAGGTGCGCCATGAATTTCTCTAAATATCGCCAATCGTGCGTTATATTTAAGTGGCAGCAAAAGCTGCCAACCGTATCTTACGTAGTCAAAAATGGAGCAGTTACGTCCTTTTTGCTATGCCATTCGTAAGTGAGCAACAATGCCTTGCTTTATGGCTCATAGTGTAATGCCCCAGTTCTTTGCCTTTCCAAAAATGGTCCATTACCGGGGTTCCTGTTCAGTGGCGTATCCAGGATTTCTCTCAGGGGGGATCCGCAGTCAAAAGGGCCCTTGACTGACTGGGTTGAAAGGGCCCTTAAGTGGCAAAAGGGCTCTTGTAGCCTGAGTTGAAAGGGCGTTCAACCCGCGTCCCGTGGGGGGGGGGGCGAAACGGCCCCCTGCCCTCTTCCGTAGCTATCTCCTAAATGACTGCAGATATCCCCACCAAACTTTCAGAACCTCTACGGGCATCCATTTTACACATTGTGACCATTGTTTTTTTCCAGAGGCTATGATAGGTTGGCCGCAAATGACGTCATGTTCTGCCATTTTCGACCCAAAAAAGGTTTCGCAGGAAGAGCTGTCAGCCCTACAGAGCTGTAGAAACATAAAAATGTTCCGAGATAAAAGGTGTACAATTAACAGGCCTAGGTCAAATCTGAACACAGTTTAGCCCCGCCTTGGGTTGGGCCCAGGCTGGAAGGTTGACCCTAGGTCAAATCTGAGCACAAATTACAGAAAGAGTGTCAAAAGAGTTTTGTTTGTTTTGTTGGGCTATACCCTTTCGGTCTGACCAGACCATTTCAGGGCCGGAAGGATGATAGGAATTGAGGGAGACATTGGTCTGGGTGGGCACCTTGGTGAGTCACCGGGGCTGAGCCTGTCCAACAGGACAGGCCGACTGCAGCCCCCAAAGTGCTCACTGCACCCGGTTACGAGTGTGCTTCCTTAGGAGCTGCAGTGCGCTCCAATGGGAGCCGCCCGCATGGTATAAAGTTGCCCGTCCAGGTCCAGCCTGGATCATGGGTTGCGGCATGGAGGAGAAGGATTTGAATGTCCTGAGGATGGAAACGGCGAAACGGGTGTTAACCCGCGCCGGGCCGGGGGGGGGGGGTGTTTGAACACCCCCTGCGGTTTTTCGCAGATATCTCAAAAACGGCGGCGCTCCACACCTGTTTGTGCATATTTTCCGCACATGTTGTGAAAATTTCAGACCCAGGTCGCCTTAGGTCAGGTCACCAGGTCACGCCAAGTGACCTCACCTCAGAAAAAAATAAGAATGCTCGTCATAGCTACACCGATTGATCGATTGCCTTGAAACTTTAAGCGATTGATAAGAGCAACATAATCTATAAAATGTTTATCTCGGAATTTCGATATCGGTGACCTAAGGTCAGGTCAGTATCGCGGCCTCTCCATTACCTATCAGTCAATGGGAGAAAATTGAAAAGCGTCTGTTTTGCACGAACGCTATTCTAGACACTCTCTAACATCGAGATGTAAGTAAAATTGGCACACTGAATCGGAAAATGGCAACTGTGACCCCTCGTTATGTCCCCGAGGTCATCTCAGGTCACGAACAGAATCTAACAGTTTTTCGCCAATAACTTCTGATAGAGGCGTGCTAGAGCGCTGAAAACGCCTTAGATGTGTTCGAATCGACGTTGCGGATCGAATGATATGTAACATGACCTTTTCCGGTCAGGTCATGACCTTGACCTGAGGTCAAATTTTCAAGTTGACCTTTCAAGGTCCAATTATAGTTCATTCGACGCGTCTCGACGAGAGGAACACGATGCTGGCAAAATTAATGTCATGACTCTTTTGAGTCAAAAGTTATTGTCGAAAAAAACGCTTTTCGTAAAAACGGCTATTTTTGGAGTTTTTGCCCTCTGGAGGCTAAACCGTTGACCTGAGGTCAAATCTGAGAACATTACTCAGAAAGGTCTGTAAAAGGGCTATTGAATGCCCTTTTCTCTGGCGCTGTAGCTCTATCGGTTCCCGAGATAGTCGTTGGCAGTTTCCAAAATGTTGAAATAGTCAACATTTTACCTTTGGTGACCCCTGGTGACCTGACCTTTGACCTGACCCAAAAAATGAGCTTAGTGTTTTCGTCCTTATTTTGGACGTTCTTTCGATTGCCGCTTTTTGCGTGTCGCTACGTGGCCCAGGAGCCGAGTTAGAAGGGGGTGTTCAGACACACCCCCCTTCCGGCCCGGCGCGGAATCTCAGAGCACCGGCCCGGCGCGGGTTAAAAGAGCTATTAACTACGCTTTTCCCCGGCACGGCATTCATTTCCGAGTGATGCGGTGGTTTGTTGAAAATTGTCGAAATTGGACCAGAAAATTGGCGAAATTTAGCCTTGGATGACCTATGTGAACTGACCTTTGACCTGATCTAAAAATGACCAGAGTAATTTCGTCATTATTGTTTGCGTCCTTTCGAACGCTGCCTTTGGCGTGCTGGTACGTGGCTCAGAAGCCGAGTTAGAAGCAGGGGTGTGGAGCCGGAGCTGGAGCCGGAGCCGCCGGAGCCGGCATATTTTGCCCGGAGCCGGAACCGGAGCCGGAGCCGTCCAAAAGGCGGCGACTCCGGCTGCTTTTTTGAAGAGGAAAAAATTATTGACCTACATAGTTCGGTTTGACAGTACAAGGCAGTAAAACATGTGGTATTCAAAATAGCCTTGTTATGCAAATACAGAAGCAACGTGAACCAATCCTTCATCTTTTCTCTTCCACCCGTATTTAATTGTATAGAGGATGTACTGAGTATTGGAGTCGAAGCCGGAGCCAGAGCCGGAGCCGAAGCCGATTTTTTCTCCAGAGCTGGAGCCGGAGACGTCTGAAATTTCCACGGCTCCGCATTCCTGGTTAGAAGGACCCTGGCAGGCCGAGTGGGAGGGTGGGTGCCACCACATCGTTTTTTTTTTGCGACAGCTCGGGACACGTCGGCAACAGAGAGCCAAAACTGGGCATAGCTACCTGACCTTTGATGCAAACCGGACCTTGTGACACCTGCATTTTCAAGGGGGGCCTCTGGTCGTCTTAAGGACCCTCTGTTACCCTCAGAGGGACCCTCTGAGGGCCTCTGCAGACCATCACTGGCCTCAAAGGGCACTCTAGTGGCCTCCATGGACCTTCTAGGTACCTGAAAGGGCCCTTTGTTTTCTCTCCAGGGGCCCTTGTTTACCTCAAAAGGTCCTGTTTTACTTCAGATGGCCGTATGTTTGTCTAATACATGAGGCCCCTGGTGGCCTGAGAGGCCCTGTTTGTGTCCCAAAGGGCCCTTTGTTGACCTCTTAAGGCCCCTAGTTGGCCTAAAAAGTCCTCTGTTCTAAAGGGCCCTCTGTTCCCCTCAGAGGGCCAGTCTTTTCCTCAGAGTGCCTGCTGACCTCATAGAGCCCATAGTGGCCTGACATAGCCTTCATATCACCTCAGAGGGCCCTCTGTTGTAAGGCTCAAGTGACCTTCTCAGAGGGCTCCGGCTGCCCTGTGACTGACAATTGTCCACTCTTATCCCCCTTTTGGGTGACCTATTTTCCCCTCTGACACCCAAGCCAAAATACAATTTTGGGACACTGACTCCGAGGGCCAGTTGATTTTCAGAGGGCCCTCTTTGAAGTGGATGTTAGGACCCGCTATTCGCCTCAGAGGGCCCTCTGGTGGCTTCAGACTTCAGAAAACCCTATTTTGGTATCAGCGGGCGCCTCTCTGTGGCATCAGAGGGCCCTCAGAGGCCTCAAATGGCCTTATTACATCTCAGAGAGCTGTCTTTGAACTCAGAGGGATCTTTTTTACTTCTTTGTGGTGTCTAAGGGGGGCCCTCTGGCCTTTGTTCGCCTCAAGGGGCCTCAAGGGGTCCTCCGATGACTTCCAAGGACCCTCTTTGATCTCAGAGGGCCTGATGACCTCATAGGGCTCATGGTGGTCTGACATAGCATCATATCACCTCAGAAGGCCCTCCAGTGGCCTGAGAGGGCACTTTGTGGCCTTTGAAGGCCCTCCATTCGCCTTAGAGGGCCCTCTTTGATCTCTTTGATATCTTCGATCTCAGAGGGCCCTCTTTGAGGTGGCTGTGAGGGCCCTTTGTTCACCTCAGAGGGCCCTCTGGTGACCTCCAGGGACCATCTTTAATCTAAGAGGGCCGTCTCGTGGCCTCATAGGATACCTTGTGGCCTGAAATTGACCCTCGTACCTCAGAGGCCCTTCTGTTCGTCTTAACAGGCCCTCTGCTGGTCTTAGCGGACCTTTTGTGTGCCTGGGAGGGCCCCCTGAGTACCTGAGAGGGCCCTCTGTGTGTTTGAGAGGGCCCTCTGTGTGCCTGAAAGGGCCCTCTGTGTAGTTTGCCTGAGAGGGCCCTCTGTGTGCCTGAGGGGGCCCTATGTGTACCTGAGAGGGCCCTCTGTGTGTCTCAGAGGACCATATGTGTACCTGAGAGGGCCCTCTGTGTGTCTGAGAGGGCCCTTTGTGTGTCTCAGAGGGCCTTGTGTGCCTGAGAGGGCCTCCTGTGTGCCTGAGAGGGCCCTCTGTGTGTTTGAGAGGGCCCTCTATGTGCCTGAAAGGGCCCTCTGTGTACCTGAGAGGGCCCTCCGTGTGTTTTAGAGGGCCCTCTGTGTGCCTGAAAGGGCCCTCTGTGTACCTGAGAGGGCCCTCTGTTTGCCTCAGGGGGCCCTCTGTTTGCCTGAAGGGCCCTCTGTGTGCCTGAGGGGGCCCTATGTGTGCCTGAGAGGGCCCTCTGTGAGCCTGAGAGGCCCCTCTGTGTACCTGAGAGGGCCCTCTGTGTGTCTCAGAGGACCATATGTGTACCTGAGAGGGCCCTCTGTGTGTCTGAGGGGGCCCTATGTGTGCCTGAGAGGGCCCTCTGTGAGCCTGAGAGGGCCCTCTGTGTGCCTGATAGGGCCCTCTGTGTACCTGAGAGGGCCCTCTGAGTGCCTTAGAGGGCCCTCTGAGTGCCTGAGAGGGCCCTCTGAGTGCCTGAGAGGGCCCTCTGGGCTCTGGCCCCCGTTCGTCTCAGAGGGTCCCTTTATTCGCCCCTTTAGAGGGCCCTCTGTTTGCCTCAAAGGGCCCTCCGTTTGCCTAAAAGGACCCCGTATTCGCCTCAGAGGGCCCTTTGGTAACCACAGGGGGCTCTATTGTTGCATTGGAGGGCCCTCTGTTGCCTCCGAGGGCCCTTTTTATCTCAGAGGACCCTCTTTGACCTCAGAGGGCTCTTTTCGACCTATTCGAGATGTCTGAGAGGGCCCTCTGAGTGCTTGAGAGGGCCCTCTGAGTGCCTGAGAGGGCCCTCTGAGTGCCTGAGAGGGCCCTCTGAGTGCCTGAGAGGGCCCTCTGAGTGCTTGGGAGGGCCCTCTGAGTGTCTGAGAGGGCCCTCTGAGTGCCTGAGAGGGCTCTCTGGGCTCTGGCCCCCTTTCGTCTCAGAGGGTCCCTTTATTCGCCACTTTAGAGGGCCCTCTGTTTGCCTCAAAGGGCCCTCTGTTTGCCTAAAAGGACCCCTATTCGCCTCAGAGGGCCCTTTGGTGACCACAGGGGCTCTATTGTTGCATTGTAGGGCCCTCTGTTGCCTCCGAGGGCCCTTTTTGATCTCAGAGGGCCCTCTTTGAGCTCAGAGGGCTCTTTTCGACCTCTTCAAGATGTCTGAGAGGGCCCTCGGGCCTGAGAGGGCCCTCGGGCCTGAGAGGGCCCTCTGAGTGCTTGAGAGGGCCCTCTGAGTGCCTGAGAGGGCCCTCTGAGTGCCTGAGAGGGCCCTCTGAGTGCCTGAGAGGGCCCTCTGAGTGCCTGAGAGGGCCCTCTGTGTGTCTGAGAGGGCCCTCTGTGTGCCTGAGAAGGTCCTGTTCGTTGTAAAGGGCCCTTAATTTACTCTACAAGGTCCCTCGTTGGCCTAAAGGGGTCCTCTGATAGTCCTAAAAGGGTCCCTAGAAATGTAATCGATACTTTTCATTATGTAAAAAAAAATGTAAGTGGTGAAAAGGGCCCTCAAAGTGTTTTCAATTTTTTTTCGAGTAAAAAAAAAATTTTTTTTTTTGCTCCAGGGGGGACCCTAGGACCCCCAGGGTCCCCCCTTGGATACGCCACTGTTCCTGTTATTTATTCTTGTCTGCAGAGCATTGCATACCAACACACTACCAGGCGTGTAATGTATTCCGCCATTGCTGAAGCAGGGACGTTGAACGGAGTGGTGCGGACAAACTGTCATCAGAGGCGCCATCCCTCAAGGGGCGCGCCGTCGCCTAAGGGAAGGTGGTGCCGTGGCTCTATAGATTAACGGGAAGAGGGGCGCCTGCTAGGCCTGTTGGGGCGCCTTTGAGGCCTAACTATGGGGTCGCCCCCGCCCCCGCCCCGCTCCCGCCCCCCATGCAAAAGAGGGGCGCCTACGAAGGTCATGGCCATAATGGCGCATCTGCACGAAAGAGGGGCGCCTGCATGCCGAAGAGGGGCGCCTATGAAGCCCAATGGGGCGCCTCTACGAGAAAGAGGGACACCTGTAAGGTCTATAGGGGTGCATGTAATGTCCATAGGGCACCTTTATGCGAAAGAGGGGCGCATTGCATATGAAAAAGAGGCGCATTGCACAAGAAAGAGGGGCGCCTCTGAGACCCATAGGGGCGCCTTTGATGACCAAATGGGCGCTTACATAGGAAAGAGGGGTGCCTATAAAGCTTAAAGGGACGTCTTCCATGTGAAAAAGGGGCGCCTGGGACTTGAGCGCCCTTCCGAGCTGTCCGAGGTCGCCGGAAAGTTTGTATATGTCTAGCTCCTGCTGCACTATCCTCCAAAATAATTCGATTGGATTTAGGCCAGGACTGTTCCCTAGCCAAGTGTCCTTCCCCCAGATATCGGACAGATGGTCCTGGCACCGCCTAGTTCCGGAAGATCGATGAGATGGAGTACCGTCCAGCATGAAAATGCTGTCCGACCTGCGGGACACCATGCGCCGTTGGAGCACGGGGTAGTGGTCTTTTAATGCCAAACGCACGCTTTTTCAGTATGTTTTCTAGGTAGTAGTCGGGATCGACTTCGTCTTTTGCTAGATCACGTCCAGCTGGCTCAGCTCAGGCCCTGCTAGGACATCGTGATCGTTCGACATACCATTGCGGCGAGAATTTTTCGCAGAAGTCTGTCGGAACTTGGGCCGCGTTTTCAGCCCATGCTCGTTTTGGGGGTCCGTGTGGTGAAACCATTGAAACGGAGACTCGTCGCCGAACTAGACCCGCTTCTACATACCTACTCCGTTTCCACTCTTCTACCGGCCAGATTCTCCGTTTCGTGCAAATCTGAGGGCTCTGGGCTTGCTGATTTTCGTTATTTTGGCCGCACCAATAGTCAAGCGCCTTCAGTCCAAGGGCGTTCCTCCCTTATCAATGGACAACATTATCCGAGTGATCATTATGAATAAGACTTCAGATTCTCCGCAGAATGGTCAAACTTCCCAGGTGCTTTCTTCATGACGATCTTGGCGACGGTTGAGACGCAGGAGGACCATGCTGATTGGGGCTTATGCGTGACGCTACTTGTCCCTAAACTTCTTCCACCAGCGCTTGTTGGTGAAAACGGGGGCTTAGAAGTGTGAGGCAGCGTCCTTCCATGTGTTGCCACTTGCCAGCTTGGAGCATGCCAACAGCGCAACTACGAACCTCTCAACTGTAAAGCTAAACCTTCGTACTTAGACGTTCAGTAAATGCGCCGTTCAATGGTTAAACAATTACCCATGCCAGTGACCACTATTGGTAAAGGTCAGCTTTTCAGATAATCTCCGCTTCAGAGAAAGACTCAGGGACACAATTCGTTGAAAGGAACGCGATATTTAGGAGCACATTGGAAACACGCCAAGTTGCTTTAAATAAACGGTCGACGGAACTCATCAAAACCTTCGTCGCATCCTATATAAGAGTTTGTGGGGAGGGGAAGCGCGTGTGAGCTGAAATAATGAGAGAAAGAACATGATCTCTCAGAACGAGCTGAACTGTTAGCTGAGGTCTGGATTTTGTGTTCATTATTTTTGAGAATTATTGGCTACGGTCGTTATTTGCAGGCTACGTTCGAATGGAAATCCGAACAATTACACATATTCAAGATCATATCTGGTACGTAAATAAAATAGTTCGTGAAAATTGTACATGCACCAACAGGAGACACTCTGTGGCAAAGGTTGTTGGTATCGAAAGATCATTTTCTCGCGGTTTTATATAATACTGAACGAGGCCGGTGTAAATAAATTTTCAAGACCGAGGTCCTTACTGGATTTTTGAACGAGGCCGAAGGCCGAGTTCAAAAATCAGTAAGGACTGAGGTCTTGAAAATTTATCACCGGCCGAGTTTGGTATGTATTTTACTGTATGCCAACGATAAATTTATTTTCTGGACCGAAGCTCTTAGCCGACTTAGGAACGAGACCATCCCAAAATGTTGGCTTAAGTGCATTCTGGTAATGCATTTTTGACCGTGGTCAATTTGCTTACACCA
The DNA here is from genome assembly GCF_019059575.1 of Amphibalanus amphitrite. Taxonomy (NCBI): domain Eukaryota; kingdom Metazoa; phylum Arthropoda; class Thecostraca; order Balanomorpha; family Balanidae; genus Amphibalanus; species Amphibalanus amphitrite. Next base: position 183,899 of record NW_024882010.1, on the reverse strand, counting down.
GTCATTACCACACCCCTCTGGCTAATGTATTTGAATAGGCCAGGCATACAGTAATGATATGTTTGTGCTTTGAAATGTGACAAACCACTCCATTTTTGACTATGTAAGATACGCTTGGCAGCAAAAGCTGCCAGACCGGAATCGTACACTTCCGGTTTCGTGATCTGGCTAAAAATGCACATGTATTCTCCTAAAGGGTGCCTGACAAACATATGTTAAAATCGCAGTGAAAGTCAACAAAAAAGTTTTCGGCTCTAATGGGTTAAAATTGGGTATCATCGGTTTCCTCTCGTCACAGGAAACACGCTCGTATTTTCCACGAAGCTCTAGCTCGATTAGGGGCGAAACGGCAAGGGGGGGGGGGTTAAACGTTCGCGGCTGGAAAAACACCAATACGGGCGAGGGTTAAGGCAGACCTCTTATGCTATTCTTTTAGATAAAACTGCATTGTGTTAGTAGTTATCAGGGCCTCGAATAACATGTTAACTGGGTGGCCAATCGCCCACCCAGTGGCGATTTTTGCCCACCCAGTGGAGTGTGTTTGCCCACCCAGTTAAGACGGAGATGGAGCAGTCTTACCCGCGCTGGGCCGGTGCTCAGCGTCTTCCGCGGCGGGCCGGGGGTGTGTGTCTGAAGTGAACATCCCAGTCTAACTCGGCTCCTGGGCCACGTAGCGACATGCGGTAGGCGGCATTGGAAAGACAGTTAACATGAAGAGAATACTTGGTCTTTATAAGGTCAGGTCAAAGCTCAGGTGGCCAGAGGTCATAAAAGGTCAAGTTTGGATTGTTTGAGCTGAATTTTCGAATACCTAGCGCATAGTTTGGGAACTAATAGAGCTGCAGCGCCGCGGAAAAGCGCATTCGATAGCTCTTTCAACGCTCTTTCGCCAAAGAAGTCCTCAGATTTGACCTCAGGTCAACGGCTTCGCATAAACTCTCCAGAGGGCAAAAGCTCCAATAATAATAGCCACTTATGAAAGTTTTGTTCTGCCATAGCTTTTTACTCGAGAAAGTCATGAAATTTATTTTGCCAGCCATCATGTTCTTCCTATCAAGACGCGCGAATAAACCATAGTTTGACCTTGAAATTTCATTTTGAAATTTGGCCCCGGGTCAAGGTCAAGACCTGACCGGAAAAGGTAATGTTGCATGTCAGTCGATCCGATCAGTCGATCATCGCTCTAGCATGCGCCTACCAGAAGTTATTAACGAAAAACTGTTAGGCTCCCTTTTGTGACCTGAGGTGACCTCAGGGAAGGAAGGGTCACGTCATTTTCACGTCTGGTTTCATTTTCCAGTTCAGTGTGTCATGTTGAATTGTTGATTTGTTTGGAAGTGTTCAGAATGGTGTCCGTCCAGAAAAAAGGCATTTTAATTTCCTTCCATTGACACTGATGATAGATGTCGAACTTTCGTCCCCGTCTTGAGGTGAGATGTTCGTTTGTCTGGCCGCTATGTCTGCCTCGAGCGGTGGAGTATTAGTTACAACTGTCGACTATCACCGGGGCACCCTAGATCATTTCCCGCTGACCACAGGAGCTCTCGATAAGGTATGATACGTACGGCGCAACGCCACCAACAACCAAGATCTTTCTATGGACCAAAGAACAACTGACGACGGCCGGAAAAGTAACTGGCCGAAATGTTGTGACACTAACTTCTCAACTCAAGACGGGAACGAAAGTCCGACAACTAACATCCGTGATACTAATGTCTCGTCTCAAGCATTCCGAAGAATTATCCAATGGGGAGGTGGCAAAATTGACCTGACCTATCACCGGTATCGAAGTTTCGAGATATACCTTTTGTACAAACTGTTCAGGCCTTATCAATCGGTGAAATTTTCAAAGCAATCAGCCACTCGGTGTGGGTATGACAGACATTGGTAGGTAGGGGAGAGCGGGGAGAGTTGTATCATGTCCAAGTTGTATCAGGGCGAATTGTGCCAAACTTATCCAATAGATGGCGATCGTGACACGACCAGCCGACGAGGTTTTCCGGGCGCCATCTTTCCCTGTTTTGTCGTGTGGCTGGGTGGACGCGTCTCGAGGTGAGAGCCGATTTTATGTTTTTTTAATGTCATTCTAAAAAAATAAGTTGCAAGAAAATGTGTGTTTTGGGCATTTAGATGCGCAAGAATTTGAAAGATCTCCGTAGCGGTGGTGAGGGTAGGTTCTAAGGCTGCGTGATTGAAAATGGATTTTTCCAGCTGTCTGCTGTTTTTGAGCACGAGGATGTTTTTTCCAAGATGGCGGCGAGGTACATGTTGTATCAGAGCCGGGTGGGGTATGTTGTAACATGTATGTATGCATGGGTATGTTGCTTTTGATTGCGAAAGCTAAGCCCTGGCTCGCGTTTGTAGGTAGCTAGTCAATACTCGTTCCATTTCGGCACAATGTGTTGGCTTCTTTGCTCTTAGCGGGCCACTTTTGCGTCTAGTCTGTTGATGTTTCGTTCGTTTCGATGTTTCGTTCGGATTGACCTAAGTTTGGTCTAATAAAAGTGAAGCCTTTGAGCATGTACATTGTATTAACCCCATTTAATGTTGTTGTTATGTTCAAAACCAGTAGCAAGCACACTCCCTGAAACGTGAACTAGTGATACAAATTACCCCACCATGTGATACAACTCACATAAGCCATCGGGCAAGTTGTATCAAAAACATTGTTCTATTCGGCAGACCGTAGAAGAAAAACTGGTAGAGGTAGCGGAAAAGTTCCTTTGCATAAAAAAGCAGAAGAATCAAGGAAGGAGATAGTATGGAAATAATGAGTTTATCACGGATAGTTACGAGGTTATGGGTCTCGGAGTAAAAACTGATACAACCCATCCCACTCTCCCCTACTTCAATCGTTATTCGTGAAAAAACTGTGAGCCGCTATTTTGACTTGTTTACCCCTGTGACGTCATTTTTACCTGACCTGAAAATGACCTCAATAAAAATTGCAGACTTTGTCCGTTTGTATCCCATGCCATTTACCGCTTGTTTCTATCTTGCTTCGTTCTCGAGATATCACGGGGAGCAGGTATCCGCCCCCTGTCGGTGTGAAGTTGGCGCGGAATGCGGATCCCCGTTGGTGCGCGGGCTAAACCATGATATTTCGGACCAAAAGACTATCTCGCCACTCAAAGCAAAACTTCAGGACGTCCGGAACCGAAAACCCATTGACGCGGCACGAATGCGTCGCTGGCTACCAAATGCTGCTGTCTGGTATACCTAAATAAAGCGAAAAATTGTGTCCATTTTTTACAACGCATTCTGATGTACGGTAATTAGAGCAGGGGCGCGGGAGATACTTTCAGACTGGGGGGGGGGGGGGGTCACACCATAATTGAAATCAACCTAGGGTACCCCCAAACCTAGTTTTCTCGCCGGTTTTAGGCCACTTATTTTTCATCCCTTGGCGTTTTCATCAAAAAGAAAACATTTGCAAAAAAAGTGCGATATTCCGTCTTAACACGCGCACCGACGGGGGTGGATGGGTGGGCGGATATCCGCCCCCCCTGAGGTTTTTCGCGGCGCTACGCGCCGCGAAATTTGGTACGACTATTTCCTCATCAATTTTACACATGGTGTGCAAGTTTAAACCTCCTAACTTTTAAGGTCAGATCACCAGGTCACTTTGAATGACCCAACCTCAAGTCACTTTTTTGCAACTTTGTCACCGTGCCAGAGCTACAGTAGATGTCGGAGGCCTTTGAAAGTCACAGGCTGTTATAAGGTCATTAGTAGCTACAATTCGTGTATCTCGGAATTTTGATATCGGTGACCTAAGGTCAGGTCAATTTCGCGACCTCCCCATTGTAAGTCAATGGGGGAAAAATCAACTCCCTGTTTTTACCACTAAAACGGGTCGGAATGGCCCCATATACCATACGACTTCATATACGATTAACCTTCACTACCTTGAGGTCTGTTTTGCTGTTGGGCAGCTGTAAGGTCATGTGACGTCATCAAAGGTCACCAAAGGTTTTTGGCCAATAACTCCGTACAGGAACAAGATACAGCCGCGCGGATGGTCTCATTGTGTTCAGCTCGTCAAGACGCATCGAATGATATACATGATGACCTCGAGGTCACGTGACCTGAGGTCAACCTTTGACCTTGACCTTTCGAGGTCAACATATATATCATTCGATGCGGATTGACGAGGGGATCACGATGATGCCCTTAGTTTGTTCCTATCTTGACTAATTCGAAAGTTATTCGAGAAAAACTCTCTTTATATCTAGCGCCGCCATTTTGACTTTTTCGACCCCTGTGACGTCATCTTTGACCTGACCTGAAAATGACCTTGGTAAAAATTGTAGACCTTGTCCGTGCGTATCCGATGCCGTTTACCGCTTGTCGCTATCTTGCTTCGTTCTCGAGATCTCAGGGGGGCGGTCATCCGCCCCCCCCCCCCCCCGTCGGTGCGAAGTTGGCGCAGACCCCCGTCGGTGCGCGGGTTAAAGCTGTGGGGGCACCGCCCCCGCGGCCCCAGAGTTTGAGGGGGGAGGGGGTTAACTGTCCCCACTGCCCCCCCGTTCCCGCGCCTCTGAATTAGAGAAAACAATGCGTTCAAAGAATCGTAACAGTGATGCCAGTACCAACTTTGGTTGTGGGTGCCGAGAGCCCCTTGGGGGGTGCCCAACTCAGCATTGGGGGTGCCCGGGCACACCCAAAAGTATACAAACCGACACCTATGCTTCTAACTGCCATATTTATTGTTTGATTAACTAGAAATTCACTCTACATACTTGCAAATGTATGTTCTTTCGTATAGTGAAAGAAAAATGAAAATCGGCCGGTAAATTTTTGAGTTATGGGCGTGTAAACACAAAAAAATCGCTCATATGGCAGATTTGACCACATTTGACCTCATTTGACCTTGAAGATGTTGACCTAGGGTCATGAAATTCACACACAACAGAGTTCCCCAGGGCCCCCACCTACCCTCCAAATTTCGTCTTCCTAGCTCTACTGGGAGCTGAGATCTTGGGGGGGGGGGTCATCCGCCCCCCCCTTCCACTGGGCGTAGTACTCGCAACCCTTCCACTGCGCGTGTTAACTTCATGGCGGTTTGTTTGCGAAGTAAATGTGTTAAAATGTCTGCTTGTATCGATTTTTTTACACTGCTGAGACACACTCACGAGCCAGCATGATGCCTGCAAGTCGACGATGCTTGAGCTTCGAATAGAAAAGTGTTGTCTCGGGTTTCGCCATTTTTAGTTTCCATTAGCTCACGACACGAGAGCAGCTAACACCTGAGCTATTTTTCGTTTGCTCCTGGCAAAAGCCTAATGTCCATCAGCTCCATTTCTTTCCTCCATAATTACTCTCAGCAGTCAAGTATACAAAACCTCATTAGCGGTTACATCTCAAGTACCTTGCTAGCGCAGCCACCTTAGTTATGAGCTTGCTCGCAGCAAAGAAAGGCTGTACGGACAACAAAATGAGGTTGGTGGCAGCGGCCTGTTGCCAAGTACGCATCTCACGATGGCCAACAGAACCCAACCGCTGCTAGTATCCATACTTTTATATCATATATATTCCAATGAAGCGAGTTCGTAGCAGTTGTGCCGAAGTAAAGTTACAGGTCACACATCCGCTGCCTATTGGAGTCAAAGCAAGGACTCCCTGAACCCTAGACTATCACCAGTGGAGTCGCACGATCGCCTTTATCTTTCCATTGTCGCGCACACGCTCCAGTGAGTGGCACGGTCACACAGCATTGGGCACCGCTTGACACACTCATTGTTTGTCAGAGTCACATTTTCCATTACGTCTCCGCCGAACAGTGTGCCATCAAAATAGACTAGCGGCAGTAAATCCCTGGGACGGCGCCCGAGGCTATCCGCGGCCGGATCTGGGTCATCACCGGCTCCTCTTGTCGCCTCGCTATTGGCCAGAGAGATGGAGGTGAAAATATTGATAATATATGCTGCATTTTGACAGTCAACAGAGGCCGCCATGCAGAAAAAAAACGTTAGCCGGTAATTTTAAGACCATTGCAATTTGCAACTGATACTTACCTATACGCTATGACAATGAAAGGATGCACATGATAGAGATGTGCCTGACCTTAGTTCATTGAAATTTGAACACAGCCGTTTCACATGAAAAGTAATAGTAAAGTGGTTTCCTATGCCTAATTCATTTACAGTCACGTCACCAGTCAACAGCATTCAGTCATTAGGGAAATGCAATTAATCTAAATCGCAAATCAAAGGAATCGCAGAATGGCGTCCAGCTAGCAAGTCAAATAACCAGTTCTGTCGCCGGCTGCAATGTTCCGAGTTCAAATGCAGCCGGCTGTCTGAGGCTACTTGTCGATTCCGGAGCCCGCAGCTGCCGACGGGACACCGCCGACCAACGAACGGTCGTCGACCAATGAAGCGCCGGTCTCGCCAGATCCTGTAAAGCTTCCGAGAAGCGCACAACTTAGCAGCGGTGGCGGCACATGTCACCAGCAATGTAGGCGGGCGCTGGCGGCGCCAGTTGAAGCCGCTCTGCTGCGGTGAAACTGTCGTCTGTCGGACAGAAATGAAACCGTCTCGGCACCGCCGACCACTGGGGGCCATCGGTCGGACCCTCCGCCGTCCACCAGCTGAGACCGATTGGTGCTGTCTCGCGGTGGTCTGCTATACGAAAATACATTGATAAACATAAAGCTATCTGTTATAATGAGTCAGATAAAACAACACATTAAAGACGTATAATTGGCTGTCTTCACCTTACATCAGGGCGGCTACATATTTCTAATAGCAAAGTGTTTACCCAACACAATAAATTACTTGATGTGAATGAATATAAACAACAACCCAATTATATCATAAAAAAAAATCTACATGAATAACAGAGTGCAATCGGTTGCTTTCAGCAGCAGCTTACATCAATATTTGTTTTGGCCTGTAAATGAATAGGGACGTTCGCTGGCTATAAGGTTGCGTAAGACCTGTTACACACAATTGCTTATAGCCAACTTTGTTTTTGTGTCCTTTTTTACTAGAACATCAATATTGTTTGTCTGCCTCCGAAATTAATACAAATGGTGGAAGATCAACCACGGCGCATCTATTTATTGTTCTCTTATCCCTCGCAGGCCGGGGGGGCCTTTTTCGTCCCCTCTGGCGAATATTTGCGATAGCTCCCGAACGCTTAGGGATAGGAAAGCAAAACTTTCATTACATTTTCTCCCATCAAGTTGAAATCTTCTGAAGTAAAAAATTTGGACCTAGCCCCCTTGATGACGTCACAGAGTCGATTTTTCTAGACCCCTGCACGGCAAACTTCGGCGTCACAAACACGAACTTCAAATAGCTGCTAAAAATAGAGTTTGTGAGATAAAGACAAATTACGAGCACGGTTGTGTAGCGTTTGACCTAGAGAAAAGTAGAAAATTATTTTTGGTGACCTGAGGTCAGAGATCAGGTCAACGACCCCGAAATGTGGTTTTAGTTTTTCGCAAATAACTTCGACAAAAATGGTCCTAGAGCTACGGCAGTGGTACCATCGCATTCGCCTTGTCGAGCCGCGTCGAATGATATATATTTTGTTTGGAAAAGGTCAAGTTTTATGTTGACCTCATGTGACCTCGAATGACCTTTGGTTGACCTTGACACATGCAAGGTCGATTATGATGGATTCGTACCCCCTGATCACGAATCGGGCATCCATTTTCCTCTATTCCTTCATTTAGAGCCTCCGGATGGCAAAATTGTCTTATTTATTATTACTAACTTGGATCAGTGAAATAGCCTCTAGCAAGGATACTCTTCTGTGACCTTGACCTTTGAGCAGCCTTGTATCGTAAGATGAACCACAAATAGGGACCTGAAAAGCGTCAAAACATTTCAAAACACCTTGGAAGTTAGCACGCAAGATGTACGAAAAAGTGCAACGTTTGAGGTCAATTTTGAGCATGACCTTGACCATGACCTTTAATTTTGAGCACATTTTCGGAATCCGCAGATTCTCTTCTTTTGTTTAACACCCAATTTTGCAGGTTTTATGCATCCTGCCGTCCTCTAGAACGCTTACTTTGAGATTACTACACATGCGCCGGTTTTTGCCTTTGACCTTGACCTCTGACCTTGAAAATTGACTTGAGGTCAAAAATTTTAGGTGCCCTAGAATCGTCTCGTCAGAACCTTTCGTTTGGTATCGCTTTTGTTTCCGTAGCTCCCTTATTTACGGAGTTAGACAGGGGGCGAAAGGGAGGGGGGGGGGGGGGTGGCGGGCTGCGCTGGTTTGGATTACCCCCGGGCCCGGCCGGGTTATAGTTATGTGCCCGTTTAAAAGCCGCCAGCCCGTAATTCTTCATTTTTTCTGCAGTTTCATTACTTAGCTGAACAGTTTCATTACTTAGCTGATCCATGCCGTCGATAGGATAAATTACGTTGAGAAAGATAAATAAATGCATTTGATTACCAATTATCACATAGACTTCGTTTCTTCATGGTCACAAAAAGGTTATAAAGTATAAATAGATATTAAGGATCAGCGCCGATAAAAAGACGCTTATTACGAAATACGAAAACCGATCCGTTCTTTGATTTCTTCTGCGACAGGGCCCAAAGGTAAAGGAAAGATTGTTGAAACTGAAAAAGACGCACCGCCGATCGGAACTGATAACATAGCCTGGACGCCAACAATGGAAATGTTTATGTGCTGCTGGTTTGCTACGATTCGTCTAAGTTTCAAACAAGCGTTTGACGTAATCCGTGCCATGCTTGTCGATGAGACTATAAGACATAATCTGAACCGCTGACCCCAGAGGCACAAAAACACGACCTCGTTCTATTGATCTGGACACCACTGCCCTCGGAGGGTGACTGGTATGTGTATTTAATCCAGCGGTGAGTGAGACGGAACCGCCAAAGTAGTTTTAGTGGCAGCTGCAGCGGCAGCGGCCCGCACTGCTCGAACAGGGCTCTCCATCACAGCCTAATGACGCCAGAACGACTGACCGAACGGCGCCGCTTTCGAGTGTCGGCGGCCGAGACGGCCACGAATTGGTGACGTGCTTTCGCTTGTTCCAGCGGGATGTAAAAGGTCATGTCAAATGATAAACCTGCAGACTGCAATTAGACCCAAACAGACTGACGTAATGCAACACTCATTTACTCAGCTGGATCCAAAGTACATATTGTAGATAGTTCCGAAAAAAGACGTTCACAATACAACTTTCTACTGTCTTTACTATACAACACCTCTCAAAAGCACATATCTAATCCACCATCATCTTCACCGCGCTACAAAACACCACGGCTCCGCGCTGCGCCCTATCTGAAACCACGAGCAGCCACCCTGGCATTCTGCGGCCGGCGAGAGAAGCCGCCGCCGGAAGGCCATCAATCAATGGGCTGAATGGACGCGGCCATCCCCGGAGAGGGCCGTCGCTTCTCCGTCGGCGGCCAGCGCGCTTTGTGCGCCCCTGATGGTGGGGTAATCGTGCATTGTCAGTGATTCATCAACGCCGGTCTCCCGAGGGAGTCCCCCCGCGGCCGGCCTGGAGATGTGACGGTCGGGGGTGGACTGGGTGTGAGGCGTGAAACAGTGAGCTGACGGGTCTCGGAGCTGCTGGACATGCTCAGAATCCGCACATAGTATGAATACCGTAAGACAGATCTGACGATTGCGATGTGGTGGGCGATCTCCGGGTGTTTAAATCAGGCTACGAAATGACCAGGTAACTTTCCAAAAATATTCATGCGTACGAATCACTTGCACGCAGTGATTCTAACGTCGTGTATAGGGGTCCGGGGAAAAGTTACGTGTTGCCATGATGGTCCATGATCGTCAAATCACATCAAAAGTCACATCCATTACCACAGCTGCCGAATTAACTTGATGCTCATTTCAAAGGTCCCACGCTGACTGCTCCAGCAACCCATTGGTGTGTTTTTTTAACTAAACTCTGTATTGACTGGCTCATCATCGATCAAACGGCGGTGCGTTTTTCACGGCTCGGCTTCACGGAGTGGTCGGCTGGCGCGCACCACCGCCTTCGGACACTTTATGGACACTCGTGTCGGCGACAATGTGGCCGCCTGGAAGGGTTTACGAGTCCGCCAGGCGCACGGCGACGGCACCAGACAAACCGGCTCCGCTCGTAAACCGCGCCTGGGCGGACACCGGTGCGGACAACAGACCGATGAGCGAGCGATATTTACATTCGGATTTGTGATTTTGGCATAGTGAAAGTTGCGAGTTGGTGCGCCGTACGCTGAAATTGTGAAGCATGTAGCTGCATCGAACGAATGTTTTTTTTTAAGGAGCATGTACTGGTTCATGCTACAATGGTAATGCAAAATGCTACAAATACCACCTTGTAAATAAATGTACATGCACTCCGTCACGCCGCGTTGCATGCAGAGCTATACAAGCGCACAGTCTAAGTAGCTTCTCCTGTAAACGGTAATCCACGATTACACCAGATTATGATCAAACCTGTCGCGTGTTTATGCAGTTCTCCACGCGAGCTCTTCTGAATTATGAACGCTTTGCAAACTCCACGCTTCACTGGGCTATGGCAGCCCCCGTTTGGCAGGGCGCCACGAGGCATCTTGCCTGTGAGTCGGGCGTCGGAAGCGACTCAACACAAAGGATGGACCGGAACTGCAGCGAATATCGCGTGTCTGAGACGAAAGAGGCCGGGCCGCGACTGCAGGATGAGCTGCGGTGGGCTTGCCGGCCACTAAACAACGTTGTTTGTCACGGAAATGAGCGCAATGAAAGCCAGTGGGAAAGTGTTGGAGTGATGAATGTAAAGTGGCTACACCGTTAATTTATTAATGTAAATAAGGTCATATGGAGCACAGCGGACCCAGCTGCATAGTTCCATGCGATGTTGATCTTACATTCGAACGGTGGGATCGCAGTCTACGGCGTGCAAAGCTAGCTATAGAAATGAGTGCAATGAAGGCCGATGAAGACCTGCTTGAGGTGAGTGTCGGAATAATCCATATTAGTTTTATCGCCAGATTTTAAGAGCCAACTCTCCCATCCCCGACCTCTCATTAAATGACTGCGAAAATGTTTATTTACCAAGTGCATACTTCTGCATAACTTACTCAAAGGGACCTAAAGCCTCCAGTCCACTCTGACCTCAATCTGGGCGACGCTCGCTGCCGTGGCCACAACTCCGAGTCCATCCCTGCGGGAGGCGGTCTACTCGCAGCACATTCAGGCCGCTACAGCTACCGTTGCCTGATCACCGCGGCGGGTCACTGGGTCAGTGTCCCTGGGGGGTCGTGGCCTGTAACCAGCACACCGCGCTGGATTGCAGGGGCCCGCCGACCGCATTCACATTGTACCCTGACGGGAGGGTGACTTCCTCATAGCGCGCAGTCGTGATACCCTACCGTGTGTTTGTCTTGCCACCTCGGAGAGTGAATGTGAATGCATCTGTGCGAATGCAGATGGGCTAGTCATACCTGGTTGACTATTTTAGATACATTTTAGCATTATTTTCGCACTCCAATGGCAATTCTCTCGAATTCAGAAGCAAATGAGTAGTTGAGAGGTGAATTGGCTTGCTTCTAATGTCCACCACTAGGTAATCTACAAACTCTTATCAATCATCGGATCATGGAAAAGTTGAGTATTCTGCTTTCCAGCTGTGTCGGCGATCTCGAGTGGCGTTAACTCAAGCGTTAGCTGCTTGAAAAGTCGTCTGGTTCCGAACTTTGCTCAGCGTTTCACAGAGCTCAGACGCCTGTCCCGGCTAGGTCTCGCATCTGCCTCGTCTCTGCGGCTATACGAGTTTGGTTTCTCTATCATGTGGCTGATAAGCTGATGGTTTTCATTTGCACGCAATGTTCTGCACTCCAGATAGTTCTTTGATCAAATAATCATTCTAAAAACAAATTTGTGAGCTGGTTTTGTCTTGCATTTGAGAAATACCTAGTCACTTTCCAATTAATGTGCAGCGATAAGTGCGATTGTAGTTGTTGACTTGCACATGCATTTATAAGACAAATATGTATGTGTGCTATTTGTGGGGATCAAGATTCAAGCAAACTACACATTTTACAGCCTTCGGGAACGTGGCTTTCAAGTATGCAATTAGGTTACAAAACGCACAAAAGATGAATTAAATATACGTAAGTAGAGCATGAGCCCAATCCCAACCGGTGGTTTTTAAAAGGCCCGACCCAGATCCAGTAAACATGATCAAAGTGGCATATCGAATGTTTTACATTGAATTGGGTTTGTTGCATGACTTCCAAAAACTACATTGCGTAGATACTCCAAGAGAAAATATTTGGTTTCAGGTTCAAATGATTTTCAGTTTTCACAGGCCACTAATCCTTCCCACCATCTACTTGGTTAGCTGCAAGGTGGCCATGAATAATTTATTCCAATGGACGAAACCCTAACCGCTAGGCACCGCGCTACCATACATCATACACGACAAAAATGCTAGGTTTGCTATTTTTATATTGATATGTTCGTAATTAATTAAGTCTAGGCCAATGCTACTTAGCAACAGAGATAGCATCCATTTGTTCAACGTCATTGTTGTTGGTTTGCTATCAGTGTCGGTTACGTCATGATGTGCTTGTTGGTTTGTCCGTGATGCTGTTAATTGTGTGAGTGTTTTTTTTTTATCTTCTGACTGCCATCTGGCGAGTTGCGATATCGGCTCTTGTGTGCCGGCTGTCGTTTTTACCTCGGTCAAATACAAATACACCTCGGTCATATCTTCTGGTGACGGGCTGTGTTGGACTTTCATTTTATATTTTGTTCTTGCTTAGCCTTGCTTACCTAATGCTCAAATCCTGCTTAGTTATGTTAGCTGGAACGCACAGCACAGTCATCCAGGCTGACATCATATCAGGAATAAAGAAGCCGCTGTGAACGTCAGGACAATACAAAAATTGACTGTGATTATTTAGAAAGGAAAACGAATCTAATTGCTCGGAAGCATGCTCCCCACAAACCGCGACTTGCATGCGCACTCCGTAGGTGATAAATGTACAATTTTTGCGACACCTGCATGAAAATACGAATGTCTTCCTGTATGTATATGCGTGACGTCACCTAACCTCGCTGCCCGGTCCGCCGGGCACAGCCCGCCTTCGTCGGTGCGCGGCCGGCGGCGGCGGGTCCAGTCCGGCTCAGCCTCGCCGCACTGTCAGTGCTGTGCCGCCGACCGCGCCGGCAGTGACCCCGCGCGTGTTGCAGTGTGCGTGTCTGCTTGTGTGCGAGCCCGAGGGCATGCCTATCCGGTGACCGAGATGAAGCCTCTGGAACTGATGCTGACCCTCACCGCCACTGCCCTGGCCGGATCGCCCGAGGGTAAGGGACATACTGCGCAGATTACAGTTCCGTCATTTTCCATCCTCAGGACAGTCAAATCCTTCACCACGCCGATCCGGACTGGATCTTAACCCGACAGAAGCAGACTGACGTGCGGTGAGGTGTTTGTTTGCGGGGTTTGTTGGCCAGTATTCAGTGACGGGCTTTAGTCCCGGCTCGGCGGCGCACCGGGGTGGCTACTGGCTGCCCAGACCAATGTCTCCCCCCATTCCTATCATCCTTTCGGACCTGAAAAGGGTTGGTTAGACAGAGAAGGCCTAACCCTATTAAACAAACTTAACAAATACAGCGCGCAGGCAGCAGCTCTGGATGGGTAAAGCACTGAACACTGAATAGTCCTTTGGTTTATTGCATTGGAATTATATGATATTTATTGGTGTGCTTTTATATAGGATCCTTTGGATGTTTTTAGTGACAGGGTTATCTGCACGGCATAAAGGTATTGATCTGCGAGGTGTCGTACCATCAGTGGATTTTGATCAGAATTCACTGTAATTTTTCCACCATTAGCCCATAATGAGCGCACGTTTAGCATCGAAATGCATATCATTTTGCAATAGTATTGTCAGGTGCAGCTTCAGTATCCATGGGGTCGGTACGAAGTCTACAGAAATATCATCCACAACTCATGAGGTCCAAAGTACCGGCGTGATGAAGGACGTGCAGGCTTCCCAAGGGGCCGTCAATCGTTATAATCCGTCTCCACGGTCACAAGAGGAGTGATGCTGCTTCATCAAGGTATTACGGCGGCTGCAGAAGCCAGTGAAATGCCACCAGAAGATGCTGTAGCTCCTTCGGTGGTCCTCATGACCAGTGAACTAACTACGCTGCCTTCTGACGGCAAGCCTTGCTAAATTTAGCCGTGCATCCGTTCCTGCCCATTTTAATTAACTTCTTACAGCCCTCTGGCTGTAAAGGCAAAATTCGCTCACATAGCGCACTATTCAGGGCTGCATTCTCTCCATATAACGTGTCTGGCGCCGAATATTCTCACCTCGCGGCAAAGCTTAATATCGTCCATGTTCTTGGAAGCCAGCCTATTGCCTCAGCGAAGTCATCTTCCGCTTGTAGCTAGGCGGCCGAAATTCATACCGAGCGAGCACAAACCTTTATTACTTCTTCAATAAATGCGATGGATCTTGTACCGTCCATTGTGGTTTTAAGTTTTGTTGCAAGTATAACAGAACCACACTTCTCTTGCATTGAAGTGAGGTGTGGCTATTTTCTTTAAGTCAAATCAAGCGGCTTGTGCCGACACTTGAAAATATTCAAATTCTGGAAACATCATAGCAAACATGAGGATACAATCCAATCGTTACAACCTAGGGTGCAAACATAAGAGTGCAAAGAACTTGTGGCTGAGATAACGGCATTCGCCGTGAAATCAAAGATCAAAGGAAGATGTTTTTGAATTCAACCGCTGGGTTCTCACAAATAAGTTTAGAGGGTATCATTTACCTATATTAAAATATGTCCTTTTTAGTGGTATACGGCAACAAAAACAGCAACAATCCCGGCAGCACGGAGTTTTTATATCACCATTCCACCAATGATAGATGTTGATGACCGCGTCTGTGGTGACCGGGCGATGGTGTGCTGTCCTCCGATAACCCGCTCTGCCCGGTTCCCTGCCATGTAAACAAGCTCGTCGATCAGTGATCCCACTCGGTGTCGATTTGCTGCCGGGTGGCTGCCAGACCGCGGGTAACCCCTGCGATGGATCGGCCCGGGACGCTGTGATGTAATCCTGATCTATCTTGATATGTTCGGTCACCCTCCAATGCATGCCATGCTGAGGAAGGTATTGTTATCGTTTTGGCAAAGATCAACGGCTATGGATTGAGTCCGTAGACGTGGATTAGAAATGCCTCTTTTATTCATGCCACATGGTAAAACAAACATTTATAAGCGTCATGAAGTTAATGAAAGTACAAGAATCGTGATTGGGCTTAAAACCGCGAATCTTTTCAAATATTTGACGGATAATTCACGGGATGATTATATTTTGGTCACATTTTAGATCACCCTCAGCTTGTGTCGACTCTAGACACTGTGATACAAAATAATCGATCTTTCACAACCAATTACATCGAACAAAAAATAAATTCAACACGAACATCTCAATTACAACACGATTCTTACAATGTGTCTACTAAGAATTACGCGCGCCTCACGTGCAAAATCACATGCAATCGAAGGTTCGACTCAACTTATGTCATGCCCATAAGAATCGTTTTGAAGCAGCTGGTCTCAGTCGCATATTCAGGGAAGCTATGTTAACGTTTTTGACCTACTTGCCATTTTAATTGTGATTTTTCCGTTTTTTTGTTATGATAGTGCTCTTTTACATATTACATATTCCTTGTCTAATCACGAATTGTTTTCTAGTTTAGCTGATTCTGTTTCACACTTACGCGTTAAATTTCGTTGATGAATTGTAATTATTCTGCAGCTGCAGCCTTTCCAGCGATGAGCTGTCATCCCCGGGTATTGGGCAATCGGTCAAACCGTGCAGCAGGGGTGCGCGGGGCGCCGCACGTGCCACTGTCCGCCGTCTCTCCGTTGGACGGATTGGCACACGGGGCTGGCTGACCGCCCTGGGAGACGGCACGCGTCCGGGGGCGCACACCCGAGACCTGTTTGATCGAAAACTCCCGCATTTGCGCTGTCAATCTTGGATGGGTTAATTGGAGCGGGTGAGTGACGTCGGTGCCCCGAATAGGCCAGAGCTAACGGAGTGACACTGCCCAGGCCCGCTGTGTGCCCTAAACAAACGCTGGGCGATTTAACAGACCCCGCGCCATGTCTGGCATTTGAAGGACGATGCTAATGAGCTGGGATCTATCGAACCAACGGGGAATGTATGCATTGCATAGCAAATAACATTCTGATCATGGCAATAATGTGCTATTTTGGTATCATGAGACGCACATTTCATGGAGAGTTTTGCCATAACGCCTTCCCGATAATTAGTTTGATTAAATTAGTTTGTGATTCAATCAACACCTTTTCAGTACATTAAATCAAATAAGATCGAGCTGATATATTGCTATCAAGCCTCTCCCTTTTACGTCGGATCGCCTAAAAATTATGTCAGCTGGAAAAAAAAAACTGGAAAAGTACGCGACGCCGCCAGCTCGCCCTCGTCGTCATAACAAGCCACCAGCCAGCGCCAGCGTCAGCATGACGACAACGCTACATGCTGAGACAAAAACCTCGCGACGCCGGTCCGCCCTCGTCGCCACCCGCTTCAGGGCCGCCAGCAGCCTGCGTCGGCATCCCGATGCATACACATGGCTCGCCGAAGAGCTAAAAACTCTGTGTCGCGGAGGGAGGGGGTAAAAACGTATGGCTGGCGGCAGGACGCCGTCGTACACGTGACGTGGACATTGACCAGACCACCACAGCCGGCGCTGAAAAAGCCCGTCGCGGTCATAACCGCAGGCTGTTTGAAAAAGACAAACACTTTTCGTATAAAAGATGTGTGCGCGGCGGTACAGGAGCAAAGTAGACCAGTCTGCGGCAGCCCCGACCCAGTCGACTTCTTTCCCTATAACCCCTCTATTCCAATCCTAACCTGTAAACGCTATCTCTTGGGCTGAGGTGAGCGGGGGCTATGCGACGGAGAGTCGGACTAATGCTGAATGAGTAATTGAATTGCAGAGACACACATCCAAACAAGTCGGTATAGAGACATATTTTCACAAAATTATCCGTCTTTACACATACAACATAAACCGATGGAAGAAAAAATGCAATGAAAACTTAACCACCTGCATTCATTATCGAAAGAAAACAAAATATCTAAGCAAATCTGTGTAATTTATCAGCACTTCAACGCATTCGTTCTTTCCGCCAAGTCATTTTGAGTAAATGCCACTGCTTGGGAAATCGGATAGTGGATTTGCATGACTATGCATTGTCATGTATGGTATGTAATAAATATAAACCGGCGAGAATTTATGTGACTGATGAGCTCTTGGCTACAGCTAGAGTAAGGGTATACTCCTTACGCGTAGTTATTCTTTTTAACCCGTGCCCCGTAGGGCTATCGGGGGACCCTACCACCCGTATGGGAAGGGGGGCGCTTCGGCCCCCCTAAGATCTCGGAAATTTACCGGCCGATTTTCAAAATTCAAACGGCTTTCGATAGCACCACTGCGCCGGGGAATTACCTTGTGACTCAATTTCATTTACCTCGGTCCAACTGATGACGTCACGAGTCAGGTGAAAGGTCGCATTTTCACCGTTTACAGGCATTTCAAGAAATGTTTTGTCTGTTATAACTTAAATGAACCATACACACATCATTAATGCCATAGGTACCAAATACACAAACTGAAGAATTCGTCCAGGTCACCTTACAGCTGTCAAAATGACAGCTATTGCAAATAATGCTACTGCCATTCGGTGCACATGACATTTATTGTCTGTAAACGCTCAACTGGCGAGGCACCTTGAAAGAAATTACAAGCGAGGTCTGAGGTTTATTGCATTTTTAGTCATAATGCAAGCGGCCACGTGCCATGAGCTTCTCAGATATTTGGCGCCATAACATCTGAAAACAATAAATTCCGATTTTACAGACCTAATACGCCACTCTTGCATGTTATGATTCTCTTCTTCCAAATAGCAGCGGCGGAAGGACCGTTGTCTGATTCACAGCATTGCTTGGATAGAGAACCAAGATGTTATTCCTTATCTCTTCAAGCTTGTGCGCATCTTCTGTGACATCGGCTGTTTGCTTTGTTGTGACACTCACCCTACATATAAAATACATTATTATTTATGATGAAGCATGCCGAAAACTTTGGCTTAAATGGGTAATTTACATGGGATAAGCCTGTAATAAGACTATGCAGATGAATGATGCGTAAACTTTAGAAGACAACACTCAACTGCGGAAAGGACAATGTTCTCTACAAGTGTTCTTCTATGAGAACCAGCATGGTAAATTAGTAAATAATGACTGGGAAAGGAATAGGTAGAGCTAGATAGACCCATAAAATATGGAGAGGCTCACGCATGATAATGGGACACTCAACGGCTTTGTCATCGGGTTGGGTGACGTGACCAATCGTTTGCCATAGTTAAAACAAATAACTAATTTATGTGCCTGCCACGGTAAAACTACGGCTGAATCGAGTTGGAGATGTTTTTGATAGCACACAAGTACTTTATTCACGCTCGGCTTTTTGTAAGTAATATCCCCAGTGGCGCGGGAACCAGAGGGGGGGGGGGCTAGCAGGGGCTGACTGCTGAGCCCCTCCAACTTTTTGGCAGGGGGGGGCTCGTATTCGTAATATATTTGAGCCCCTCCAACTGGAGGAATCGAAATAGGAAATCTACCGACAATTTCATAGATTCATATGCATAGGCGCGGGAACCGGGGGGCAGTGGGGGCAGCTTGTCCCCCACAACTCTAGGGCCGTGGGGGCAATGCCCCACAACTTTTTTATGTAAGGCCAGGAACCGTTGGGGCAGCCTGTCCTCCCCAAATTAAGGGTTGTGGGTCACAAAGGAAGAAAGCATGATAAGTGAAAAATTCACCTCTTTCACTGGCTCGGCACCTCATTTGGCATATTAAAACCTTTATTCCAGGCTTCCAAAACGGTAGTTTCTTCACTCAGCTGAGACGGAACACCTCACTTTTTTGCAAGTGTTTTTTTTAAAGTTCAAGGTGTGAAAAATAATTGGCCTAAAACCGGTGAGAAAACTACATTTGGGGGTATATAGGTTGATCTCTATATTATGGTGCAGCTCCCCCCCCCCCCCCCAGTCTGGAAGAAGTTCCCGCGCCACTGAATATTCCGATATGATGGATATGTGTGTTGAGAACGTTTTATATCCAAATGCGGTACCAGTTGGGTCAATACAATATGAGTGCTCATGAGTCGCCTCTGGCCTACAATATATGTACACTTGCCTTGCTCACTCATGATTATTCTTCACAATTTCGGCGCTTCAAAACTGGGCAAACTATCCTCCTTCTAAATTCTCATTCAGGCGTCTGATTATTACGTTGTGATAAGCCGGCCATTTCGCATAAACTAGAGCCGGCGGCTTGCGGAAAAGCTCGCGGTATCAACTCCCGCTGAAACTGGCGACCGTCCGAACGGTCCCAAACTGACGCGCCCCGCCTATGGGAACAGTAAATCCGCCCAGATTGCCTGCTTAGATTATGATCCGGCGAGTGTGTTTTACGAGACTGGCCATGGATTAAGTATTGGCCTAAATTGCCCAATATGCGGTCAGGCCAAGCTTTTGTGACGTCATCAGAACATGTGACGCCATGAAAGTGATGGACAATATTACGGTTGAGTGGATAGGTTTGGGTTTTGTTTGACGACGGGAGTAAGTGGGCCTTTTCGAAAACACTTCCATCTAAAAGGATAAAATTGCATTGGTTGCGAATTAAAAAACACATGAAAATTCCATACGATACATTTATGAAGTACTTAAGCCAAATAAGGGTGTCGAAAAAAGTTGCTTGATTGAGCTATAATTTTGTGGGAGAATAATGATTATTTGTGCCACTTTTATGTTTAAATGTTGAGTACCAAACTGCATCAACTGGCAGGCATCGTGTGTTTTTTTTGTGCTCGCAAGTAACGGAATAGAAGTTTAGACTTAGCGCCTAACTGCGACTTTTTTTGCGCGAAGGCGGGGTATATGACCCTGTTTGGACGTGGCATCCAGGAAACGCAGAATGACGGGCTGTGTGATTCAACAAGATGTCACTACTCTGTGTGGCTGGATGCTTTTAACCAATATTTGGTGGAGTTGGTTAAAAAGCAATAGCGGAGAAGCAAAATATTTTCGCTGCTGTTGTTTTCGATATCACTTAGAGGAATAAAGTATTTCTGAAATATTGGAAAGAGATCTGAATAGCCTGTTGAATTTCATGGAATCTTTTTGCGTCTTTGGTTTAATTTTGTGCATTCATGTGGCGCAACTGAATAACCATTGACCAATATCGCCTTCACATCGGAAGCAGCATCGCACGGTGTATTCGCAAATAGCCATCACAGCGCAATCTCATGGCGAAAATAGCACTCACTCCCACCGAAAGCGTCTGCGAGCTTCCGTTTGTATCTCTCAATTTGCCTATCTCATTTTGCCTGAACGAATATCGATCCAGTTCAGAGACAAATAGCGTGTCGCTGTCGGGCCAGCGACTGAACGATAAATCGGAGGACGGGTCCGCGGCTGCTGCGGGGGTCGGCAGTGGTCGAACAGACGTTGGCCAGCGTTGGCCATGTCTGGCCCAGACCCCCAGCAGATGTTAGAACCGGCTTGGTAAGGGGAGTTGGGTGCTGGGAGGTGAAAATATCTGGCGCGGGCCAGATTTCTGGGTGAAATACCACCTAACGGGAAAATTATTTGGCAGTTTCAATTTGAACCACACCAAAGTTGGCAGCTATTATGGAGAGGGTGTTGAAATTAATTGTGATCCTTTGATTTTTGAAGCTGGTTTAGCAAAGTTGTCTTGCTCACTAGTACTCGAAGACGCAAACCGGGAAGGTTTGGGAAGGCTTTGATTAGTCTAAACTTTTGACGATTCTCTTTTTTATTTGTTTTCATAGTCAAGTCATCGCTCAAACTAAGTAATAGGTTTCAGTTTTATGACTTAGAATGCTCTTGTAAACAATTTTTGTTAATAAAATGCGTGGGTATCTAGAAAATTTATCGATAAATCGAAAAATATGACATAATATGCGTTTTAAAATGTACATTACCTTCGAATGCTATGTAGTTAGCTGACATATAGGACACAGCAACTTGTATATCCAGTCCAATTTTTAATGGCAAATACCTTAAAGCTGCTACGCGTAAAATTGAACAAACAGATTTTCTGTAATATTTAGATATGCACATACATCATATCGCATATATTATATAATGTTTTCATAAGCAAGTTTGCGATTGGCTGCTTTGCATACAACCAACTAGCAATCAACGAAGCGTGATGCATTTTTATTGGATTTTTCTCTTTCATAATTGTTAACTCTGTAGTAAGCTAGCCCTGGTGCAAGTGCGGTTGCCTGTTGCATGAGCTCCAGCATAACGTTTGCTTTCTTTCATTCGCTGCTCCGTCGCGTCCAGACCTTATTTGGCGTGCTTCGTATGCAGCGTGTTCTCTGTCCGGACATATCAGGGCCCAGGAAATGTCCAGCAGCACATCTTCGTGAGACCGCTATGGCCGCCGAATACAAACGACCGCGAGTGCCAACGAAATTCCGAAACTGTTAAAGTGATGATCCTACTCTCTGAGGGGCGTCATGATACCACATGCAAATTTTATCAGTCTGCGGCTCCTCCCGCTGTAGAAACTCAGGACGGAAATGAGCTTTAACTTTGTAAGGCCTCTGACCTCTTCGAGCACTACACATGAGGGGTGTGTGGGATGTATCTTGTCGTCTGCTGGCTTATCTTAGCCTTCGGAATGAATTATGTATTGCATCTTTGAGACCGGGGGACTTCACTAGGTCATGGATGCATTATCGTATGTTTAACACATGAGGTGGCAGGAGCACCGTCACTCAGTCTACGCGGCAAAGTGGCTGGCTCGGATGATCTGTTGTCATATTACATAAATAGTAAATCATACTTTCAGTGGCGATGGCGCAACGACGGACTGTATCGATCGGGCGATCTCGGCCTATTGGAGGGAAGGCTGAACATCAAATGAAAGACACTCGATAGAAAATGATATGAAAGAATCGGCGTCCGTATATTATGTGTCCTTTCAAATGCATTTATTTGTATGAGCATGCTCTTAGTTGCTTGAGGTTCGATCGATCTACCAATCCAACATGGCTCGAATACTAACGTTTGCCTAATCATTGAATTTTTTCCATTCCTTAGTCACATCCACCGCTAACAGTATCTCAGCCGCGCCTCCGCCAGCTGTATTTTCGGTGCCGGCTTACCGAGGGCTGAATCGATACATCCGCATATCCGTCTGTGAACCGCTCTGTCGCCTCCGGGGCCGACTGCAGCACATCAGAGCGGCCCGAAATGACCCCATCTGACGGCCGAGGTCACTGGCGAGCCGTCCCGGTCGTCGCCGAGGTCCGCCCTCCTCCATAAATGTATGGCCAACCGGCGCGGCGCCGTGCAGGGAATGTAGCACTAGCAGTCGCTCCAGCGCGCATCCATCAACCGGATCTCGTTCAATAGATTACGCTGCAATGAGTCCTTGGCAGGAGTGATGGTATTGCTGAGATTGTGGTACTATAGGTGAATTTTAGCCGCAACAGGTGGTTGTGGTCAGGTGGTCCTGATACCGTAACGATAAAGCTCAGTCGATAGGCTTTGAATCATTCTCTCTAATGCGACACTTGATGCTCAGGTGCTGATGATCATGGTTTAGTCTTGTCCGCGTCCTTTAAATAGTATTCAATGTTGACGCCTTGATAAAATTGTTATGCGTTGTCATATTAGCAAATCCAGGCTATCAGAAGTGCCAACAGTGGTTAATTACAATAGCTAGTCACTAGTCAGAAAGGCATCTGTAAACTTTCCGTACAAACACGACATTTATTTTCAATTCCCATATCTTACCGAAATATATTTCGTAAGTTGATCCAAGCTGTTGCCAGATGAGCTTTAGTGCGAGCTAGGAAGTGGTTGGATTATATTCGCTAGCCGAGTACACAGATACGGACGAAATTAAATCGTCTCACCGGCATACAAACTAGGCTCAAACCTTACGCACTGTCGGTAAAAGCACCGCCTATGTGATATATCCTCCCAGCGAGCCGGAGACCCACTGTATCAAATAAGTGCGTCTGATATGGCATTCCAAATATTGCAATCCATAATCGTGCCTCCACACATGCTCATATACATTGGTTGGTTTCTTATGAGGAATTGATCATTGCTTGTTGGTTATAACAAATAAAATTGCGCCACTCCGTCGGCTCTCTTAACTGGCTCATGACCTACGACCATGTTCATTTCTCTCTGGAGCACGTCCGACCATAACTCCTTTGTGTGATGGGTGAGCAGTTCCGCCTGCGTGTTCCTCCAGAGCCGATCGATGTTGACCCGGCGGCTGTCAATAGTGGGCCTCGCCGACCACTGGCGGGCATTTGCCTTGCCGGCGGCAGCCTGACCGCCGAAAGGGTCAGCCAATGGACCCACTGATGGTGCTGCTAACCACGGGTTACGGGCAACCACGCAACCCGCCAGACGGCCAGTCGGGTCACTCCGATGGGTCTGCCGCGCAGCAAGAGCTAAAGAACAAGCGGCGGAGTGGATTAATTTGCTGGCTAACTAGATCTTGAGTTTCAGTGTTTGTTGGGATCAAATATTTGCGAATAAGGAGGTTGATGATTCTTTTTGGTAGTTCTGGTGACGATCGCAATCAACAATGAACCATTCAAATAGGCCGATCCGCCTTCTTTGTCCACTGTTGGCCATTCATGCTTTACCCAGCCAATTATCGACATGTAACCAGTGACTGTTGGACAAATTACCCACCATCGCTCACCAACCGGTCACTTACAAGAATTTGCTGAAAATCACATACCATATAGATCACCGCCCAGCTGCAGCAACCGACAATAGACCACTGATCGCGACCAGCAAACCAATGACATTGATAATTAACCTGCAACCACTGACAATCGACCACCGAACACTGACCAGCAACCCCTGATCACGTATCAATGGCCATCGATTACCACCCACCATAACGTAGCGCGACTTCCTAGTCAGCCTTCGAGTGGTGAGGGATGCCAGGCAATGTCTGAACCCTGAAGCTAGTCCAATGTTCTGTTCTCCTGCCATCCTCGTCATCTTGCTTTTCTCAGACGTCGAGTTCTGTGCAGCGTTCATAAACATTCCCTCAGTAAGGGAAGGGAGAGGTCAGTCTGGCACTCTTCACGTCCTTCCAAACTATATGCAATCACGGAATCAGCAAAAGCTACAAGAGTGTCGCAAACAACTGCTGTTTTTTATGAAGAGCACATGATGCAAGTGCCAAGCTTTGGTGAAACGAGACAATACGCGACCACCCGGGATTTACTGAGAGTTACAGTTGGGTCGCAATGAAACAATACCCTCAAAGATCCCGCGCTGAGCCGCGGGGATCGTGTAAACTGTAAAGCCACTGCATATTATGCACTGACACTAGGACATCAGAAGTGCCTACATTGAAATTACATAAACCCTAATTGATGTGATCTGGTTCCAACTGCAGCATTGCGACAGCGCTGACGTTGCAGCCGATCCCGAGAAGCACCTCCGTCGTGTCGCAGTCAAACTTTCCGTGGAACGTTAATATGCTCATCTGCGGAATACGTTGAGTTTCACCGGCGCGGAGCGGAGCGATGTCGGCTCCCACGTCAATCGGAGACGCTGACGGCAGGGCGAACTGTCATGGTCGATTGTGCTGCGATCGGCCAAACGATTTCGACTGACGGGCCGCGAACGGTCCGGCCGACTGGTGAGCTGACACACTGATTGACACGCTGACTGACGCAGCGACAAAATGGCAGCCTACCCGGCGGATAGATTAGGCGATTTGGTGGAGCTCGGACGAGCTGTGAATTCAGCGTCAACTGGCGAATTTCACAGATCAGCTGCTGTCTCGTTTCCGGCGCCAAATGTTAGGTTGTTTTGTATTTGTTTGTTTGTTTGTTTTGTTGGGTTAGGCCCTTTCGGTCGTCAAGACCATTGCAGAGCCGGAAGGATGATAGGAATTAGGGGGAGACATTGGTCTGGGCAGGCACCCTAGTGAGTCGCCGGGGCTGAGCCCGTCCAGAGGACAGGCCACCCAGCCCCAAGGCACTCACTGCACCCGGCTACGGGGTGCGCTCCCTCGGGAGCAGCGGTGCCGCTCCAAGGGAGCAGCCCGCATGAGATAAAGTTGCCTGTCCAGCCCGGAAGGGGGTTGCGGCGTGGAGGAGAAGGATTTCAGTATCCTGAGGATAGAAGCACGGAACGGAGATGGTTGTTTTGTATTGGCGCTTGGTAAAAGGCTTCTTTCCGCTAGGTCGGGGTGTTTGGTTTTACCCCAGTTAATGTGTAGACGGTCAATAGTGGCTCAGTTGACAGTATTGTGAGTCACCTCGAGCCAGGTTAAGCCGATCGGCACACACCGTCCCTAGCGTCGTGACTTCTGATGGCCAGACAGCAGTGCAGGTCGGGTAGGTTATAGGATGGGGTTCTGTGGGTGAAGGCTTGCTTGGACGCTTGGGTTGACATGGCAGAATACGATTCAGATATCAAAACAACCTTCGGGTACTGGATCAGTTGAGCAATATTCATATCCAATGAACTTTCCATAAATATTGTAGGCGCCTATTAGCCTATTAGTGCATTATACAATACTATACATATTCATTCATTATTATCCATTCTGGCAGCCCTGGCAGATTGAGATTGAGTTCATATCGCAGAATCACACTCTCCTTCTTGTTGAGGTAGTCCTGGGCAATTGAGCTTCTCTGAAGCTTATCGCGTCTCACTGGATCCTACTATGTTACATCATAAATGTACCGTGATGGGTCTCGCTGGCAACTAGCGCTACCAAATCTGGCCAGATGGCAGCCCCGGGGGCTATGACTGATAAGGTTATTGCCCATCGGTCCCCGAGATCACATCATCTGTCAAAAGAGAGCCTGGCCTAGGTGCTTCCCGATGCAGAGGGGGCGGGGTGGGTGGGAGATTACATAAAGATCACTTTACGTAAGCTCCGCCCCTATCGCTAGCCCTCTGTTGCCATAAGCTCCTGTCTCTAAGCCAAGGATTTGAATGGGTACCTACTGTATAGTTATTTGATCTAAAAAAATGCTCTGAGCTTTTATCAGCTGGAGAGCAATGTGAAGAACGCATAAGTAGTTAAATGCACTCACAACCAAAACGATTCTCTATTCCCTTTGATCATGGTGTGTCATGCTCCTATACCTAACTCTGCCGTTTTCCTGGCGGAATGCCCTTAAGATACTCAAATGATTCCTCAAATGATTCCTTTTAAGCATATCAGGGGTTTTGGTCTAAAACAACACCCTGATCATTTTCTTCGAACATACCCAAACTATACCCTCATTCTTTACATACCTCCCTTGAATTCTTCTAATATACCCTAGTGTACAGTCTCTGCCGCTACTGTCAGATACCGTACCTGTGCCGCTCGGCGCCTCCGGCGGTGACCGGTCGGCGGGCCGGGACTGGCCGGCCGGGCGGGCGGGGAGGACGGGCAGTCGCTTCCTGGACGTGTTGCTGACCACTAATACAGCACCAAACGCGGTGCTGTCTTCGCTGAGTGCGTGTGGGCGGTGCGACGACATAACAGGCAGCTATAAGCTTGTTTTGACGCGCGGTATGGGCAGCTATAACCAGTCGCGGCGCAAGTGTGTTTGAGCCAGGTGATTCGCAATTGCCACCCAATCAGCATACTGCAGTCCAGTGCCGGCAGTGACGTACATGACACGTGATCAGACAGCTGGACCGAAAGCGCGCCAATTTTCAAAGGGTTTGAGCGCGCCAGTTGAGTTTGAGCGTGCAGTGGAGTTAAGGACGGTTGTGCTCAGCGCGGGTGATAGCGGGTGTGTAGTGTGTTCATTGATCATTCGAGCAAAGGACGTCGTGGAGGACATCGAAAGCACAGCTGTGGAACCCAGAAAAGACTAAACCTGCACGACAACGACTTTGCGGCGTGCCGGAAACCGGAAAATTCACCCGAGAGACCCTTGGTGGGCGTGTTTGCCCGCACCCGGTGTAGATCTGCATGACTATTTTACGGTCAGCGCCCGGACCCGAGCAGTGCGCAGTATCTGGTCCTATTATCCCTTTTACAGGGTCCGGCATATAAGTTTTGTCTTGTAAAAATGTGTCGTGTAAGCTGCTTGGTGAAAGTCAGCAATTGTTACAGGATATGCAATGCTCTAATGACATCTCTTTGGTAATGAACAGTTATTTAACATACACGCCATTTTTGCGTTGCTGAAACCACCGTTGATTTTCGTGTTTTATAACCGAAATAGATATCAAACATCCATTCATGATGATCTCAGATTTACTTATCCCAAGTTGCGTCTTATCGGAAGAGAAGCGGTGAAGCTATGTCCATGCTATTGTCGTACCAATGTAAAACATGAATAATAATAAAAGACCAAATGTCTGTGAGTTTTGGATGTGTTACGATATATAAAGGGAAATCGGACGAGGGAGCTGAGAGTAATGAGACAGTTTCTGAGCAAGTTCTACGACGAATATACCTAGGGCATTATAATTTTCCCTTCTGGGTTTATGTGGGGTCTAATGCAAGAATACATTGAGATCAGTGATGGAAATCACAGAATAATACGGGAGTGTTAAGTGGTATAATGCGAGTATAGTTTGCAAAATATTCCCCTTATACGCTTAGAAGGAATACTAGAGGTTTCGATGTAAGGGTATTTTGGTAGATTAAAAGGAGTGTACTGTGGGTATGGCAGGGAATAGAACAGGAATCATATTCCTTTCCTCTTCGGTACTTATTAGGGTATATTAGAAGAATTCAAGGGAGCTACTTAAAGAACAAGGGTATAGTTTGAGTATATTCGAAGAAATGATCAGGGTGCTGTTTTAGACCAAAGCCCCTAATATGCTTAAAAGGAATCAAAAAGGTTTTCAGTGTAGGGTATATTAGAAGAATTTCAGAGCGATATTCAAAGAAAGTGTATTTGGGGTATATTCGGAGAAATGATCAGGGTGTTGTTTTAGACCAATTCCCCTAATATGCTTAAAAGGAATCAAAAAAGCTCTCAGTGTGGAAACTGATTTTGCCTCCTTTCCATTATAAGTGTCTCTTACCAATAGGTATCTGTTTCAGAATCATTTGTTATTCTTAATAAAAATTAAGAGAAGGTAGATTTGCAGTGAGGCATCCAATAGGTAATGAGCTGATGTGTAACTATTGTATTGTATTGTAAGGCTTTTACATGCAATTATGAAAGCGACGTTCTTACATTGTCAGAGAATAATCAGACTTCATTCGAACCAATGGTTAAATTTTGGTGTAATTATTCATTTATTTCGAACCATATCTAGGTAATAAAAAAATGTCTGTCAAGATAGTGATTAGAAGTGGTTCTAGAAACAATGTTAGCACTTGACACAACGGCGCGCCAGGACGATGGGTGCCGCTAGGTGCTGCGTGGGTCATTACGGAAGCGTTAACGCGCAATAAGCAACCGTAAACGGGCCACCGGCTGTCGTTAGCAGTTAGCGCCCACCACCGCCGGCGCTGAACAGTTCGCGGCTCACTGCGCTAAAGAAATGAAGCAATGTGACTCGCTGGGCGATCCGCGTTGCCTCTCCTGTCGCCAGTCCCACCCCTCTCCGCTGAATGGCCCCCGCCAGGCCGCCGCGCGGGGCTGGCGCCCATTGGCGTCCCACAGCAGCCAGCGACCAGCGGGTGCTCGGAACGTCTGAGGACCAGTCAGCGCTGCCGCAGACGGTCATCCGGCGTCCGAGGCTGGTTTATGTGTGAGACAGCCCGGTGCTGCAGACGGGGCTACCACAGCGGCCGATTGAGGCTATCTGGGGAGGCGATCCGAGGCTGGAGATATGATTGGAGCGATGTGAGATCATGCCGCCAAACGGCTTTCTTGAGTTGTGATTTAGTTTAAATTGGGACCTTTTTTCTCACTTGCCGAGAAGTGCCTGTCATCAATGGTTTTCGTCCAGAATGAGTAGCCGCTGCTCTGGATGTTTTGGGAGATTTAGTGACGGTGGGGCTGCTGATAGACGGCGGTCCTAAATGGTCTGACTGCCCACGTTTAACGATTTGTTGGACTTGGTGTAGCACATTATGTTTTGTCATTTATTGGCGATCATTCATGCAATCAAATCACCATAATTCATTCGCAACTTAGAGCGAGATGATAAGCGGCTAACCTGCGCGGAACACAAGAGATTGGCCACAAACATTGACATTATATCATTTATAATTGCCAAACTTGGATATTAGTCGAATCAAGGGTAATTAATATTTTGATAAACATAATGGATGCAAAGTTAGCTATTTGGAGCGGCCGGGGTGATTAATGGAAATAAACGCATCAATTATAAAAGTTTTTCTTGGTCAACCAATTGCTACGCCAAATAATCCACGAGCCTGTTGCAATGCGAGCGAGCGTATAAATTTTATTGTCTTCTGCTGTACTACTGGAACAGCAAAGCATTTGTGAACTTGTTGTCACTACCGTTCCCGAAATCCCAATTTATATCTTACTAGAGGTACAGGTTTACGCGATAACTGTATGTTTTGATTTATGTTATGTTACGGGTGCATTAGTTTGGGTGATTGACTTGTATTTTTAGATGTATTATTTGGATAGATTTGGGTAGCTGTTTTTAATTAAACTGTAAGGGTTGGTGATAGGTGCGGGGTGTTCAAGTGTTTTATATGTTAGGCCCTTTTTGAACTTAACCCTACCCCTACCCTACCCTACCCTACCCTACCCTACACTACCCTACCCTACCCTACCCTACCATACCCCTACACTACCCTACCCTACCCTAACCTACCCTACACTACCCTACCCTACCCCTACACTACCCTACCATACCCTACCCTACCCCTACACTACCCTACCCTACCCTACCCTAACCTACCCTACACTACCCTACCCTACCCCTACACTACCCTACCCTAACCTAACCTACCCTACCCTACCCTACAATCCCCTACCCTACCCTACCCTACCCTACCCTACCCTACCCTACCCTACCCTACCCTACCCCTACACTACCCTACCCTACCCCTACACTACCCTACCCTACCCCTACACTACACTACCCTACCCCTACCCTACTCTACCCTACCCTACGCTACCCTACAATCCCCTACCCTACCCTACCCTACCCTACAATCCCCTACCCTACCCTACCCTACCCTACCCTAACCTACCCTACCCTAACCTTACACTACCCTATCCTACCCTACCCTACCCCTAGCCCTACACTACCCTACCCTACCCTACTCTACCCTACCCTACCCTACCCTACCCTACAATCCCCTACCCTACCCTACCCTACAATCCCCTACCCTACCCTACCCTACAATCCCCTACCCTACCCTATCCTACCCTACCCTACCCTACCCTACCCTTCCCTACCCTACCCTACCCCTACCCTACCCTACCCTACCCCTACCCCTACACTACCCTACCCCTACACTACCCTACCCTACCCTACCATACCCTACCCTACACTGCCACCGACAATCCAAGTTTCAGCTAAATCGGCCCAGAAACGGCTGAGATATTGCAAGAACAAATTTATTGTATTTACTGGCGAATCCTCTTGGCGAGCGGTGCCTTGTGTCGGCCTTCGTTGTCAAAGGTCAATGACCTGCCGGCTCTGATGCTTTTCACTCAGTTTTGCAAGCGAACAACTGAGCCTAAAGCACATGCTTTCTGCTCGGCGCCGGTCTCGGCCGCACCACGTGCACACCGCTGAACCCACACCCTCGAAAATTTAATACGACAATTGAGTGCACGCGTCCGACTTACAGCGAAAATTTCATCCCCGTAGCCCTTACCGTTCCCGAGCAATAGCCTGTTGCCGATTCTAGTGTAAACCCTATGGCACACCACGTGAGCACGCGCCACGGGCGCACCCCCGGCCGCATCGTGCCCAAAATTTAATACGACCTGTTGAATGACGCGACCCACGAGTGGCAAAAATTTCACCCTCCTGCGTCAATCGACGGCGCCGTAATAAGCCATTTTGGGAGTTACCCCGACGGCGGCGGACTTTTTAGGATTTATAATATAGATCTGAACTTCCTCTTCATTACCCTCAACCGTAATATCATGTGGCTCTTCTGCGTGTTTCGCCGGGCCTTGTCGAATGATGAATAATAAACAAATACAAATCATATTTGGAGTTTCAAAATGAAGCCGTGATTGCTGGTTGACTTCCGACAAAGGTGCCAGCCGTCACGCTAGACCCGAATTCGCGCCCATTTCTCCACTTTTCACCGGGAGCGTGGTCAAAGCGCGCCAAACTTCCCCCGTCATTGTCGGCTGACCTTTGGAAGTTCAGGAAGCGCTCCGTGGATTGGGAGCTCTGCCCATTACTGGCCTCGGCGCTATAACGGCACGTTCCATTGGCATCAATTGGCGGCCAACTATTTCGGCTACGGCCTGTATTAACGGCGGCTAATGCTGGACGGTGCGCCGGCGACGCTACGGCCATAGACAGTGATTTGGGACGGTCACGAACGTCTGTCGCTTTGGGCTGTGAGCTGCACGCGGTTTGTGCGTGCTTCTGTGAAAGGTTTCTGAACGAAGGTACTATAAAATCTGGGTGTAAACTAATGACAGAGCAGGTCGATTTATGTAGCCTCTCTTGATATAAGCCAAACGGATACGAACACAAGAAGCTAGTTCGATCAGTGGTACCTTTCAAACGAGCTCAGAAATAAAGAATGTGACAATTGGTACATTTTTGTATTTCGATACTTGGGAAAAAATAGTGCTTGTTTGCGTTGAAAAACCATATACCTCCCCGTGACAAGCCATTTTATTTCATTTCCTTTTATGAGGGTGTGAGTTACGGAAATGAAAGAGATCCTGAAAATTGAGTGTCCAACTAGGGGTGGAAGGGAAGGGAATGACAGTGATATTTCAGCTCTGTAACATTGATTTACATATGCTGTCCACATTAGCATGTATGTATAACTTTTTTTGTTCGTTGGACTTCTTATAGCTCATAAAAAGCTAAGGTGGCAGAAAATGAACCCTACCCAATTAAGGCTTCATAATTTTCAGTCCCTCTCCATGTAACGAGCTGACATTCGATGTATAATGGCAGTCAAATGCATAATAAGCTATTAAGCATACATTTGCTCGACTTGCGGCTATTTGGAGCGCGCCGGTCGATAAAACATCACGCTCATAGTTCGATGAATGGCACTTTGACCGGTGGATGCACTCTGAGAATTAAACATTCAGCTCTGTTGGCAGAACAGATCGCTCAAGTGTTTGCATATGAAAGCACTTGTCGATATGTTCATAGAAACTTAAAAGGCAAGGGTGGCCAGGTCTCAGGAGCATATGCATATTGAGAACCTCGAACTAGACCAGTTGGCATTAAGTGAAGGCACTTTGAACTTCTGCGCAAAGAGATTCAGGAACACGGCTTCAGAGTACCCGCATGATAAACGATGTCATGACATTTAACATTTCTCAGCATGGTTGAGCAACTGCCGCTGCCATCAAACCGTCATTTATCCATTATTTTAACACCTTACATCGCGTATTTTGCGAAGCGTGTTCGATACTCAGTTCATCGTATCATTGATCAAGCGCAGGAGGCGTAGCTAATCGCGAAGCCGCCGCAAATGACGTCAAAACGCAGACCCGTGATCACGATCATCCGATTCTAAGTGTACATACCTGAATATATGTGTGTGCCTTCCTTTCAGATGGGTGGCTTCAGCAAGCATTCCAATCGCCTCATTTTGACACGACCACACCCAGAAACGTCACTGCACTGGTCGGTAAAACGGCGCACCTTCACTGCAAAGTGAAGCGGCTCAACAACAAAACGGTATGCGAACCTGGAAATGCCGCTTCGTGCCAAACGTCACGAATCAGAACCAACGAATCAGAAGCTCAAGTTCAGGCACATGTTTCTCTGTGTATGTAGGTACCTATGTGTGGTTCAACTCCTCTCTATGTACTCAACTCAGCTCCAACATCTCCTATGAACATATTCCGTACCTACAATATTGAAAATTTGTGAGGGGACATCCTCTCTCTCCCGACTGGGTAACGATGTCTGCAAACGAACCAAAGTACAAATTCTAGGTTTTATTCGGATGGAAAGTGCAAAATGTTATCCTAATTTCTAATGTGCGAATGTTTGACTAACGTTTCCAGCAGATTTTAAAGTCTTATCGTTTTGTACTGCAGCGTCGCGGGGTCGGACCCATGTCGTGCAGAGCCGATTTACGGCCAAGCCCGCTGCAATACGGGATTTATGGGGGGATTTCTCGGACCGCTCGGACTCGAGATCTCGGATTTCTCAGACAGAACGGACCGCACCTCAGGTACAATGGTGACGCTGTGTCGAAAAAAAACGGTGGAATACAACTAACGAGGCATCGCTGCCCTCATTTGCACTACTATGAGATTTAGCCGAAATTCACTTTCATAGAAAACAGACCCCAAAACTTTTTGGATGTTCATATTTTTCACGAATCATTTCTCAACACCATAAGAACCATACATTAATAAGTTAGAAACAAAAGAATATAAAAGTTTTGAGTAGACCACTCTCCGCATATGATGAAGACTACATGAGTTGAATTGATTAATTATATTCACGCAAAGTAAGCGTTTAGGTAACATGTGACGGGGAGGAAACCAATAACAAAGAAATGGGTTTGGTCTTGCGTGTCACAACGTGAGTTGTACTTGGCCTGCTGGTGTGAGGAAGGAACGGGATGCATTCTACCCATCTTGTGAGGAGTTTTCTATATCTAGTATTATCGGATAGCAAGTCCTTACCATTTTGGTATCGTTTGAATTGACATTTATTCAAAGCAGATGGCGCTGTTGGATATTGGATATTAACTATTGGGTGGACAAATTATTGGATTGGACTATTGGACAGCTCAAGCTGTAATCCTCCCGATGAATGTTTGTGTCGCAACAGAGGCGGTTTCATGTGTCTGTGATAAGACTCGGAAGCATTACGTTACATAATTGAAACTAAGAACATGCAGGGAATTTGCGGAATCCGATGAGTTTGAGCTATATGCTGCCGCTTTTGGCGAGACAGTGCGGACATGATGTTCAATTATGCAAGATCCGTGAGAGCCGAACTGATGTCAATTTGAGCTGAATGGAATTAATGCCCGCACTGAGAAACACCAGCTAATGAAATGGAATGCAGGCTGTCATCAAGTTCGACTTAGGACTTAGGAGTAAGGCAACGTTATGTGTAGGTGATTAATGGGATGATAGTCGAACAATGTCAGGCATCAAAGAGGATGGGCAGGAGGCAAGGAGGAGCAGGAGCTTTCTTAAAAGTGATCATGGCCAGTTGAAGGGAAGAGTACCTAAATAATAACAATATTATACATGAGGGCACTACAGGGATAACTGTAAATACTGTAAATTAATGTTATCTGTAAATAATGTTCTGTATCTAACTGTAAATGAATCTACCAGTGACCTCAGCTTATTGTAGGTAATATTGACGTCTAGTATTCTAGTCTAGCCAGCTGTTTTACGTGCCCGTCTGGAATGATTGGCAGGGCTCGTCACCCGTCTACATCCAGTGCTCCAGGGTAACGCAGCGAGTTCAGTTGTTTGTCCTGTCGTTTGACGCCATTCCGGCGATGCTATCGCACTCTGGCTCCAGTTAAGCAGACTGGCAGCAAACAGCGCGCTCGTTAACGCTAATGAAAGCACTCCTGACGATGAAGGCAAGTGTTGCCATTATTAAATGGCTGCCTCCGAGCCAAGGACTGCTCGAGTGAAATATCCGGCACTTTTCCGTAAGCCGCATGTGTCAGGCACCGACTCAAAATAGCCCTCCACAACAGCTCCGCTAAGTCCATTGATCACATCCAAATATGCCGAATATTCAAACGGGTGACCCCAGCTGCTGAGATGTCTTATCGTCTTAGAAGGTCACCTGCTTCCCATTGAGGTATTTAACCTATATGGCGGGTCCTAGTGCAACGACCGACTAACTAAATAGAGCAAAATTATCAAAGTAGTTGTATTAGGTACAGCTCATTAGACCAAGGGCTCCACCAGGGTTTCAGGATTGGGGGAGGAGTAGAATCCAAAAATGCACACTCTTATACATAACACTGCATTACGGAAGTGTAATTATTGAGGGGGGGGGGGGGGTCCGGACCCCCGCGACCTTCCGGTGGAGGAGCCCTACATTAGAAGGGTAAAGCTTTGTTGTGTATTCCCAGACAGGTGTGGAAGCCGTCCTTACTTGAATGTGATGTATTTTTTAAACATCGAAACTATGACCGGAATGATATTTAGTAGTAGGAGTGTTGAAATATTCAATCGCTAAATTTTAAACAGTTGTAAGCGCAACGCTGTAAAATAGGTATGTAAACACACCGTTTGATGGATTGGGAATTTGTGTCATCCAGCCAGTGACACAGACCTATACTCCCGATGAGCTATCTACCTGCTGGCTCCTGGCGCCATGTTTGCTTCATGAAACGCCAGGCTGCATCTCGTGGCTGGCACTATAGGGGTGACTCGTGACGATAGCCGCCATAGGTACCCGTCGTGATACACTTAGCTACCACGATAAAAATAGCCACCACGCTTCATGAAACACCAGGCTGCATCTAGTGCCAGGTGACTGGCACTTGGGGGTGACTCGTGACAACAAATAGCCGCCATAGGTACCCGTCGCGACACACTTAGCTACCACGATAAAACATGCTGCTGTCATGTCAGTCAGAATGCTGCATTTGACCATGGTGACCAATGCGGTGTCAGAGCTGACCTATGGTTCTACGTTCCTTTTTTAACATTGCATTTTATTTGCGTATGATACCGAGCTGGATTAATGTTAATATAGGAAAATAAACCAAACGACATTCCGTTATGGCCCCAATGTAACAATGTCGTGTTCAAATGTCCCAGTTCCGTCGATAATAGCAGTGCATTGAAAGACGGAAAGTGCAACGATGACACAAAGTGCACTTCAGATGATGTATGATGGATAACAAAGGTGCTGAAATGCATAACTGTGATATAGGGTATGGCTAAACTACCAAGTACCACCAAGTAGTAAGCATGTAACGCACGCTGCCATATGCTTGTATGTACACGTACAACTTCTAAAACATTTGTGGCTGCACATTCCTGACAGTGACGATCGATAATGTGCTGTTTGGTTTCCTAGTTGCTCAACGATGCATCCAGTGGTCAGTAATGTAACGTTGAGCTTTATAACCGAAGGCTTGTGTTCAATAGTTAAAACATAGTGTAATAAATAAGTTATTTATTACGCTATGGTTAAAAACACTATTCGTTAGAACTGTTTTTACTGAAAAACAAACCCGAGTTCCCGGACAGTTTTGCATGTAGTCGCAGACAATCCATCGTGAGAACCACAGGTCTTAAAAGAATATCATCTTCAGATTAAAATGTCGGAGATTCATGGTTGTCCATGTCGATCGTGACCCGACCTAGCCCGACCAGCCCCTTCCAGTCCGTCTGATTCGACCTGACCCGCTCTGACCTGACCAGTTCTCTCCCCTCGACAGGTCTCGTGGATCCGGGCTCGTGACCTGCACATTCTGACCGCCGGCACGGACACATACACCAACGACGCGCGGTTCCAGGTAGCGCGCGACGCGGCTCGGAACGACTGGACGCTGATGATCAAGTTCGCGCAGGAGTCGGACTCCGGCACGTACGAGTGTCAGATCTCCACTCAGCCGCTCATCGCCTACCCGGTCCAGCTCAAGGTCGTCTGTGAGTATGGCGCCTATGGCGTTGGTGGTCAGAGGGTGGTGAGCGGTAGGATATGGTGTGTGAAAAGTGAATGAGCTATGCAGCTTCATGCTCAAAGAATCGAAACATAAACCTCGAATCATAACTTCATTATACAAACGAAAAAGCTCACATTCGAACCAGCGCCATTGGACGCATTGCTGTCCCCGGTTTCCAAACAGTGCTGCAAATCTGATTACTATCACCCGTTGGGCAGCAGTGCAACGTGAATAATTAATGGAGATTACAGCTGAACCCAATGCATTTTAATTAGCTTATACGATGCTATGATTCAAAGGAAAGGTAATTTATTGGAACAAATAGCGTATGAATGTGATAAGGAACATTGAACAAAAAAAAAAACTTGGAGTGTTTCTGTTCAGGACTAGATTATGCGCACACACACCCGCCAAGAAACGGACAAACACACAGGATTTTATATATTTCGATTTTACTCTACCGTTAGAGCACATATGAGGATTAGTTTTTAGTTAATAAAATGCTTAATTTATCGTTGGTGGCTGACAATCGTTGCATCATGAGGTTGTTCTCAAATATGATCAAATATGTCATGGAAATATCCCTTTAGCATGTATCATCCTCTTTCCAGATACTTTCACTTATTCTGAGCTCAAACCCCTGATGTATGTAGTTGCTCCCACCCCCGCTGTATCCCCTGGCCCTCCTCTGTTCGCTGGCCGATGTCCAGCCGTCTCCGGGGCGCGCTGTCCGGCTGTCCTGTGCGGCGTGACAGCGCTGTCGGTCGGGCCGCGATGACGGATGACGCCCCGCTCCTGCGCCATTTGTTAACGCCGCCTCTGTGGAGCAGGGACAGAGCACATCCGTCACCCTGAGCCGGCACGGAGCCGTTTTGTGCAGAGCCGAGACAGGGGCGGGCCGCAGCCGGCCAGGGCGGATAGATGCGGCGGGGACGCGGTCTTTATGGGATAGGTTGACAAGCTCGGCACTCGGCAAAGCTTAGTAGTGTTTAAGAAAAGATTTCGACGACTTTGAAGAAGGAAGCGATATAGTTTTGGGTTAAAATTACTTTTTTACTTGATTTGTCAACATACGAAGCTAGTAACTTGTATCCATTTTATTCTTGCTTACATTGTCCTTAAATTGCTTGTCAACAAATCGAAAGGATCACCACGTAGGTAAGTACTCGACAGGACTAAGAGTGCTGACAAGAAGTTTCTTAATCCGAGGATTGGTTATTCAATTCAAGAAAACGATGAACATTTTGTACATGTGTGCTCTCTCCTCTTCATCTCTTTGGTCGGACCGTGTTTTTATGTTGAGAGCAGTTGTCATTTTCTGTTTGCATTACGACTGTAAAAAAACATTACACACTTGCAGAAACTAAACTGACCACGACATAACAGGACCGTTGCGTTCGTTTGTGCCACGTTTTAATCCACTGCTCTCGGTACGGGACGCTTTTGGCGTCGACTCAGACTCGCCCACTTCCTCTCGGAGATGTTTATGTGTTTACTGTTCGGCAAATCTGATGGTCTCTCGCTGAGCCGTGTAGTGACATCCAGTGGTTGGGGTCGGTTCTGCGCTCGCACGCGACACCGCCTCGGCTTATTGTGGCGCTGGGGGCAGGTAGCCCGGTTTTTACAGCCGGTCATTTGTCGCCGGCTTCTTCGGTCAAAACAACGCATTCGCTCGCTTATTCGTCTGCCGGTCACGCGATTCGAAAGAAGCGAAATCCTATTTTGGAATGGCAGTAGAAATCGTCCTCGACGCGAAAAGTCACGTCAAGTTGAAGCTTCAGATGATACCGGAGAAATGCATGGTCCTAACATTGGGTTTTTCAGTAGATTAAGGGGTGGGCCCGTACTTACAAATGACCTGCGAGCATATTATATATTCCTGGAGGAGGCTGCTTATTGCCAGATGTAATGCAATGCTCTATGATGCATGCATATTGATGAATTGACATGAGCAATATGATACCCTGGTGCTTTTACGTGATGTCGTGACAGTTGTTAACTTTTGACATAATACGAACATATACGAGCCCATATACGAGCGTTAATGTGAGGAAAAAATGCGCCTATTGAGCGTTGCAGCCAAAGGGACGTTATAGGGAACTTACAGATGTTATTGAATAAAAAGTTCCAGCATACTAAATTCAAAAACACCCGATCTTTTGACAGTGAAACAGCATGTCGGCCTTCTCTGCAACTGTTGTGTCTCCGGGATGATTCGATGCCACTCGACAGTTTGGGCGGCGTCTGGAACGTTTGAGTTAAACTGAATCTGACCGGTCGTCGATTGTTTGTTTGTCCGCCAGTGCCGGAGTCCAGGATTCTGGGCGGCGCCGACATGTACATCAACCGGGGCAGTCTGATCAACTTGACCTGTGTGGTCACTAACTCGCCGGAGCCGCCCGCCTACATCTTCTGGTATCACGGGGACAAGGTAAGCTAGTCATTTCCCTGCGTAAGTGTTTTAAAGTGGAAACCAGAGGTCAAAAAAACTTATTTTGTGTCACCTACAAAAATTTTCAACCCCCTTTGTGTCCCCTGCCCCCAGAGGCCGGATAAGTGTTGCACTAGGGTGATAAAATTGGGAAAAAAATCTAGGCTTCATCAGGCCAATGTTAATGTTAGTGTCGCCAATGTTAGTGTGGCCCTAAACCTGGATAATGTATTATTACAGTGTCCCAAAATTTGTTGATTTGGGTGGGAAATACTGAGATTCATTTGCCACTCTCACCACCAATTTCTAAGAGCAATTAACCACTCTCAGCCAAGAACACCTTGTTACCTCAAAAGGCAGTTCAGGTGTGGTGGACTTAAACAGGTGGACAGGTGTGGTGGACTGAGTTGTGTGGATACTTGGAGTTGGTTTATGATCATAATAGATACTCATGGATAAAACTAAATGCTATTGATCTTTTCTCACTCTTTTTGTATCTATTCTAACCAGCAGTTTCCACCCTCTACCCCTTTTTGGTGGATAATATGCCCCTCTGACACCCCAGCCAAAACTCAACTTTGGGACACTGAATACATGTGTAACTAATCTTGTGCAGATGCATTTAAGAATTGCTTACATTCTATTTTACATTTTTCCATAATACATTTAGATTTGTGTTCTATATGGTGAGATTTCACACCTGTTATGACATAACAAATAATAGCTGCCTATGTATAATACAATATACCTACCTATGCAACATGTTACAAAAGGTTCCTTTTCCACATCAAGGCCACTAATATTGTTAAACCAAAATTCTAATCATTAGATTTTTGTTAATAGTATACAATAAGTCAAAATAAAATAGGTGTAGGTGCTAGGTAGGTGGGTTGTATGCTTCGGAGCTTGTCGGTTGGCAGGTTTAAGGTAGGGAAGTTGTAGCTTGTAGGTACAGGTAGGTAGAAGGTAGATAGGATGTAGGCTGGTAGGTAATAGGTGGTATGGTGGTAGGATAGAAAGTAAGATTAGGTTAGGTAATGATAATGTTTTTCTTTCATTCAGACTTCTTAAACACTTTACGCAAGAGTAAAAGAGTAGAAGTCGGAATGAAGGAAAAACAATTAAGCCTGAACCAAACTTACATAACTACAAACCTACAACCTACCTACAACATACCAACACAAAACAGAAAACCTGCCAGCCTACAACCTCCCAGCTTACAACCTACATACCAACCTTCAACATTTTTTGGAGTCCTTGTACTGGTATACCTACTTTTACCAGCTAATGAAAATTGAAATTCCTGCTCTTCTAGGGCTGAAAAGATTAAAATCAAAATGAAATTTGTATCAACATTAACAGTAAAAACATCTATTCATTGACAACTTTGGCAAGTGTTTCAAAATCAGGCAACAAATCCACACAGCCTTGCTTTTGATCCCCACCGGGCTAGCGTTGTTGATCCAACTTACAAGTACCTAAACCAGCAAAATTAGACATCCCAAGATTCCTTACTTCCAGTGTTATGTCCTGCCTTTCATAACCACAATACAACAACTCAGCTTTCATCACGGCGCCAGTCCCTTTCTTGAAAGCATTCAAACTTGTTTGAAAATTCGACAAGCACTGAGCGCTACTCGCGAGAGTCCACTCCTGTTTTGCTACGTGTTCATGATCACAGCATACCTCTCATAGACGTGCGCCGAAAAGGCCCGCTCAAAATCTTTGATGCGTTGGCTCCTGGGGCCTACAAAATCCACAGCGAAGGCTCCCTGGCGGCTGGGGCGTCAGCTCAGCGTTGTCCCCTCGTGTCACCAGCATCCGATTGGTTCGCTCAGGGTTATTCTCGCCGCGGATTGGCTGGTTAGTCTGTTCGCTAGCAGTGTGCGAAAACGCCGTCAACAAATGCGATGCAGTGTGTTCACCATTTTCGTGACTTTGTCACCAAATGTCTCTGGTGCCTGTCAGCTTCTGTCGCCTACAATGTAAGCGAGTAGGAAGTTTTTTTGACCTCTGGTGGAAACATTCAGTCGTTCTATTTTGTCACATAAAACTTATTTTTTTCTGATGCATTTCATAGGATTCACGCTCGTCTCATGACATGCCATGTAAGGTAACTCATCTCTTAGCGGAGTGGTAGCATCCGATATTTCTTCCTTGTACCCATCCAAGAATGGTCATTTGGACATAACATTTAAATACCCATGGATACCTAACTGTTCATCATCTGAAGTTGCCAATGCAAATATGTCTCATTGCTTCTTAAAGTTGTCTACCGTCACTTCAGCTTGTTTCTATTCGTGACCTGTTAGCTAGGACAGGCTTAATGCTGATAAATTTTTCACTTAGCAGGATAAGCATACCTAAATCAATCCGGTTTTTCAAGACACGTTAGACCTGCTGCGCTAGCAGTACACAGCAGTCAGACCACACAGCCGGGTCTCCCATCCGACTCGCGGTTGAGGATCTACTGGGCTGGTAGACTGTGCCGCAGTACCTACGTGTGTGGCGGAACAGTCGGGGCGCAGGCGGCTCAGTCAACCGCGCGGGCTTCGCGCAGTCGTTGGCCCGAGACCGGCTAAAGCTAAAATTATTTGGCGATCAAAGGCTGTTTACACTTA
Organism: Amphibalanus amphitrite; assembly: GCF_019059575.1. Lineage (NCBI taxonomy): Eukaryota > Metazoa > Arthropoda > Thecostraca > Balanomorpha > Balanidae > Amphibalanus > Amphibalanus amphitrite. Next base: position 142,042 of record NW_024882010.1, on the reverse strand, counting down.
GCCTGGAAGCCAGTCTATCTGATTAGGTTATAAATATGCATTCTATATTCTTATTTTCTTCAGATACTGGGAACCTTGTGACCTTGTCCCATTCACCGATCAAACACCAATATAAGGATATTTTGCACACAATAATTCCAATATACATACTTTCGAAGATCAAAACAGAATACTTTGGATGCAGATAATTATGGATCACCGAACTCAGAATATAGGTACCTACCATCAAAGGCTTGGAAAAAAGCAAATAAATTACCCAGTACTGCAGGCTCCTGGAGAATGTTTATTGGCTCTATCACTGTAACCACTGTATTTACACATCTCAGCGTTTCCAAATGGCAAATTGTGGACAGTGACCATCCAACTCCCCCGCATTCGTCGCAGGTGATCAGCTATGACTCGCCCCGCGGAGGGGTCAGCGTGGTCACCGAAAAGGGGGACGTGACCACGTCACACCTTCTCATCCGAGCCGCTCGTCCCTCGGACTCCGGGGTGTACAGCTGTGAGCCCTCCAACGCCCGCATCGCCACCATCATCGTGCACGTGTTGCAAGGTAAGAGCGCCCGCACAGGAGCCGATCCAGTACATAACAGTTGGCGTTGCAATGGGATGATATTCATCGGATGGTTAATTTGTGATGTCTTTTACTCGTTGTGGACATCGCGCATGTAAACTGGATGTACCCATGTCTAACGTTCTTACGAGGTGTTGAGGTGAGCAACCGAAGGTTTGTAATCAATAGTAAAAACACACTTTTCATTAGAATTGTATTTTCTATTGAAAAACAAGCTTGACTTCCCGGATAAATTTGCATATCGCTTCAGTACATTTTTATCCTTTCATTAGTTCAGTGTAAGAATATATAACATCACTTCATTAGCACACTAAGCCCATTCATATATCGCGAGTGTCACAAATAAAACATGATTGTCCCGGCTGCTTTTCATTTGACAAATCAAGAATTTGCTTTCCGGCCCCTGCATAAAAATGCATGAATGAGCCTGCATGTAAGGTCAATGTTGTTTCCTCTGCCAGCCGGTGCCTTACGACCGAATGAAAATAGTTCACACGTTCGAGCATATTGAAGGTAGAAGCAAATGAAATCCGCAGCGAATACATTGCGTCTAAAGACTACAACAGATGCACTTTCCCAGCGTCTACCGTCGCAAGTTTTTCATAGAAGGTATGCGGGAGTTCAATGAAATCGAAAGTTCTATTAAATTCCGTACCAAACTCTCATTGATCTCCAACACCTCTACTTCAGCATAACCTATTGCCGTCTAAATATTTGCCTCATTGAAGTGACAAATTGCCTGTTTTTATCTTTAAAAGTCCTTAACATGCGAGTTCATGCACATTATTTCAGCTTCTTTCGAACATCCATTGCCCAATGCTTAGAAATGCTATGCTCTAGATAAGTTTTCCTCTACGTCGATTATTTTGGGTCGCCTTTTCTCATTTTCGGTAGCACCAAAACATTGTCTCTGTGTCCGCTAGATCCAATATGTTCACTGAAATCAATACATATAAGAATGGATGCATAATCATCCAACATTTAACATATCTTTGAAATCCTTCTAACTATCCTCATTTACAAGAAACAGAAACTCAATGTCCGTAATTCTGACTTAACAATTGTTATTGTCTAGCGCCTGTCCGCAAACCATTGTTTTCCCTGCGCGTTGTTAGGGTGCCACCCGCAGGCTCACGCACAACATGCGTTTGCCAACAATGCTCCCCCTCGTCAGCCGAACGCTACGCTCCGGGCTCGGAAAAGAAGTGATGATTTCGCCACCGCAGAGCGCAGGCCTGTAAGGCGAGCCGTCGGCGCCGTCGGTGGCATCGGCCCGCTGTTTTCCCGACGTCGGCCCCGTCGACGGGGAGCGCTCGAAACACCCGCCCCGACACGGGGGAGTGTTTATCCGGTGTCTGCTCTGACGCGGTGCAGCCGGGCCGCCGGCAGCAGCGACAGGCCCTCCAGCGTTGTAGAGTCTCCCGCGGTGCTGCCAGACTCGGTGCGTCCGCCGCTGTCTGCGTCTCCGTTGCTGTCTACGTCTCTGCCACTGTCTGTGTCTCTGTCTGTCTGTCTCTGCTCCTCGACAGCTCAGTCGTTGCCAGCCGGCCGCCTCCCGAGACACGCAGGCTCAGTGCGTCCGCCGCCGTCTGCGTATCTGCTCCTTGACGTCTCAGTCGCTGCCGGCCGCCTCTTGTGGCACACAGCGTCCGAGTGACGTCTCGTGCCGCCCGTCGGCATCGACTCGGCAGAAGTGCGCTCGACGTTAGACGTCAGCGCCGGACGTGCTGCCCGATAGAGCCCCTCTTTCTCCCTCAGTGCGACTCACTCCTCTACCCTCTCTCCCCACCGCCTGGGGCGATCAGCCGGGCGGCGGCGGCGGCGCCAGAGAGCTCAGCGGATTTGGACGACGCGCCGCCGCCGCAGTGGGCGAACCACGTGCGGTCTCGCTCTTAGTGCCGCCGGCGCCGTCACCTGCGGCAAATGACCCTTGGGTGGAGAGTCCGATATTCTACCGTGCCGGATTGGAGCCACCGCGCCACCTCAGCTGGAGGCGAGGGCCTGGGAAATCAGTCCCGAAGCCCAAATCAAACTGGGGTGGACGGGCATGATGTTTGCGACTTTGGTTTATTAAAACGATTCTTTTTTAGTGTCACATAAGCGCTGACTGATTTGGAAATGCGGAGTTCATTCGTGGGGTGAATGGGAGACACCTGCGACCTTATCAACTTTATCATATCTCTCCAAAACTTTCCCATGAACCAGATCAGCATCTGCGCTCGACCCTAATGCCCCCGGAGCAGGGGCGGCATACAGATGAATGACGACTGTCGCTAAGGACTGGCAGCCGACTCGAGCGACTAATTTGCCTCTGACGAAGATGGTCTCCTGTCGGCGGCGGCCGAGGCGAGGCACAATCTCTCTTCGAGGCTTTGCAACACGTAAAGCCTTCGGTCATAAATTTTAATAGTGAACAGGAGCCGACCGCAAAATGGGGTGGTGAGGGTCAGGACGCCGGCAACAGGCACTCGTAACCCGCTGCTAGCTTATCGAAAGAATATGAACCGGTGATATGGTAAACATCCAGCTACTCTGCATGTCCTCGTTCTTCTTCATTTTTTTCTTCATTTTCTTTCTGTAACAGCTCGTAGTACGTTCGGTAGTGTTTTACATAGTGTTTTATCGGTTTTACGGCTAAGGCACAGCTAAAATCATATGCTCTTTTCATGTGTAAGACGCTCGAAAATTAAGCATGTTTTTGCATACGGTATTCTTGTTGCGTCTTTCTTTAAATCCTGTTGACTGCCAAATCCATGATATGCGAATAGTAGGTACTTTGTGTCGTGAATATCCGTTTATGTGATAGGTATTCTCTACGATGACACTATCTAGTATCTGGGACTTGGGTCATATCGGTTCACTCTTCCTCTTTAATGCGGAGCTATAATTATAACGCTGCCGAGTCTGCCATCCACCCAGAAGTGGCCAGATTCCTCTATCGATTATCGAGGAAGCGTAGCAGCGCCGTCCGAGTGTGCCCCAGGCGCACATATCCTCACGGCTAATATCTCGCCGCGCTCAACAGTGCCCCCGGCCATCACTATATTACTGCTATATTGGGCTACGGCACGGGAACGAGGAGGAGTCGGGTGGAGCGAGCGAAGACTGTCTGTCTCTGTCCTCTCTGTCTATGTTTCTGTCTTTTTTTCTATCTCTCTCCATCTCCCCTCTACCAAATGACTCAGTAACTCTTCCTCAGTCCTCCTCTTTTTCTTTCCCCTCTTTATCCTAAAATGTTTCCATCCTGCCTCCCTATTTTCTCTTTTCCATTTCCCTTCCTCAGCCACCCGTCCCTCTTTCCTTATCGTTGGACACGCTGCGACGCGTCGGAAGAGGCCAGGAAGGGCGCAGCCTGCGAGACGGCGGATAGCCGACTTTAATCTGCCGGCCAGTCATGCGCGATATTGACTTTCGGCGCCCCGCGGCGAACCATTCCGTGTAAATTACCTGTTGTGAGTCGACAGCGTTCCAAAGCAAACGGTGAACGATTAACACCATCTACTACAAAGTGGAAACACTGATTTTGGGTTTCGACCAGCCTGTAAACAAGTTTTGTGGATTCGTTGCGAAAAAAGAACGCCAAATCGTTTGCTAGGAATGCAACACTTGCAAGAAATGCTAGGTTTGATCATGCAGCACCCGATGCAGCACTTTTTGTCATCTCTGTACGCACTATAAAGTCAATTAGAATCATTTGAAAAGCGTCTCGCCGCCACAGGACCTCTCGCCGCCACTACCGGTACTGCCGGCTTGTCGCTCTAAGTCGGGCCTTTTCGGCGTGGTGACGGCGGAGCTCCATCGGAGCCGACAGACGACGCGCCGCGGCCGTCGTCGCCGAATGGAGGCGTGCTGCAGCGATCGTGTCACTCTGACAGCCCCGTCGGGCGTGAATGCCGCCGACAGAGACGGCTCTGGCGGGCGGTGGGTAACGGAGGGGCCGACGGTGGCTGTGGTGGGGGCGACGGGGGGACGACGGGGCGTGAGGTGGTGGACGGTGGTCGAAAACGGTGCAAAACAGCTGATATGGCGGGTGATGATGTTTAGATGGTAGGGTGTGGTGGGAGCTCGAAGCAAGGTAGCGATGATATGGGCCATGATAAAATTAAGACGGGGAATGTGCATTCTAGCAGTAGGGGAGGAACAATAATTTGACCATTCTGACGGATATCTGAAGGTGGTGCATCGGAGGTGGCTTTGCGGTCGGCCGAACAGCTTGGCTCATCTAAAACCACCAGTAATCGCGGGCACTGATGATCACATAATGAACTTTCCGGCCCTCTGAGTTGCTAATTCCTGAACTGCACGACCTCCATAGCCGGTCTAAGCTCCAGCAGTGTCTACGGTGAACTAATGATGACCCAGCCGGAGCCGGGATTAACCTCCGAGTTGACCCGTTGACCCGTTAATCTGACCCGCTGACCCGTCTGACCCCGGCGTCTCTCCTCTGCTCTTAGGGGAGACTCCGGCGGCGATGCATACCTCAGGAGGCCACCGCTGGGACGCGGCACCAGCTCTGGTCGTCTTGATACTTCAGCTGCTGTGGCAGTTCGGCACGTGAGCCGCCCACGACCCGTCTGGACGTCCCGCCGGCTGGACCGCGGGTCAAAGGTCAACGGCTGGCGACTGACCGAGGTCGGAGGTCACCTGTTTCTCTGGCCGGATGGACCACGTTCACACTCCTGAGTGAGATTTGAGAGGAGACTAATCATGTCTATGGTCAGTGATCGGTGACTGTGACCTGGCATGGGACGATTTGACCTTGCCGTGACGCTGACTCTGTGAAATTGAAGGTGATGGAAGCGTCACTGGACGACGTCAGATGATGGTCGTGTAACGTGACCGGACAAAGGATAGGCGACGGTCGAGTGTTCTCCCATTGGAAGTGCTCTCGCGGCTGTTCTTACATGTCTTTGCCGGGTCCAGTGTGTGTGGATCGCTCCGCGCGCGCTCAGTGGTTAACTGATGGCGGAGTAAGAACGAAGCGAATGTGATCTAAGTGGGAGAGAACTTGGTATGAGTGTGAAAATAGCGAGACTCAGAAGCCCGTGTGGTTGTTATGCTTTCCCAGAATGGGACATATGTATGGGCATTATGGGATCAGGCGTCTTGTTGCGCCACTGCAGGTTTGTCTGAATGTAGGACTGATCACTGCAAAGAGCCTCAGTGAGGTTGCGCAGACGTGAGCGGAAAATGGGGCAGACCTGTGTCGAGTGCTCGGAGAGACACCTGCCTCTAGTACGTGGACGTTTGGCGGAGATCAGCGTTAAACTAAACGGGGTGACAAGCTCAGCAGGTCGTGTGCAATGTTCTGGTGACGCCGAGAAAGGACTCGAAAAAGAGATAAATCTACAAAAATGTGACCACTCGGCGCGGATGTCAGCTTACATTTGATGGCAGCGCTGCTGGTCAGCTCCAGTGACGCGACCTTCCAGGGCATCATTGTATCGTCGCGTATTGTCTGCTCGCTGTGCGCTCGCTGAGTGGTTTCTTACAGGCGCTGTCTCTTTGCGTTGTGTATTGGACATCGGCGTCTCCAGACGATGTAATAAAAACCTAAAAATGTATCATTTCTCGGTTGGAATGTGTCCCTGAATGTTCCAGCTGCATCGTCATAAAAGTGTGTGATTTGGTGTGTAGCTTCTCAGCATGCTGCGAGTGTGAGGTGATTAATGATCAGTTCTAAAAACTTCTGGTGAGCGGTGTCTGTCGTGGTTGACTGATGACTGAGATGACTGAAGGCACTGAGAGCGTCCTACATGATAACAGTAACTGCATTCAAGGGCATCATTTGCTGCTGCTGTTGAATGGATATTTGGAAACAATTGAACGTTCGATACATCATGTGAGATGCTATTACGTCAATAAAAGTTGGCATTCTGAACGGCCCGCTTCCAAAATGGCAACCAATATTTCATACGCTATTCCGCCTCGCCTCCGCGCTCATTTAATTTGCTAGAGTTCTGGTTGCAACTTGCAAAAGCTCGTTTTTTAGATTTGCCAAGGTTTTCAGAACTCTTCATCTCCATAACTCCATGTTCGTGATCATTTTTCCTGAAAATGATAGCCAATTCAATTGCAAGCGCTTCGTTTAGAAAGTCGATGCTATGACGAATTTTCATAGGGCACAAATATCTAGCGAGCGCAGTAGGGTTTTCCGGGACTGTTCGCAGGGAGGTTCCTTCAAAACACCGTCATACCTAAAAAATATAACTGAAAAAAGATAACTGGATGCTTCGACATTCGCTTTTCCCAAATGACTTAATTTTTATCGCCAATGTCAGCGAATCATGACATGAATGGCCAGTCATGTTGACACATGTCCACGGGATTTACAGGCGGACGGAGACTCGTGTCGGCTGATGTAGCGCGACATATGAGCATCAGTTCACCATTTCTGGAGATCACGGGTGTTCGTTTTTGTAGAGCTGTTGCCGAGCACGACAGACACGGGCTGAGCTGTCAAAGGTTTGTACAGCTGTTAGAGCGCAGGATAGATGTGACTGGATGCCGTGCAAAAATGTAGCGGAGTGAGTTTCTCATTCAAATGCTCGGCTGGGCCCGGACAAATGCCATGAATTCGACAAACTAAGTCAGTGATTTGTCCTTGGTTCACCCATGTTCTCTGTATCTACCATCAATCAGTCCCTCTCTATCTTTGCTCCTTATTTGTCTTGATTTCTGTCACTTCTTGATCATTTCTTCAGATGAATAGCATGCAAAAAAGCACAAGACCTGAGAGCAAATAGCGAGCGCAAAGCAGGATAAGGCCAGGCTTTCACAAACGAGACAGTCTGCTAACTGATCGACTTTTTCTTCGCATTAGTATCGTTTCATGTTTCTTTTTCCGTTTCCGCCACTGCCTTTAACTCCGCCTCCGTCTTGTCTTCATGTATGTGTTTTCCATCTCTGTCTCCATCTCTATCCCTATCCTGTCTCCAACTCCACGTCTACATAGTTATGTCTCCTGGCTTGTCCTGTCGCCATATCCATCTCCTTCTCCGTACCCTGTTTCCGTGTCATTCTGGGTCGCTGGTGCATCTGGCAGTTCCATCGCGCTGCGCCCGGTGCGTCTGACAATCTGACATATCGACATGCCCCACTGCCCCTGTACGGCGTGGAAAAACAGCAACCGATTGGTGACCTACCGACCCCCAGCATTGCCGTGCTTGACCCCATTGATCGATACCTACAAACATAAGCCAAGCTTTTAGCCTACGTAGACGTCAGGCTTAGTGATGGCAATTTAAAATCAATAGGAAAACGAAATTAAGCCAAAAACTTCAACCAAAATTATGACAAAATATTAACCATCAAATCATTTGGGTAAGTGAATCTGGATACGGTGCATGATAAGTAAAACAAATAAAGCTCGCAGTCGATCGGACTTCCACATTTTAGGGATGGGAGGACGGAACTTCATAGGTGCGCGATCAAAGGACAGACTACATGCACTCCTATTCAACAGACAGGATGTGACGAGCCAATAGCTTTGATTTGTCAGTGCTGATCAGGGTCAGCCTACCCAGGGCACAGCGCTAAGACGACGATCGACAGACTCCTCGGAAAGATCATCTGAAACGTTGATTCCAAACTGGTGTGAGGCTCGGTGAAAACGTGAACGTGACGCATGCCAGTGTTTCACGACCTGTTGGGGATAGTAATAGGGCTAGTGAAAACAATGAATGTCAAATCTAATGCCTATGACATGCTTTTTACATTTTAGCACTGTAAATTGGGTTAGATCAGCAGGAATACATACACTTCAAAAACAATGGTACTGGCTTCTCTGGCCAAATTCAGACACAGTGCCCGTCGATATAGCACTGACAGGACTATCGCCCCGATAAAAGGCTTTCAGTTTTTGCAACATTACGAGTAATCTAGATTACAAGTCTGACAGAAAACGCTCCGACTCATCAAGCCTCCCTTGCAAATCGGCAGCAGAAATCACTGATTACTTGTCGGACCCTCCCTCTCCCAGCGATCAGTAAGATAAACCATCGTCGTCGCCATCAGCTGGTCACCCATCTCATCCCTGCGTCCCGCCCCGAACATCAGCGCCAGAAACCATCACATCAGTCCAGCCTCTCTCCCTAGTTTTGTGCCACTCGGGGAAAGAACCAGCGGTCCATCTCATTGTCTATTTGTTCAGTGACAAACGGTCTTCTTTATTACTCTGCATAGTCCCACCAAGGCTCTCAGACCGCAGCAACAAGACTGATCCGTAACAACAACAATAAGCATCGAAGGTACACGACTCTCATCACTGTCTCTCCACCCGAGAGAGGGAGGGGCAGGGCGGCACAGGGGAGGGGGCGGGGACAGCCCACGGCTTGCCAGCGCGAGCGGCCGCTCTCGCCAATGTCGATCTCACGAAGACCAGGTCGGCCAAATGGTGATGACGGCCCCTGTATGCAGACAGCGCCGAGAGACAATGGTGGCTGCCTGGCAGTGATAAGCTGACAAGGGAACCGGCTGTGATGTGGGCAGCAAGGACAAGGCTGGGTTACGACAGGTGATGGGATGACATGTGTGTTATGATGAGGATAAATAGGCTCGCGACGATGCACGATCTGGCTTCGGGGACACTCCTTTTTTGTCTTGTGCCTAAAGAGACCTTCAATAAATGACGAACTGATTGCGGACCACTCTCTATTGTTCTTTTACTTACTCGTAATGTAGATCCCAACTATGTGACCAACAACTTCAAGGAATTATTTCGTAGCAGCCCTCAGCTGTGACTTCCGTGATAAATTCACATATAAGCTAGGCGTATATATATAGTACATCCAGCACAGGTCATCCCTACGCACGCGCACACACACCTACACGCAGCCCCCCCCCCTCCCCCCCCCCCCACACACACACAGGCCAAGGAAGAAGAGCCCCGGCGCGGGACGGTTCGGCCGCCGCCGGATATTCGTTAGGAAGTGGCCGGGAGGAGGCAGAGAGGAAATTTGGGGGGGGGCGGACAACCGATAGTAACATGTTATGTCATACGCTACATGTGCCACGGGCACATTATCGATACTTTTGTGGAGCAGAGCAACGTTAATGAAGAGTAGTACAACCGCTAATGAAAAGTAGCATGGGCATTTACAGACGTTTGCTGTAACTATACCACTGGCGTTTTTGCTGTCGGCCAGTTCTTGTATGCCACTCTAGCCAAAAGCCGCATCATAAGTTATGGAACATGTCATTTGCTCCTGAAGTACTCCACTCCGTCAAACACTGAGCGATAGCACCGTCCTGCACTCCGGGGCGCAGCCTGCTCTCTACAACATCAGCAATGATTCGATGGCGCGGCGCGACATAGCTCAACAATTAATGTCCACATCAGTGTCAGAATAATCGCGAACAACTCTGGCGATTCTCGGCCGCGGCAGTGTTCTCAGTTGTTTGTCTGAATGGTTCAGTGGGTTTACGACCTCCTAAAAACGGGAGGCGACAGGATAGCGGCCTACGTACGTCGCTATCGCTGCAATCTTGGCAACACGCAGGACCCCACACGCTCATGTTTCACTGGTGTGAACTGAACAATGTTCTCACGGCATAGAGGCAACCTCGCGCGGAGGCGGATGCACTGATGCAGGCTTACGATTGATTGTACTACAGGATGAAACCTGGATTAGCATGTTAGCACCAAAAGTTGTACATAATAAAGCATATTGCGAGGATAAGTGGGATGATTAAATTTAACTGCTTTGAAGATCCTACACTTCGTTTTTTCAAACTTGTTTGTTTCTATACCGCAATAGCATCTATTTATATTTGGCACCTGACTACAGTCTTAGCAAAGCTCCTGTGTTCCTATAACCAGGCTGCCTGCCTCACATACGCAGGGTAATTACCGAAGATGGATTGTTCTGCCACGAAAAATTGCCTCTGGACGACTCGCTGCCAGTCCATGCATAGCCACCAACGCATATATCTCATATGGTGATTGGTGAGCGTGCGGTCTCGTCAAAAGCACGGTCCCCCTCAATATCACTAAACGAGCGGGGATTCCGGTTGAGTGCAGCGTTCCATCAACATTTGCCCGTGCCAGCGTGTAACCGGTACTGGCGTGCATAGGCGGCGGAACGGGGAGGGCACCGGGGCACCGTGCCCCCTTTGATTTTGGCATTTTAACATTAGCCCTATGGGCGTTGCATGAAAAGAATGGGACCAAAAGTCGGCAGTGCCCTCCCCCCCCCCTTAATTGAAGGTGTTTCGCCGCTACTGTTGGCGTGCGGGTCATTTTGGGCACCCTCTTATGCGTATCATGGGAATGGAGAGCCTCGGGGGAATGCTTTTCTTTGTCGCTTCTGTCGAAGATAGAGTAATATTATGAGCACAAAAATTTCACATTTAGTTCATATTTTTATCAATTCGGTTCACAGAGGCCTCCTAAGGCAGCACTGGGCTTGTTTTGCCGATGTTCACAAAGTCCTCATTGGCAAACAGTGAACCTCCTGGATAATAAACTCGGTATTATTGGCTTCCCATATGTCAGTACATAATTGGACTCACGAGGGGCCCTCATTGGTTTCAGTCTCCATCACGGGCGTCCTGGGCTGGCAGATCTAAGCCCTCGTTTTATCTAAACCACCACAAGTCCTCCAGAGTCGGCAATATAGGAAGTCCCATATGATTGAGTGACAAATGGGACTTATAGCATGTGTTTCCCTTGGGGTCTCAGCATCTCGATGCTGGAGCCTAAAGCAGGACCACAGTTATTTCAATTTCTACCAAGCCTCTCTAATGATGATGCGTTATCCCTCGGTTCCGGCGCTGATATCTCTGCGACGCCAGCAGCAGCGTCTCTCGGCGCTGATATTGGCGTATCTCTGATTATGACAGCGGTGCCTCTCCGGGCTGATACGGCCAGCTGTGGACTGCGATGATGCGCAGGCATCCGGAGCCAGAGCCTGGCTGGCAGACAATACCAGCAATAAGCCCGTGCCCGGGTGCGCGCGGACCCGCTCCGCCGCATAATGCGATAAGCCGAGCGGTAACGCAATAATATGAGTGGTAATCTGATGGAGCGCAGCCACTCGGCGGCGTCGTTTGCCTTCTTTGTTACGGCGCGTGACGTAATTGTGACGTCGGTGTCATATCAGAGAGGCTGTTAATTTTCTCCGCAGTACCCAAAGGAAGAATTAATTAACCCTAGAACGCCTAGGGGGGGGGGGTTGTATCAACCCCCCCCCCCCTGAGGTTTTTTCGAAGTGCACGCTAAACGGCTTGTCGTAGCGGGCTGAAATTTTCAATACCCTCTGGGGCAACCTTTGCGCATCTTTTGCCGAAAAAAATTGATCGGGTCATGTCAGGTCACGGAGTTATGACGTCATAAGAGGTACAGCCTCCGGCCGACAGTTACCAAACGTGTGCGCCGAATCCCTAGGTTTTCTGCCGGTGATACCCACATTGTTTGATGGATCATGATGAAACTTCCCATGCATGTTGGGGCAAGCATTGGCTATCGTGTGGTGCAAGAAAATTGACCGGGTCAGGTCAGGTCACGGAGTTATGACGTCATAAGAGGAACAGCGTCCGGTACTATTTTTGAAAAGCGCCCGAACCACTATTTTGCTAATTCTTGTCACCTCAATGGGAATATGCAGCAATATTAGCTTCTATAGGGAGCAAATGGACCTCCCAAATCCGAAAATACAATCAGATTTCAAAAATTTAAATTTTGATTTTTCGAATTTCTGCCGCCGACTGTGACCTTGCCGACTTCCGGCGCTCCCAACGCGCCATTTTTAGAGCTAGGGAAACGAAATACATACCAAACGATAGAGAATTGATCAAGGAACACGATAGTGAAGGTTTCAAGTCGATATCTCTCACCGTTTTGCCGCAATCGCCGCGGAAAGTTGAAAAAAAAGTCTATTTTTCCGAAAATTTGACCTTTGACCGGTCAAAAGTAGGTCAAATGTTTACCTAGGACCAAAAAATATACCACCAATCGCGAGATCTCGTTGAGAGCAATCCGTTGGTTTTTTCCGCTAAGCTCTACGACCTTCCGTTTCGAAACGCCAGGGGGGGGGGTCGTAACAACCCCCCCCCCCTGGTCGTTCGTGTTATGAGAAATGGCCTGGTCGTGCGAGGGTTAAGCTGCCGGCTAGCGTTAAGATGGTGAGCCATCCTTTATGAAGGCAGAAAGCTGCTTGTCTTCTCGCGTTATTTCTTCCGCTGACAGTTGAAGCTGAATGAATATTACATGCGCTGAAACCTGAACTTTGCGGTGGCGTTTGGACAGACCGAACTTGAGCAGAATATCAACGCTTAAACGTCTTTCATTTCTAACTTGATTTGTCATATTTAAATATGCCTCCTTCTCTATGCAGCCCGACAGCTGTATTTTAAGCAACAAAAGCGAGCGTAGAAGTATTCGAAGTTCATGCAGTGGTACCAAGTGTGTTGGATAAGGAACATTTTCCTATATATTCCTTCTTTAAACACGTTTCTTAACATGGAATGTCTAGTATTTTGGTTAATTATAGCTACAATGTCCTTACTGCTATCACAGTTCACATATTTTCACTAATAACGATTTGATAATTTGGCAGCATAATTCAGAAAAATCCTATACTCAAATTATGTTCCTACATGTCCGTCAAGACAGTTACCTTGCCAGAATGCGCTTTGTATCGTTGACACGATTCTGTGACCACCGATTAGGTACCTCATGGTGATCTGGCCTCGTCTGGGCCGATCGACCTCAGCCGGCCGTCACATCCGACACAGGAAATCGGCCCGCATCCCCACTAATGGATCAACAGACATCAGAAACGAGCAGACCGACAGGCTGGTTTTTCGCCGGATGGTTGTTAATTTATAGTCGACTCGTGCTGCGAGAGAACCATGCGGCCGACATCGCTGATTTACGCGTGCTGCTGATGCGTAGGAGTTTCAATCATAATAACGCTGAGTGTGATGTTTAACCCGCGCGGGGCTGGGGGGGGGGGTAAATTTTACCCCCCCCCCCCTCGCGAATTTTTGCAATATCTCAAAAACGGCGGCGTGCAGCGCCGCCAAACTTTCAGCACCTTTTCTTACATCAATTTGACACGTTCCCTGAAAATTTGAGCGAAATCCGTCGGAAATTTTTTGAGAAATTGACGTTTTAGTGACGTCATGTTCGCCATTTTCGCCTCAAAAACGGCAAAATTTCAAACGCCGCTAACATCTTCATTTTTAAAGGAATCAAGACGTAACAAAAAGGTTATACGTAATTCTACTTTGTCTATCAAATGGCTATCTCGGTTTTTTGAAAATTTTGGATTTTTGCCCAAATTTTTCCAAAAAACTGACTTTTTCGGGAAAATAACTATAAAATCCAAAATTTTTCAGTGTATCGAAAAAACCGGAACATATGTCAGAGAAGTGGTCTATGTGCACCTACATACCAATTTTTAGAAGAATCGGTTCAAAAATGTGGGAGTTATTAAACATTTTATGACGTCACGACACACAAAAAATTTGAAAAATGATTTTTTTTGGAAGTTCTAGACCTCTTACGGAGCAAAAATAGCACCATTCGATTCGCCGTGAACAACTGCATCAGATAGACACCTTTTTAGGCCTTAACAACCAACTTCAAAATTTGACCACACTTGACCTGTCCTTGACCTGACTTCGACCTGAAATTCGTCCAGAGGTCGTCCATATCACTTATTGAGTGTGCCTATTGAATTCTATGATTAAAATGACCCATAAAACATGTGTCGCACATGCCCTTTTCTATATTTTGTTTTTGGTGACCTGACCTGACCTGACCTGACCTTGACCTTGACCTTTGAATGATATTGTATGCAACGAATATTGTCTTGGTAGCCTAAGAACACGTTTTGGGCAATCAGTCTCAGTCCATGACTCCATTCTTCGGCAACTACGGTGCAAGGCCGATACTGTAGAAACTTACAATTTGTACCCTTGACCTGACCTTAACCTTGACCTCAAAATTTAAATTAAGTACATGTTTTAAGTTGTTCGTGATGAGATCTTTCGATTGGCGTTTGAATTTTCCAAATCGGACCATTAGTTCGGGAGATAACAGTGGGGGTAAAATTTACACCCCCCCCCCAGCCCCGCGCGTTCGGCTGGAGACCCCAGCCCCGCGCGGGTTAAAAACGAAATTACAGATATAATATTGATTTTCAAGAGAAAAATTGCTTTTTTGCCTATTTTATAATGGACGTGCCAGAGCTATCTGACGTTTCTCCATTAGGAAGAGCAATCACTCATAAGCTCAACCTCATAAAACCCTGACATTTAGGAGAGAAAGGTATTCCTACTAGTTTTCAGCTGAGAAGCGTCCGTCCACATCGCGATTCCGGAATGTCCGATCAAATCAGCGTTAAGGCCTGGCTACACTACGCGTTTTCTGCGTGCGTTTTTTGCGTGTTTGCGGGTTTTGCGTAATATCGTTCTAGAATCGTTCTAGAAAAATAAACGATATTACGTTTTTGTGATGTTTTTTATATTCAATTGTAGTTAATATAAGAGTTATATTAACTTCTGCATATAACTTATGTAAAAACCATATTATTTTTTACTTTTTCTTCTAGAGATATTAGGTAAAAAACGCAAATCCGCAAAAAACGCACGCAGAAAACGCATAGTGTAGCCAGGCCTTTAGAGGCCTACCTCTATCCCGTTTCCGTTCTGGCAGAAAGTCTGCCAGTCGGCCGGTTGCTGAGCGCTGTATCAGCTCAGCAGCGGTGCCGCAGCGTTTGTGCAGTGGCTCCCAGAGGCTGTCAAATCTACCGGCTGAATTCGGCGGCCAGTAACGACACGAGACTGCGAGAGCGGATCTGTCCCGGCGGGCCCATCGTGTGCCGACCGTCCGCGGCCGTCCGTCGCTCGCTCATCGTCAGCTGGCGGGACGCTGGTACGAGGCTCGTATCCGGCTAGTAGAGGCCTCGTCTGTCGACCAGCCGTCAGCCAGGTGCGGCGCGCCTGTATACGGCGGCTGTTAAAGTGATTTCATGGGCTCTCCGGCCGTCAGCGCGGATTTCATGGTCCCGCAAACAGGGCCGTGAGGCGGCCGACGGCCTCGTGAGAATGCACAGAGGCTGCTCGGCTGAAAGGAACATGGACGCGAACGCTGCTGGGCCATTCTCACAATGGAGATCCTCGTCTTACGCCACAGGCTGTCAGAGCGTGGAAAATAAATGATTCTGGACCCACCGCCCGATTGTTTAGAGGGTTGCAGGGATAAGGCCAGACATGAATGAAGTAACTTGTTTTTGCGTAAAGATATAACGCTGCTGAGTTGAAAATAAGTATCATGAATAATACAAGCGTAAATTGCATATCCTTTGTCGTTTTAATTGGATTTCACTATCTTTGTTGTTTGTTCCATTGCACGTTTTCGGTTCTAAGTCAATGCGATTGCAATGCAAGCAACAATCAGCTAACTAATCGCCGTAAGATGTGCAATTGTGTATTGAACATTCAATCAATTTTCATATGCATAATCATGTAGCAATAGGATGCAGGATTTATCCAACAATAAGATGATAAATATTCCCGGTTCAGGGTGACCCACAGGAGACCACTGAATGATTTTTTTTTGTGTGTGTTCGCATTCTATAACGCCAATTCATTAAATAAAAATGTGTTATTTTCTTTTGTAATAGTTCAAATCCACAACTCACTAACATCTAACTCGGTGGAGGGCTATGATCTGTCACCACCTTGGCAGTGCCGGTCACCCAGAGGATGGGGGTATGAGGGGGATGGGGGTTGCTGACGGCAACTGAGATGACGCCGCCGGCGACGACTGCTGCGACAGTGACCGGAATATCGGCCCTTCGCCGACGATAGCCAGCCCGCGCTGTGCAGACGACGGCTGTAGCGCCGGCATAGGCGAGGAAAAGAGCGGGATAAGGCTTAACTGTTCTGTGTCAGCTCATAGATGCAGGCATGGAAGCCACGTCTGGGACACTCCGCACACGCAGTAAGTACAAATTTACAGTTTGTAAATACTGCCTATCGTATAAAGTAAATAGCTCGTGTCGTAAACAAAACACAGGTATTACCGAAAATATAGGGTAGGGTGGGGTAATTTTAACATGTGGGGCAATTTGAACATAGTGTGAATAACAGAAAATTACGGAAAATCCATAAGTGGCATGACAATAAGACCAATGAGAGAAATTATCGTTACTAGAAGGGCTATCATATGAACGGGGTTTAAAGTTTCAGGGAATGAAGATGTTGACGCACAGTGTAAAAAATCAATTTCGCAAGGAAAAACGCCTAACAACACGTCATTGCAACTTCATTGCAGCGCAAAATCTTGCATTGCTAGCGCCTAATACGCAACGGCTTTTGTTGTATAATGACCTAATCAGTGCCTTCAATCCAAGAAATTTGCTTTTGAACCCTGTTTTTTAAAATGGCAAAATAAATTTTAGCGTGGGGTAATTTGAACATAGTGTGAGAATTTGAATGAAGACAGGGATAGCTCCGAAAAAACAACGCTCCCAGTTTTTTTTTTGCCAATATTTTCGACCCAAGGCAGTAGCAGATAAGTGATGCCAGTTTTAGAAAATTTACGTCTAATATCCGTCTTATGTCCGGCATTGTTGTTGATTTTCCGTCCAAAAATGTTAAAGTCAACTATTTGTCCAAATATGTCCGAAAATTATGCAGCTATCAACACTCAAAACCGTCATTTTTATTGCTTATCATGTAATTTTACCAGCCGAAAAGAGTTGATTATATTGAGAGCTTAACAAGCTTTCCATTCGCCAATCAATGCTATGCACGATTACTTTATAAAAAGCGCTGAAGTGTAGCAAGCCATCGTCCAATGTTGTCCAGTCTGCTACCTTTGTCCAACCTATTCCGAATTGGACATTGGACAAAATCAGAACTCCAAATGTCCAGGTTTCGATTGGCACCACTTTAACAGATGTAGTACGATTGGGAGAGTTTTTATCGAACAAAAATGATAGACGTTCTGTTAATTGAAGAGGGGCGAATTCTGTCAACTGACCGGTGTGCAGCGTGCAGATATTGATACTCTGCAACTGTTATTTTTGCTGTTGTGTTGATTTTTCAAGTGAAGGTATGTTTAGAATTGTTCTGCCTATTTGTTTATAGTTCAAACAACATCGGTGCTGGCGAGACTATCGTTTTTATGACCGGTTAAAGGCAGTATGTTCAAATTACCCCACGGTGGGGCAATTTGAACGCACCGTGACTTGGTGGAGAAGTGAGGCTATGCTATTCAAGGTATGCTCGGCTCGTCCAAAATGAGGCTTGCATGGTGAAAGCAAGTGACACTTGCGCTACTGAAGCAGTTTTTCTTCATCCAGGGTTGAACTGGAATTTGGTACAACGGAGAAGACGTAAAAATATGTTCAAATTACCCCACACTACCCTATGCATCTTATATCACTCTATATCACATATAATCCATAGATTAAATATTAGATAATGCCACTAGAGATATTGCATGTAAAATCGCTTCGAATTCACATTTGGCATTATATGCAAGGACGCTCTCTTGCATGACTATGCTGCAATACTGCATAGTATATTTATGTTACGTGTTTCATCTCATGTCTGCAATGGCCGCAATTCACAGGAGCATGCCAGCGACACAGCGCAGCAGAAGATTTATGGACCTTACGCAGATTATCATCTTTTTGGGAAGCTTAGTTATATAAGCCATTACGCATGATTAAATACTGAGCTGAGTATGACAGGAGTCGGGATTTATGTGGGCTCACTCTGCGCACTATGATGTCCATGTGTCCACCACAGGTAGCGTCAAGAGCAGCTAACTTTCATCGTTTGATTCATGATTGATTTATGGCTATCGTTTAAATTGGTTTTTAATATTATTAAAATTTCACTTGTGGGATTCCATATATACTCACTGCAATCGATCAATAACAAAGTAATATTGGAATAGGTACCGCAATAAGTCATCCATTAAACGACTAATCAGCCGCATATTTGATTAGTGGATTTCGCAGGACGAGCTATTGAAACTAATTATGGACAAATTATGAGGAATATTACGGTTTCCACCTACATTAATCCACAGGTCGAGGCAGTTTCGCAGTCAGCTTCTCAGTCCAGTAACTGCCGGGGACATTAATCATGTTGAGCCTCATTCTCTGTGGCGAAGGCCAAGTGAAGGCTGTATCTCGCGTGCCTGACCATGGTTAATTGTTGCATCCTTGACGAGCTTCCCTGTTTCGCCGTCAGCCGCGGACTGAAAATGAAAACACCATTAACTCTTTGGCAGTTTTGGATTAGTAACCACTGAATATTAACATCACACCTACTTGACGTTCATTGTTATCTTCATATCTTCATCTTCATATCTTCGTTATCTTCATAAACCATATCTAAGTTATGTTTCAAAGCAATTCATAGTTCCACTTCAGTAACATAGTCCATAGGCCACATAGCACCGTGCTCTTTTGTGTGCGTAATGTAGTCTGCGACCGGCAAAAGCCCACGATAAATCTCGCTGTTCCTCTCAAATCTAATTACTGTGGTCTAAATTGCATCAAGTGGTGCGAATGTCTTCAAATTGCCGGCAGGGACTGCCAGGCTTTGAATGTTGGATCCAGTCGCATTAGGCGAGCTAACCGAGAGCGGTATCGCGCCGCATCGCGCCGTGACTTCAAAATTAAACGCATTTGAACGAGACGTTCCTGCGGTGTATCCAGGACTGCAAGGTTGCACCTCACGGGTTTCTATCGAAAAAGTAGGTTTCATCCATGATCCACTAAAAGGTAATGAAAATAATATACAATGAAATATGAAGAATGGCCATTGGTCTTCTTTATTTTATTCACTGCACTCCACTGGATGCATGAGCTGCATCTCGATTTTCAAGCATGTTACCTTTGGAAATCCCAACAACGGCAGCCGACCTGAGATAACCATAAGTCTCCCGGGACCGTAGGCCATCATTGCAACGGGCATTTCACCCACCAAGTCCCCATCCGAATTGTAGACAATCGGCCAGCACAGAAAACCGCACCACGGCAGCCGACCTGAGATAACCATAACTCTCCCGGGACCGTGGGCCGTCATTGACCGGGAAACCGTTTACTGCCCGACACCGATTCATCACACGGCGGCCGGACCCGTGCTGCAGCTTCGTGAACCCCGTGACCACCGTGACCGAACCCGGTGACCTTCTCCGTGACGGCACGGCGCTAGTCGTCGTGACGGTGCTGACAAGTGATTGTCGTAGGTCACGGAGCTAGCGATATCAAAAGAGAATCCACTCCAAGAGAATCCACACCCACTCCCCCCTCTGTCTCTCCCGGCCTCTCCCTCGGAGGTCAGTCAGTTCCAGACGGCCGACACTGCCCCCGTCCTATCCAAACGGCTCGGTGGTAGGGTCGACACTGCAGACGCGGCGGTCGGACATGGGTTCCGACCCGCCCTCACCGGCTGACGAGACTCAGAGTACGAGAGGTTCAGGCTGCACGGCTCGGTGGCCGGTGGGGATGAGGGTAAGGTTGCAGAATCGTGGGAATATATAGAAGGAAAAACGAGAGATGGGAAACACATGATGGCCTATAAGACTAAAAAAGGCTCAGGGCTACAACTCTCAAGGGAATGATGAGACTAGTGATCTTTGCACGGAATAATCGGAAGTTAGCCACAATTAGCACAGCACAACAAGAAGCATAAACTCATGCATTGAATAGTGAACTCGCTCTTCTTGTCATGTTTTCTTTTCTTAGAAAGCCATCGTTTTGCAACTGACCATTGCCAGCCGCACCCTGCAACGTAGCTCGCGCAAATATGAGCCACCTGAACGTTCCATTACCTCCGTCCTCCACCCGATAGCTCAAAGTGTGGACATGAGCCAGTGAGCCACACCCTGCCGCGTCCCGCTCCTCCAGCACCAAACTCCTCGCTCATTTCTGGGCGGCGGCCCTGCTCGCGTAGGCGTGAGCCACTCCTACCTCCTCCCCCCTCCCCGCTACCCTTCGGCAGCTCTCAGGCCCGTCACTCTCGTCGTCGAGTGGGTATCGGTATGCAGGCGACCGACCTCTCCGTCGCCGGCCGTCGTATCGGATTCGGAACGCGTCTTGTCTGCCCTCTTCACTTACCCCGCGCAGTCTTATGAAATATCGCCTCGCAGGCGCGTGCCGCTGGGCAGGCCAGTGCCGGAGGAGGCTGGATTATACCTCATTGGCAGGATACCGCACGCCAGCAGGACCAGGGTTGTTCGATAGATGAGATGAGACTGGGCGGTGAAATGACTGAACTGGCCTACCTACCAAAGTGCGAAAATACCACGACTGCGAACTCACAGTAGGAGTTCGACTTCTAGTCGACATTTAAGTTATTCTCTAAACCCGTTTGCAACGCCAACGCTTAGTTGTTGTTGTTAGGTTCAGTGACTGACCATTTTTTTAACGAAGAAAGAGAGGGAGAGAGAGAGAGAGAGAGAGAGAGAAAGAGAGAGAAAGAGAGAGAGAGAAAGAGAGAGAGAGAGAGAGAGATAGAGAGAGAGAGAGAGAGAGAGAGAGAGAGAGAGAGAGAGAGAGAGAGAGAGAGAGAGAGAGAGAGAGAGAGAGAGAGAGAGAGAGAGAGAGAGAGAGAGAGAGAGAGAGAGAGAGGAAGTACAGGAGGGATATTTTCTAATTGTTGTCAGGAGGCCTTCGCTACATTACGTCAGCTGGTCCAAGCCGTTAGTGAAGGTGGCCAGCTGCCTGGTTCACTGGTCTCTTCTCTTTCAATTTGGAACCACTGCACAGCTGGGGCAGCGAGATGGCAACATCTTCTGCAGCAGCCATGTCGCTCTAAAATAATATTCAAACCGAACAAAAACAGGATCACTCCCAGACTCCTTTGCATTGTGGGGAGCTGCTCCGAGAACCACAGCATAGCCGGATACAGCGCGGCGCCTGGTGATTATGGCTGTCCCGCCGCTGCCCCTGGCGAATTAGGCTGCCCCACCGCTGCCCCTGGCAGGTTAGGCTGCCCCGCCGCTGCCCCTGGCGCATTAGACTGCCCCGCCGCTGCCCCTGGCGCATTAGACTGCCCCGCCGCTGCCCCTGGCGATTTAGGCTGTCCCGCCGCTGCCCCTGGTATCCTAGACTGCCCCGCCGCTGCCCCCGGCGGGTCAGGCTGTCCCGCCGGGCTCGGTGTAATCTGGCGCGCTGCGGTGACCTTTTCTCGCCGCGGGCTATAACCGCGCCGGTCCGTGAGACGATTGAGTTGGTCGTGGAGATAACCCGGTTACTGGCGACGCTCCACTTCGCATGTGAGCTGGTCTGGAAAAGACGAGACCGCGCGACGGCGGCGAGCTTGTAACCGAGCTGGTCTCAAGGCTGTACGGACGCAAAAAAAAAAGAAGAAAATACAGCAAAACACAATCATTCACCAGTCACGGGAAAATCATTTTCCAATGTATTTCTGCCTATATCTTCCCAATCTAGTTATTGCCCGATTGTTACCAAACTTTAGAACCTTGGAAGTAATATTAGCAGCAGCGCAGCATACAAATATAAAAAGTTCTTGCATATCCATTTTTAAACTAACTGAGCTTGCATTAACCCGGCAGGCGGTGGGCCTCCCGGCCACCTTCCGCGCGGTGGGGGGGGGGCATTTTTTTGCCCCCCCCCCGTATCTCCGAAACTACTGGACGGATCCGGAAAATTCAAACGGCGTTCGATAGCCCTGTCAAATTTGTTGAAGGAAACCAAATTTCATTGACCTCGGGGTCACCGATGACGTCACAGGTCAGGTCAAAGATAAAATGTTTCTCCGTTCACGGGGCTTCTAGGGAAAGCGCTATAACACCGAGTAAAACGCATTTTGTCGAAAATCAGCGATAGGGCGTCAGTTGTCTAGTACATATGTTGCTATTAGAGGTCACTGGTCATAACAGGTCAGGTCACAGGTCAGGTCACCAAAGGTCACCAAGGGTCACCACATGAACCCAACTTTACTAAGGTTGTGCGATGCATGTTGTATGACCAGTTTTTCATTTCCAACTCAATGGTGTTGGTTATAAGACCATCAGGTACGGTTTAGGTCACTTTCTGGTGGAGGTCAGGTTAAGGTCTGTTCAAAAAGGTCAAATTTCAAAGTTGATGTTTTTGCATAAAATGGGTATCGATTCGATGCAGCTCGTCACGGGGAGTCTAATGGTGGTCTTTGTTTTGCGCTACGAGGTCTAGAATTTCTAAAAATTAAGTTTGAACATTGACGTCATCAATTTTGAACAGTGTTTTCGCTATAACTTGGCCAAAAAAAGAGGTATTGATCTCAAATTTGGTATGTAGATAGAAGGCGGTAGGGACTATCACATATTTGCCGGTTTTTCGAAATTCAAAAAACCTTCTGGATTTTTAGGTTATTATATTCAGAAAATCTATTTTTTATTTTTGGGGGTCAAAATTCTAAAATATCAAAAATCTGAGATAACAGTTTTGTAGGCCTTTAAATTCTTCAACTTTTATGGCTGAAACATTTTTCTGTATCTCTAAAGCTGTAGACCTGACAGCTCTTCTCGCGAAACCTTTTTTGGTCGAAAATGGCAAAAATGACGTCACTCTGACGTCATTAGCGTCCAACCTATCATAGCCTTTGGAAAATTGTTTGGTCACAATGTGCAATAGCTATTCACGGGAGGGTACTGAAAGTTTGGTGACGATCGGCGCAGCGGTTCTCGAGATATATCGAAAAAACTAAAGGGGGCAAAAAATGCCCCCCCCCCCCACCGCCTGGAAGGTTAATCAAGTCCGAAAAACTTTCTGGTCACTATTCAATATTATCCATTGAACATTGAAGCAGCTCAGAGACTAATTCACCGGTGTCCGATTCACGAAGGTCACTGACATCCACCTCCACGCGCCGCACAGGCCATCAATTCCAGCTTGGCGGCTCAGATCTGGAATATGAATTTCAACTCGGGGCTGGCTGAGTGGCGGTACGTCTAATTCGTTTTACATGACGGCGGACGGCTCACCCCGCCGCCATCTGCGACCGCACTGCATTGATGCGTTTGGCTCACGGCTGAACACAGCCTGGCGAAGGAGGTGGTACCGGTTGTGAAGTTGACAACAGTTGTAATACCTATACTTTAGACATATAATTTGGTGGTGAGAAAGACCTGTAATTTGACCGGTTGCGAGGGGCAGCTGCCTAGTTTGATCGCGAGATCGGAATCATTAGTTTCATTTGGATGTGATCTAAGTGGACTTATTTAAATGTCGACTGGTGAGCATGCTCTGCAGGAATTTTACATTGTGCAGTGAAAGACGGTATAAATGTATATCCAAGACGGTGAAGGTATATCTATGTTTCTAAAAACCAATGGCAACATGCTGTTTGACGGTACAGCGCGCGTATATGCACTGCGCAATGCGCATGCCGCATGCCTATAGGATCTTTCACGTCCTTCCTCTTTTTCATATTTGTGTGATAGCTGCAGCTTCTTATCGCAAGGCCGTGGAATACGGTCGTAACAATGGATCGGTTGCCGATGCGCGTAAACCTGCCAGGATCTGGAAGAAGCCTGAGTATCTCACAGTGAGACGACCACACAGAACGAAAACAAGTCTGTTTTTCGGGGACCAGCTCTCGATTCCCGAATGCTACGATAAAAATGATCGTAGACACTAGACAGGTCACCAAACGCCGCAATGCGCATTGTGAAGTTGTTTGGTATGCATAATATTGGTATGCCGCGCGTGCCTATAAAACTTAACTAGACCTAATTTCACACGTCCTATATTTGTGTCAAAAGCATGAATATGTAGAGACATGGTGTAAAAAGGAACTAAAAATGGATAGGATATTGTTTGATAACCTCACAGGTAAAAAAAAAAACAAGGAGGGCGTTTGATGGTGCATTTATTGTTTTACTTTATTTTTAATTGGAGCAAAACCTAAGCCATGCTTGGTGTGTTATACCAAATAGACAAGGCCTTTCATTTTCGGTACAGTTTAGGACTGCACTGAGTATTTTGATCGAACTACATAGATAAAGTTATAAAATATTGTATTGTAGTTATTGAAGTCATAACTGGAGCGGAAGGAGAAGATAGGACTGCAGAGTATTTTGATCGAACTACATAGATAAAGTTATCAAATATTGTATTGTAGTTATGGAAGTCATAACTGGAGCGTGATCAATGGATGATAAACTTCAATAGGAATACCTGCAACAAAGCTTCTCGCAAAAACAGAAAGTGCAATTATCAAACACGATCAGATGGATCGCGCTCAGCAACCATAAAGCTGTGTGCAGCGAGCCACACAACAGCAAGAGAAGAATGCAACATAAAACGACGAAAACCCAATGCCGGACAGAGGTCCCCGCCTGTGCGCGGGCGCGGGGCGGGGCTCGGGAAGCTCAGGGGAGCACAGAAGCCCGTCGTCAGGCAGCTCACGTTCTCGATCCGCCGCTGACGCCGCCCGGTGCGGCCGGACGCAGCGACAAATCTGCACGCTTCACGATAATGGTGACGGCGCTGCGAGCCGGCGGAATGCTGCGTCCGAGCCAGGGCCGCCGGATATGGGCGTGGGCCCGCCGCGCGCTGCTGGGGGGCGTGCTCACACGCAGACCCTTCAATTGAGCGGAGGGTATGTAGAAAATTAAAGGGACCCTCCCACCTTAACATTAGTTTTGAGTTGAGATAGCCAAGTTTGCGGCCAGGCTCAGAAACCACCATTTATCCTGGTCGCAACCCCCGCAGCTTTATGGTGTTCAAGAAATTTCTTCCCTTTACTTGCAGGGTGGGACCAGCGTGGTCCCTATCTCTTAACCATTACGGGAATCTGATGACGTCATCAGGCTTTCGAACGTCCGTTAAATGTTTGACTAAAACGTTTTGTAGCACGCGGTGGTATATGCTGCGTTGCGCGCAACAAATGCCGCACTTTTAAATAAAGTCGCTAGGAACAGCGGAGATCCCAAAAAGTAAACAGAAGTAAAAGTCTAATATATTGAAAACCGGTGAATATTTTTCGGTGAAATTTGGTAGATATTCGTTTTCGCTCTTTCTGAACCGAGTGACATCACTTTCATGCCAATTCATAAACTTTTTTGAAGGTGGGAGGGTCCCTTTAATATCTGATGTGAGGAGTTCATTTGACCTTTACTTGCGGGATTGAGACGAAGAGGGATTTTTTATTTGAAAGGCGTGATGAAGCTGGTCTGCTCTCCGAAAATCTAAATAGGCATGCCGGGCGTGCGTGAAAAAAACTTGAGATAACAAAATAGTAAGTTTTATTATGCATTCTTTTGGACAAATTGTTTACCAATGATTTGAAATAAGCTTGCTCAATTGCATGGAAGCTTTTAATAGGTATATGTATACATTTGTATGCAATATGCATGCAAATCAAGAGAAATAGATGACAGCAGGTCAGGCGCTGTCAAATGCGCCGGACAGGGCCACTGAACAAGCGACCTGTGTAGCTCCGACATTCGCGCCTGTCCCTTGGGATTCGTCGCAACTTATGCAGCTGGGAACCTGACTTCGATTAAGGGTTCTGATAGCAGTTCTGGAAATCGGCCCCGCCTCGGTGGTCGGGTCGCACTTTGTGCGGCTAGCGGTCGGCAAAGTTACTCCGGCCTCGAACCGTCGGCAGGCTGACCTCACGGCCGGCCGGAAACGTCAGAGTAACTGACTGGGGATGGTGCGCCGTATCGGCAATAAACGGTGTGACTGGAATAAAGACAGTGATGTTTTATGAGTGCATCATGAACACTTCAACACAGATAAGCTTATTTTGACGCGGAAACTTACAGCATACGGTGTTACGGCTACATTTAGGCGCGGGTACAAAATATATCAATACCTTCTGGTTCCCCGTTGAGCAGGAAATAGCAGTCGAATTCGGCGCTGTTGTGGCGATCGAGACGTGTCAATTGTCACCTTGGGTCGCGCAAACAACTCTATAAAGGAGGCGGCTTATATCACGCCCGCACGGATAAACGTCATAAACGCGGCCAGCGATCCGACCGAACGAGATCAAACACGATGTTTGCGATGTCGTTTCGACAGAATGGGGCTCGCCGCAGCGTTCGGCTGTGTGCCGCTCCAAGGAAAATGGGATATTTCTTTGCTTTGGTTGAAGATTGGCTGGGGAAGATGCGAAAAAATACGTAATGTTGAGCGTCGATAAGCCATGAAATTAAGTGCTAAGTCTACACCACGAATATAAAAGTAAATAATTTTAAGTTTTAATATATATATATATATATATATATATATATATATATATATATATATATATATATAAAGATGACCTTTCAATATCAAACAATAGTTCATTCGACGCGTCTCGAGGAGAACACGATGACTGGCGAAATAAAGGTCATAACTTTTCTCGAGTGAAAAGTAATTGCAGAAAAAAAAGGTTTTTCATAAAACGGCTATTTTTGGAGTTTTTGCCCTCTGGAGAGTGGTTGCCAAACCGTTGACCTGAAGTCAAATCTGAGGAGGCTTTAGCGAAAGAACGTTGAAATAGCTATCACTAATGCGCTTTGCCGGGGTCCTGCAGCTCTATTAACTCCCAAGCTATGCGCCAGGGTTTCGAAAATCGTTCAAAGTCTAAATTTGACCTTTTATGACCTCTGGCGACCTGATTTTTGACCTGACCGTATAATAAAGACCAAGTACCTATTCTCTTCATGTTTAGGTAGTCACCTCATAAAAAGTTTCAATGTCTGCCATAGCTACACCGAGTGACCGATCGCTTTGAAACTTTCAGCGATTGCTTAGAGCAATAGTATGTACAAAATGTGTATCTCAGAATTTTGATATCGATGATCTAAGGTCAGGTCAATTTTGCGACCTCCCCATTATCCCGGCAGTTGCTGGGGTATTTCGCCACCCACCGTTTGCTGGGGGGGGGGGGCGTTAAACGCCCCCAGCCGATAACTCGAGAACCAATAGGCGCAGCGAAACGCACGAGGCGGCAAACGAAAGAACGCGACGAGACGCTTCAGATGAGTACTTTAAAGTTGAATTTTGAGGTCACAGGTCGGGTCAAGGTCAGGTCAAACACCTGAAATCGGGCTTTCAGTAGCATGGACTTTAGGACTTCGCAATGGGCGCCTCTCGTCATAAACTCTGTCAAAACGGTGCACAATCCATCATATAAGGTCTACAAGAGTGTCAGCCCCATGTATGGGTCAGTCAAGCATAGGTCAGGTCCAGTGGCGCAGCCAGGGGGGGGGTCAGAGGGTCAGCTGACCCCCCCCCCGAAATTTCTGTCAGGGGCCCGCTCGAGAGAGAGAGAGAGAGAGAGAGAGAGAGAGAGAGAGAGAGAGAGAGAGAGAGAGAGAGAAGAGAGAGAGAGAGAGAGAGGAGAGAGGTCTTAATCTAACCGGACGAGAGAACTGGCCCGGGCCCTTGGGAGAACGGGCCCGGGCCCCCTGGGTGGATGGGGCCCGGGCCCCCTGTGGATGGGTCCGGGCCCCGGGAGAACAGGCCCCGGGCCCCGGGTGGACGGGGCCCGGACCCCCGGTTGGATGGGGCCCGGGCCCGTGGATGGGTTCGGGGCCCCAGGAGAACGGGCCCCGGGTGGACGGGGCCCGGACCCCCGGTTGGATGGGGCCCGGGCCCCCGTGGATGGGTCCGGGTCCCCGGGAGAACGGTCCCGGGCCTCCCGGAGAACGGTCCCGGGCCTCCCGGAGAACGGGCCCAGGCCCCCGGGAGAACTGGCCCGGGCCCTCGGGAGAACGGGCCCGGCCCCCGGGAGAACGGGCCCCGGGCCCCCCGTGGATAGGTCCGGGGCCCCGGGACCCCCGGTTGGATGGGGCCCGGGCCCCCGGGAGAACTGGCTCGGGCCCCTGGGAGAACGGGCCCGGACCCCCTGGGTGGATGGGGCCCGGGCCCCCGTGGATGGGTCCGGGTCCCCGGGAGAACGGGCCCGGGTCTCCCGGAGAACGGGCCCGGGCCCCCGGGAGAGCGGGCCCGGGCCCCCGAGAGAACGGGCCCCGGGCCCCGGGTGGACGGGACCCAGACCCCCGGGAGAACGGGGCCCGGGCCCCCGGATTGATGGGACCCGGGCCCCCTGGTGGACGGGGCCCGGAGCCCCGAATGGACGGGGCCCGGAGCCCCAGGTGGACGTGGCCCGGGCCCCGTGTGGATAGGGCCCGCGCCCCCTTGTGGATAGGGCCCGGGCCCCCGGTTGAATGGGGCCTGCTAGGGTGACCCGCTTGCTCCGCAACGCGAATAAGGGGTATTTTCGATCGGTGGGCGTTTGGTTGGTCTTGTGGCCGTGGGTTATGTATCCATTTCGGTCGATTGCTTTTTGACGGCTAAGCATTTTGGTTTGGGAAAAAAATATCCATCGCATCGAGATGCTGGTGTCTGATAGGCATGCGTTCTACTATAGAACATGTCATGTGTAGTTTTTAACAAACGTTGACGTAGGTTATTGAAAAATGAAAGCCATCGATGAGTTACTATGTAGAGGTTTGAAACATTTATATTTTTAAGAATACTGCTGCTCGTCATGCAAGAGCGATGGTTGGATTTTGGACAAAATTGAATGCTCTTTCCCACTACCTATGCCATTTTCAACTGTCAAACGTACCAGGTTATTCAGTAAAACCCGTGTAATTAAGTAAGTCATTAACAAATACCATTTTCTCCAGCGAACCGAGGTCATCATAGGTCAATGACCTGACCTGACCTTCAGGTGACCTTGACACCCACCCTAATGCATGGGAGCAGCATCAACTCACATGTTTGAACGCTTGAAATCACGAAAAGACTGCAAACGCGCGGCTAATGCGAGCCGGCATACGCCGAATCGCGATTCTGGCCAAACATGGTCTCGGAAAGTAGGTCACAGGTCAAAGGTCATTTGAGTCAGGGTCATGAAATTTTCAGGGTAGGTGTAAAACTGATAAACGCGAGGGTACTCAATGTGTTGTCGCGATCGGCCGCTTTTTACGCGAGTTATTCGCGAAAAACTTCTTGTGAGCGAATTCACGTAATGAAGAAGGATAAAGGCACAATCTTCTACAGCAGCCAATAGATGACTTAGGACAGGCACATGGAACTACTTAAATCTTGTCCGATCGATAGAAGCAGGCAACAGAGCTCTCCGTTTGCATATATGCTATGCATTTTGCGGAAAGGGCACATTTCGGCCTCGAAAGTTACGAATTCATCGGTCATAGTAACATATTTCTGTCATGGTCAATTCGCGTAGAAATTGAACACCGGGTGATTACCGAGCTATTGTTCTATCAAAATTTCCCGATTCAAACTCGCTCAGGGTTATCGTGTAGGTACGTAAAGGGGGCCCGCTCAGCAGAATGCGTATGAAATATGGAAAGATTCTGAAAAATGGGTGGGGGCCCGCACACTAGGGGGCCCGCTTTGGAGGCGATGACCCCCCCGAAACGAAATCCTGGCTGCGCCACTGGTCAGGTCAACCGGGTAGGCACATATGCCCGAAAATCAAAACTGATATTCGCAGCCTGTGACACATGTTTATGGGTAATTTGGGGCGTAGAACACGATGGTGACATTCATTTTGTCATATGTGTACGTGTTTGGCTCAAAAAGTTCAATTTAAGAAATGTATGTATCATGGTCGTGAAGTAGTCACGAGAAATTGCCAAGGTTCAGTTCAAGATTCTGGAAAATGCTAAATGATAACCAATGATCGACGATAGCCATTTGATTGTTCAAGGTATTGGCAGTCTAATGGCGTTTACGGCATGTCTGTATGTCTATTTTAGCCGTTTTCACGACGGAACTTTCGCAGAGGAACTTATTTGATACCTAAAAAGTACCTACTCTTTGAGGCCTTAACATCCCTCAAACTGAAATATTTTATGTTCAAAATAATTTTAGAAGTTTAAATCCGGGCATTCTTTGCCCTCAAATCACTTATTTATTTACAAACACAGCAATTTTCGGTTCTAGTAGCCAGGGACGTAGCCAAGGGGGGGGGGCGGAGGGGGCGCCCGCCCCTCCCTTGGGGTTTTCAGGAGGCCCCCCGAAAGGATTCAGGCCAACGTGGGCCGAAGGCCCACGTTGGCCTGAATCCTTTCGGCCTGAATCCAACGTGGGCCTTCGGCCCACGTTGGCCAAAATCACGTCGGAGGCGAACGAAATTCACCCGGGAATCTAAAAAATGACGTCAGAACAATCAGGGCCCTCTGACCAGCCTGACAAGTGACAGCTAGGGCCCTTCTCATCTCCTGTGAATAACCACTAGTGTCTGTGTCTGACCGCTAAGGCCCCTCTGACTCCTCAGTAGAGAGGAGGCCCTCTGTGGGTAGGAGGCCCTGTGTAGAGAGGAGGCCCCCTTAGAGAGGAGACCCCCTGTAGAGAGGAGGCCCTCTGCAAAAAGGAGACCCTCTGTAAAAAAGAGGCCCTCTGTAAAATAGAGGCACTCTGTAAAAAGGAGGCCCTCTGTAGAGAGGAGATCGTCTGAAGAGAGGAGGCCCTCTGTAGAGGAGGACTCCCTCAGTAGAAAGGAGGTCCTCTGTAGGTAGGAGGCCCTCAGTAGAGTGAAGGCCCTCTGAAGAGAGGAGGCCCTTTGCAGAGATGAGGTCCTCGGTATAGAGGAGGTCCTGTGTAGAGACGAGACTCTGAAGAGAGGAGGCCCTACATAGATAGGAAGCCCTCTGTAGAGAGGAGGTCCCTGTAGAGACTAGAGAGGAGGCCCTCTGTAGAGAGGATGCCCTCTGTAGAGAGGATGCCCTCTGTAAAGGAGGCCCTCTGGAGAGAAAGACACCCTCAGCAGAGAGGGGGCCCTCTGTAGATAAGAGGCAATCTGTAGAGAGGAAGCCCTCTGTGGCTGTGTTGGTATTTTTACGATGGATGCTATTACCCAAACCATTTATCAGACCGTGGTGATATTCCCATAGCCATGCTTCGCACAACTCATAATAATTTATTTGACCGGGAAATTAATATATACCTATCCATCGATTGTTTGTTTCATCTACGGCGTAAATGAAGCAAACCACCTGGACCTAGGAAAATTTACTAACGAAACCATGTTTTACTTACAGCAAGTAAACCTGGCATCATTCACACATAACAAATTGATAACCGTATAGTTTCAATCTTGCAGACGTCAGTCAGGTCAGAATCGTGACAAGCCTATTGGAAAATATAATGAACTGTGTCCTGCTTCGAGAAAACGAGTCAAAACCACCCAATTCTTTCTGAATTACGTCAGATTATCTGATCTGTAAGCACCCAGGTGGCATTTACTGACATGGGCACCGGGAAGGATCATCTGAGGTGAGGTGAGGTCATCAACAGTTTTTAGCCAATAAATCACGACATGATGGGGCTAGATAGTTGTAAGTGTACCAAACCGTTCGCCTGGTCATGACGCGCCGATTGGTACCCAGCGTGACCTTCCTAGGTCAGATTTTGAAGTTGGCCTATCTATGTAGGTCGTTATAAACCATGTTATTTGTTATGACCTCTGGCGACCTCAATATTGACCTGACCCAAAAAAGTTGTTTACAAAAGTTGTAAGTCGTTCAACGAACTATCAAACGCCGTTGCCGTTTGTCGCTACGATTCGTGCTTTTCGAGTTCTGACGGGGGCCAAAAAGGCCCCCGCCCGATTCAGAGTCTTTCAGAGCCCGCCCGGAATACGGTTAAGCGCTTGAACGATATATGATAATACACCAAGTGTTACTCTGACCGTCATCCAGTATCCACCCATTCCTCGCAGATCCTCCCCCCCCCCCCCCTCCTGCTCCGGTCCGGCCGCCGCCGCCGCCGCCGCCGGCGCCCGAGTTTTTTTTTGCCAGTTACCATGCCACTCGGAGACTTGTGATATGCGTATGTTTCTTACCGCGACAGCGGTAAGAATAAAGAAACATACCAGTGCGCTGGCCATATGAAAGCTGAACAAAAGTCTGCATTATGTTGTATATGTAATTATGTAGGCATGAGACCCTCTGTAGAAAGTAGCTGAGTAAGCATTTCAAACATTCGAATTTGTTGTTTATTGAATGAGGCAACTCTCTGCAATAAACGAACAGACCATTATGTTGAGTGCACAGTAGGTACATACGGTCATGCTCAGGTATGCCCCCACGGAAACGAGTGGATGCGAAACGCAGGCACGAGATCTTGTTGCGGAAGCTGGAAATGAAAATGAACGTGGTAACTTCCCCAGTAAGCAGCATGATGGTCAAAAGAGACATGGCATAATCCGCATTACAGGAAGGTCTGGAACGCATGTGAAAGAAACACTGGATGACTCGTAAAACACACACAGTTACGACGAACACACGAGTGCGCACATGACTCGTAAAACACACGCAGGGACGACGAACACACGAGTGCGCACACCGGGCGCTTGTCGGGTACATGTTGTGCATCACTGGGCGCTAGTAGTCGGTAAGCAACACATAGGTGGCGCAGAGATACTACAGATCCAGAACATCACGTGCAAATCGTCGGCGACCCCGAGAGGACGGTGGCAGCTCCCGGTCTGAGCGAGGGGTGGTTAGGGAACGCGAGCACGGGTGACAGGGAGTCGGGAGACACACCGGTATATCAGTAGGCTGTCGGTCAGGGGAGTGCGTCCCTGATTCAAGGGCCACAGCTGGAGGGGTCGCCGGGGGCGATGAGGCGGCGTTTGCAGGATCTGGCTCTGGACTGGGGCCCTGCGAGGGGGGCGGGAGTGACTCAGCCCCGTCGGTCTGGGACGGTGGTGTGCCAGTCAGCGAAGACTGAGCAGAGCCAGGTCGCAGCTGTGGGTGGTGCAGACCGCGATCGGCGGGGTGGGGCCTGGGCGCGGGAAGAGGGACAGTAGGTGTCGTGTGCGCGAGGGGTACAAACGAGCGCAAGAACTTCCGATTGCGTAGGGTCATCCGTCGTGATCCGTCGAGCATGATCTGGTATTGCCGAAACGGCAATGCGGCCACCACCACTCCACGGCGGTCCCAGTTTCGAGGGTGGTTGCCCGACTGATTTTGAACCAGCACATGCTGGCCAGCTTTTAGTGGAGGCAGGTCCTTAGTGTGTGCTTGCAGACGCTCATGGTCACGAGAGGTGCGCTTGGCTAGTGCTTTCTCCCTCCAGCATGCGACATCTTGCCACGTCTGGCTGAGATCCTTGTGGTTACGTAGGGGGGGCTGCAGCGGTAGCCCTGGGAGGAAGTCCCGCAACTGTCTCCCGAGGACTAGCTCAGCTGGGGACAAGCCGGTGTCTCTGTCAGGGGTGTTGCGGTGCTGCAAGAGTGCGCGAGTGAGTTTCACAGAGTCGAGGGACCCATCAGCAGTGACGTTGTCCCGTATGAGGCGTTTGGCCGTTTTCACAGCGACCTCAGCACGGCAGTTCGCGTGAGGAAAAGCGACCGATGTGAGGCGGTGGTGGATCCCGTGCTGAACGAGGAAATCCTTTACCTCTTGGGCCATGAACTGAGGCCCACCATCACTTGTGAGTGTTTCGGGGACCCCCAGACCGCGGCAGAGTTCCATGAGGACGTCTTTTAGGCTGATGCCGCGCCAGATCTGAAACCAATTGCTGAATCGGTCAACAACGACCCCGTATGTGTTCCCCATGTACGTGAAGTAATCGGCAGCCACGTGTTGGAAGGGATATTCCGGCGTGGCTGGTGGGATAGGCGGCATGTCGGCCTGTGATGGCGCATGTCTGTTGCAAGCCGCGCAGCGTTGCCGGACCGCTTCAATGTCCTGGGACATGTGGGGCCAAAACACGGAGCGTTCCGCGCGTAGCCTCATGCCAGTCACTCCCTGGTGTGCGGCATGGAGGGTGTCTAGGACACGGGACCTGAGAGCCTCGGGGATGACAGGTCGGCCGTGGAAGAGAAGGACGGGCCCCGACGTGCTGAGGTCGTGCCGGATGCGCCAAAGAGCGCGGAGTGGATGAGGGAAACCATACGGACACGCAGGGAATGAGGTGTTTGCCATCTGAACCGCCTGGCGGATGATGCTGTCTTGTTCCGACGCCCGAGATAGGGTCGGCCAGTCGATCGGCTGCAGTGCTGGCGACACTGAGCACAGAATGTCGGAGTCGTCTTCATCACCTGGATCCTGCGGGCGTGCCATTAGAGAGAATAGGTGATGGAAAGAGTAGTCCTCATCGACCACAAACAGCTCGTCGATCTGTGACTCGACCAAGCTGTCATCGGACCCCTCGCGCTGTTCCCTCACACCATACCTCGAGAGAGCGTCGGGGCCTCCATGGAGGCGACCCGGGACGTGGACCAGAGAGAAGGACCAGCCGAAGCTTTTCTCCTTTAGGCGTCTCAGCCTAGGATTGTCTATGCCGTCCAGGGAACGGTCGCCGAAAATACCCAGGAGAGGTTTGTGGTCGGTTCCCACCACCAGTTGGTCACAGCCGAGTGTGAAGTATTTAGTTTTTTCGAGGGCATTGGTGACGCTCAATGCCTCGCCCTCTGTTGGGGAATAGCGACTCTCGGCGCTAGAGGTGAATCGAGACCCGACGCCACACACACGCCACCCAGCGGGGCAGCAGGTCGGCTTGAGTTCGGTGCAGGTACAGTGTTTTTGAAGGAGGACGTACCCGAGTCCTGTTTTACACCAGTCCGTGAGGATGCACGTGGGCTTGGCGCGGTCAAACGACTGGATTCCCTTCTCCACCTCCCGAGCGATGACCTCCCTGGTGTTTCGGAACAGCTGGTCCAGAGTCTCGTCCCAGTACCAAGGACAGTCCTTCTTAAGGAGGGTGCGGAAGGGGAGGAGTTTAGGCTGGGTGGCATAGAAAGCCGACACTTGATTGACCAGAGCCATGAATGATCGAAGGTCGGTCACCGAGGTCGGCGTCGGAAACGACCGAATAGCCTCCGTGTGGGACGGCAACGGTCGGACGCCGTCAGGGCCCAGACGAAAGCCGGCCCAGTCCACGGTCTTTTCACAGAACACGAACTTGTCGCGGTTCTGGAGGATGCCGTTTCGGCCACAGAGCGTCAGATACTCCGCCGCATGTTGGAACATGCATCGAATCGTGGGCTGGTACAGGATGGAGTCGTCGATGACCCTGTCACAAGACTTCACATTCAGTGTGACCCGATCGAATCGGTGAGTGTAGGCATCTCCGGAGACCTTGTACCCTTGAGGGACGGTTTTGTAGCGGTACCTGCCCCATGGTGTCAGAAAGGTCGTGAGGTGGCGGTCCGATTCGCGAATGGCGACGGAGTGGTAGCCGTTGAAGGCATCTGTAGTGGTTTTCCACTGATCCGCGGGCACGGCCATGGCTTTTTGGAAAGGGGGCATTGTGGGATGCGTCTGACGGATGCTGGCCTCGTTGAGGGCCTGGAAGTTGATGGTTCGGCGGGGCTCGCCGTTGTGCTTGCGGGTCACTACCATTCGTGAGCACCACGTGACTGGCTCGTTGACGTCTACTTTTTCCAGTACCCCCATGGCGACGTCCCTGTCAAGGTCCCGACGCACCCTGTCTTCCCAGTGTAGAGGAACGACAGCTGGTGTGTACACGGCGTGAGGGGTCGCGCCAGGCTTCACGGCGAACTCTAGGGGCGGGCCGTGCATGAGGGGGAGGGGCTGGTGGCAGCAAGTGTTAAACGTGGATGACGCGTAATGGTCGAGCAGCAGCTGCTTCAGGGCAGGGATGTCAGCATCGGTGGGGTTATCTGGCAGAGGTGGCGGCTCGGGTGTCGGAGCGCGGCGAGGGCATCCGCATGGTGCCAGGTCAGGTGCAGACGGAGCCGAAGCAGCCGGCTCGGTGTCGAGCGCGGAGACAGCTCCTGGTTTACCCGAAGGTGGGTAGGGGAACTCGGAGGAAATGGAGCCCAGCGCCTGGAGTGCACGGGCAGAGAGATACAGTCCAGTCAATTCCTCCGCCACATACACAGCCTCCAGCGTAGACGCCGACCGGCCCCCGTTACTCACTTGGATGGTGGCAGGGAGGGTTCCCCAGATCGTAAGTCGGGCCCGGTTGGCGGTCGAGAGCGTGATACGTGACGGCAGCAAGGACGACCGCCGCACACCTAGGGCGCTGAGGGTATCCGGGCCGCAGCAGGTCACTGTGGCACCCGTGTCAGCCACTGCCACGCACGTAACTGGTGGCGGGACCGCGACACTGTCACGGGCCCGGTCGGTGCATGGGAGGCTGGCCACGTCCACTTGGACCTGCACCGGCAGACGGTTTGATGCTGGGCCAGCGTCGGCGATGGAGCTGCTGCTCGGTTCCAGGATAAACCGGGAGCTCAGCTCTAGGAGAGTGGCGTCAATCTCATCTGCTGTTTCTCTACGGGCGGGCTGACGAGGCCGGTGTTGGCTACGGCAAACAGCTGGCAGATGGCCACGACGACCACAGGTGCAGAGATGGTTGGCTGCCTTACACTGGCGACGGCGGTCGTGGGCAGCCTCCCCACAGTTGCGACAGACTGTGTGGGATGCCTGGCCGCTTGGCTGTGGCGGTGCGTAGGTGCGGGGTCCAGAAAGTTTCAATTTTTGATACGAGGAGCGAATCCGACCCAATTCTTCACTCTGGATAGCTTGCTGGCTCCGTTTGGCGGTTTCCTTCGTCACTGCATACTGCTCGGCCGCCGCAAGTGTAAGCGGAGTTTGAGTCAGCAACTCTGATTGCACCTCGGTGTCGCACAGGCCCGACAAGAACTGGAATAGCACCATCTCCTCCTCGAAGCTTACTGCCCGGTCACAACGGCACTGTACGACCAAGTGACACTGTCGCGCCACCTCACGCAGCCTCGCCGCGAACTGCGCCACGGGCTGACCGGGATCTTGCTTCATCCGCTGGAGCTTGAGGATGTGGGATAGCCGGTTCTCAGGTCGCACCATGAGGTCTGCGATATGAGTCAGGAGTTGTGTGACAACGCCGTTTGGTCGTGGTTGTCGTTCGTCGGTTCTCGGACTTCTTCCCCCGCCCCTCCCCTCAGACCCAGAGTGTCTTTGAGAAGAGGTGCGCGCGCTCCAGAGCCCCGAGGTGAACTGCCCTCCTCTGGTCCAGAGCCGAGGGTGTGCGTAGCCAGGCCGAGCCACTCGTTACTGGTTCAAACCGGTAGTGAGTGTCCTTTGCCCTGATACGCCCACTCCAGTTCTTTTCCATCCGGCGTTAGCACCCGAGCGGCCGGCGGCCACCGCACCTTCTGATTTATTGTACATCAACAGTCAAGCGGCGGCGCCCGGCGCTGGTGACGCATGCCGATGCGTCTG
The DNA here is from genome assembly GCF_019059575.1 of Amphibalanus amphitrite. Classification (NCBI taxonomy): domain Eukaryota; kingdom Metazoa; phylum Arthropoda; class Thecostraca; order Balanomorpha; family Balanidae; genus Amphibalanus; species Amphibalanus amphitrite. Next base: position 104,336 of record NW_024882010.1, on the reverse strand, counting down.
GATAATGTTAACACTGTCACACCGCGCGGCCGAGCCTGCACGGGCTCAGCTCCGGTCCCGGTCAGGTCGGGTCACGTCGGAGGAGCAGATGGGTGAACACCGTACCGTATAGGTATGATCAGAAAATAAAAATTTAAACCGGCTAGACGCTAGACGTTACAATACCTTCCCCCCTTATAAAAGAAGCAATTTGGTACAAATTGAAGACGTTCCGGCGCCTGAAGGGCACAGGAACGCTCTACACTGCCCAGTACAACACTACATCCGATGGCAAACTACAAGTACACACTACAACACTACAGTATGATTACTACAACACGTCACGTTGCCAGCGAGTGGCAAGCAGTACGTCGGCGGAAAAGCAGCGGTACCTCACACCAGAGGGGACATAGGTGAGTCGGTCGTGGGCTCTGTAGCCCAGACACGACCTTGACCGAGGCAGTGGGAGTGGCGCTTAAGGGTGGCGCCGCGTCCGGCACGGTCGATGGCACGCAAACTGAAGATGATAAGTCGACGTCAACAGAGCCACCAACAGGTGATGGTGGAGGCGAAACCTTTGGCGGCAGCTCCTGCATTTCCACGGCGGGCTCAGGTGTACTGGGCATCGCTGTGCGTACAGCAGTGAAACGGGGAAAACTAAAACGAGTCGGGGAGGAACATGAGCGCCTAAGTACGATCATGAGCCAGCCGAGGAGTGCAATCATCGCGCCAATCCTCATGGTTGCGCCTGTAACGACAGAAACAACGATCATCAGCCGGGGCTGGGAAACAGGACTGTTGCACAATACAGCAAAACGTTTGAGACCATCGAGCGCCAATCAGGGAACAGAGCAGTCTGCGTCATGTTCTCCTCCACAAATGGTCGCTGAGTCAGGACTACATTTGGGTCTGCTGTCCCGTTAGACAAACAGTCCAAGTCAAATTGTACTCGAGGTCGTTTACTGTCGGCCCGCTCGGTCGATAAATCGCGTTGTCGCTTTGGCACGTACCGAGCCTGTTGATACGTAAAACCTTCTAGAGGAGTCGATGCGTCACTTGGTTCAGCGACCGAACCGCGTGACCTGAGGTCATATCTATGCCTCGGTGATGGTTCCCCTGGAATACTCCTCTGTGGCGACGGTGTCAGCTGACCGTGCTCACCATTCTCAGGAAAGGATGGCGAGGTAACAGCGGGGCTGGCGGTTGTCGCTGAAGGCGGTAGCGGACCTTGTGCAATACCTTCTTCCGTTTGTTGCGGACTTACCGCTAACGGATACGATGGTGGAGCCGGTTCATAGTCAACGAACCAACTTTGGTCGCTGTACGGTAGCCGAGCAGCACGCATGGGCTGCTGTCTAACTGGATGTTCTTCCGGCATATCACTTACCTGTATAGGTCTCCTGATCGTCTGATACGATCTGTCCCACACGTCATTTGAATCTCTGTGTCTCAAGTTTTCTGAATGTACTATCTTGGTTTTTCCTGTGATCATGTTTTTGATGCAGTAGTTTTCAATTCCTAATTTGGATACTACACGGAAGTGGTTTTTCCAATGGAGCGTCAGTTTAGAAGTGTCACCTGGTTGAACTGAAGGATCGAAATAGAATACCAGATCTCCTGGCTTAAAGTTTGATGGTTTAGCTGAGCTCGCAATGAGTGATTTGTTGTGTTCTCTAGCCTGTTGGATGTTGTTGGCTACCTGTGTGTACGCGTTGTGTAGATGTTCGAACATGGCTGGCACGTACTCTTCTCCTGTGTAGCGGTGACGGGGCTGCAGGAGGGTATCAACAGGAAGCACAGGATCTCGGCCATACATGATGAAATAGGGCGAGAACTTAGTTGACTCATTCTTACTCATTCGATAAGCTCCTAAACATGGCTGTAGTATCTCATCCCACTTTGTTTGATCTTCACTGATTTGCTTTTGGATCATCTCGTTCATACAACGGTGAAAACGCTCTGTTTTACCGTTAGACTGGGGATGATAACTTGAGGTGTGGATCCTAGCGACGCCGAGTTCTTTGTGGACTAGATCCAACAAAGCATTGCAGTATTCTGTCCCTTGATCACTGATCACTAGCCTGGGACAGCCATGACGCGGAATGAATTGTTCCAAGAGAATTCGCGCCATAGTATTTGCTGATTTGTCCGGGATAGCGTAGGCTTCTGGCCATCCACTAAAATGATCTACGATGGTGCACACGTATTTGTTACCTGTTTCAGAAATAGGAAATGGTCCGCAAGTATCAATGCCTACGATTTCCATTGGCGCGGAGGGCATTGGCATATCCTGCATAGGTCGTCTTTCTTTGACAAGTTTTTTCTTTGGCAGGTTTCGCAAGATTGGACGTATTGCACAACATCCTTCAAAACGTTTGGCCAGTAGTATGACCTCAAGACCTTGTCAGTGGTCTTTTCGATGCCTAAATGACCACCGAGATAACCATCATGAGCTCCTTCCAAGACAGTTTTTCTCAACGCTGTTGGGACAACGAGTTGCCTTTTAGCATTCGGTCTGGTTTTCGTGCCTTTTTCTAAGTGATAGAGAAGATCATTTTCCATAAAGAAGCCTGGGTTTAGCGCGTCGATCGCATCGTATTCTAATTTTGTGATAATGCTTTGTATCTCCTCATCTTCCGCTTGTGCTTTCTTTAACGATTTCTCATTGAAGTTGTGATAGTCTAGTGGTTTTGTTTGTTTTTCCTCAGATTCGTTCTCGGTTGGACCTTTAACTGCGTTGTCGATCACATTTACGTTAACCTGTTCGCCTTGCCAGTCTAGGTGGCAGTTATCGTTCAATTCTCCTGCTTCTGTCGTATTTTGAAGTCGAGACAGCATGTCAGCGGCTGCATTTTTGGAACCAGAAATGTACTCAATTTTACAGGCATATTCTCCTAGAATGATCGCCCAGCGCTGAATGCGTGGGTTTTTCATTTCACTCGTAAACAAATGTTTCAAGGGCTTGTGATCGGTGTAGACCGTCACATCAGTTCCAATCAGAATGGGTCGAAGCTTTTCCAAACTATAGACGATAGCGAACGCTTCACGCTCGATTGTGGGCCATTTTTGTTTTTGTTCTGAAAACTGATGGGAAATGTACTGGATAACTCGATTCACACAGTCTTGTTCCTGCATCAGAACTGCACCCATTGCGTATTGAGAAGCATCAGTACACTGAAAAAAAAAAATACTCAGGCCAGGCATTACTCAGTAATAACTCATGAAGAAACTCAGTGAATACGATAGTGGTGCTCACTTACTGGCTGATCTAGCTCACATCATCAGGGTGACTTCGTTATGCGTGAGTTCTGAGTGCTTAGTTTCGTGAATTCGAACTGAGTCGGAAATGAGTTTTGCTTGGGCAAATCTAGTTTCCTGCGCAATGCATGAGTTCTCGCGAATTCACGTGCAGTTGTGCGTGAGGTACCCCCGGCTTGAAGATGTGCGCATGCGCGACAGGGTGAGTTTCCTGCGTGATGCGTGAGTTCGCGTGATGAGTATTATAGCCGTTGCGTTCGAAAACCGCGGCGCGCGCTTCAGTCCGTTGTGGCGCGGTGACTCGCGTAGTTCACGTTGAATTGTTGAGGTTATTGTGAAATTGTGCAGGAGAGTGCAGGAGCGGAAAAGGCGTGCAGCGAAGGATGGGTAAGTTATCTGTGAAGAACTCGGTGATTGTCGATGAAGCTTTTATCAATCGCATGCGCCGCGGAGAACAGGGAGGTGAACTGATGGACCAGCAGACATTCCCCGCCGGCGTCAGGAGGTCGGTGCCAACCGTGAACGGCGGAGCAGATCGATCGAGAAACTGAGGGATACCTACCCGGCATAGTTCGAGAAAGAAGAGGTGAGTTATGTTATTGTTATCTTTAAATTAAAAAAACATGTTTGTGGAATAATGTTGTCCTTATCCTAAAATAACGTTCATTTGACCCTTTTTACTTCTTTAAACAAGAGCTCCGTCACGACCCGATGGTTTTTTTTTTGGGGGGGGGGCGAAGGTTGTTTGAAGTCGATTCTTTCCATGCAGCACCCATAGGCACAATGTTAAAAATGTAAAATATTGGGGGACACGTCCCCCGTACCCTCCCCCCCCCCCTCCCCGGTGGTGGAGCCCATGGTCTTAATTCCGCTCGCTGAACCGTTTAAGATTCTTTTGTCTCGTTTGTGCTTATTATTTTTCCGACTGTTATTATTTTTTCCGACTGTTTTTTAATGCCTACACACATATTTTCGTACACTATTCGATTTCAGCGAGCATTTTCAACCTTTCTTACAGTTCTGGCGCGAGTTCGACCGGGTGAAGGGTTGCTCAGCCGGCTCGAAGTCGGCACTGACCACTACGAGGCCTCGATGCAGCGGCTTAACCCTCGCCCGTAAACGGTGTTTTGCCACCTTCGCCCATGCAGGGGGGGGGGGCTGGTGCGACCCCCCCCTGGTGTTTGAAAACGAAGCGTCGTAGAGCTTAGCGGAAAAGACCAACGGATTGCTCTCAACGAGATCTCGCGATTGGTGGTATATTTTTTGGTCCTAGGTCAACATTTGACCTACTTATGACCGGTCAAAGGTCAAATTTTCGGAAAAATCTAACTTTTTCAGATTTCCGCGCCGATTGCGGCAAAACGGTAAGAGATATCGACTTGAAACCTTCACTATCGTGATCCTTGATCAATTCTCTATCGTTTGGTGTTTATTTCGATGTCATAACTCTAAAAATGATGCGTTGGGAGCATCGGAAGTCTGCAAGGTCATTTGTGCATTGGGTCACGTCAGGCGTGTGACGTCACTGACCTGAACCTGACCCAAAATGAACTACAAGAAACAACCGACGATGCCTGAAATGGATAGCAAATTCGAATTCAGGGCATTAAAATACCCCGAAAAGGCATACAAGTGCAAGAAGTCATTACAGGTCAACCGAGGTCACTGACCTTACCTTGACCTTTAGTGACCTTCAAAATGTCAACGGACATTGTGCCAATGTCAAATCAGCCAGTTGTGATTCTAAAACAATCCATCAGTGCGTCAGGTCAGTCGGCATTTATACCAATGTGAAGCAATCTCCAATTTAGCGTAAATCTGGCCGGAGGTTGTTCCCTTTATGACGTCATAACTCCGTGACCTGACATGACCTTGACAAAAAAAAATTACCAAAAGTTGCGCAAAGGATGCCCCAAAGGGTACTGAAAATTTGAGCAGGCTATCTGAAACGGTTCGGCGTGTAGCTAAGAAAAACCTCAGGGGGGGGGGGGTTGCACCAACCCCCCCCCCTACATGGGCGAGGGTTTTAAATCATGGCTAAGCCGAGTTCAGGCGGCATGCTTCAGCACAAAAGGTTTGTGTTTCATTATCTGTTCATTTTTACACAATAAAATAAGGAAAAGCAACGTAAATGGCAATTAAGTATGTGAACGTGCTTCAATATTATACATGCATCAATACAAACATTAATTGCGTGTATCATTTGTACATTAACTGATGAAGATTATTATTATTATACACTGTGATTATTATTAAGATTATACAATACATTATATATATAACATAATTCATAATATATTACATTATATATATATATATATATATATATATATATATATATATATATATATATATATATATATATATATATATATATATATATATATATATATATATATATATATATATTATTATATTAGATTATTAGATACCGCGGCGAGACGCGTTTGGACGTGACATAATTATTTCCATTACTGTTAAGCATAACACATTTTATGTGATTGTTTCAAGTTGATTTTAATATTGGACGTCCATGGAAGTGTTTTGCGAGACTAAAACCCGTCTGTTAAGGTGACCATCCCACCTTGACCCGCGCTGTGCTGGGTGGCGTTTTACGCCCCTCCCCCGCCCCCTCAGGTTTTTCGCGAATATCTAAGAACGGCGGCTCGCAGCGCCACCATTTTCGGCACACCTGCTCATACATTTTTTTTTCTGCATATGGAAGAAATTTTAGACCCAGGTCGTTCAAGGTCAGGTCACGTCAAATGACTTAACATCAGACAAATTTTCAATGATCGCTGACGATCGCACCGTTTGCAACGTGCCATGGAAACCGTTCGATATTTTTGTCATTTTTGCTCAGGGAATTCACCGCTTGATTTCACACCAGTTTGAGGTAAAATGTCAAAAAATATCGAACGAATTTCATTTTATAGCGTTTTTGATACTGTCCCATGTCTCAAGTATCAACCTTACGGCATGTATAAAATATATTTGCTAGTGCAATGAAACACCTCATATGTGTTCAGCTTGACGGTTTGGATCGACTGATATGCAACATGACCTGGTCAGGTCAACCTGACGTCAAGTTTTAAAAATGGCCTTTCAAGGTCTAATTATACCTAGTTCATTCGTCCCGACGAGAGGAACACTATGCTAACGGCAAAATAATTGTCGCGACTCTTGAGTGGAAAGTATTACAGAAAACATTTTCGTAAAAACGGCTTTTTTAGGGTTTTTGCTCTCTGGAGGCTTAATTGTTGACCTGAGGTCAAATCTGAGATCAAACGCCAGCAAAAAAAAAGCGGAAAGGGCTTTTGACTGTATTTTTCCGCGGGCAGCTCTTTTGGTTCCGAGTTAAGCACCAGTTTTTCGAAAATATTGAAATAAGCAAAATTTGGCCTTTCCTGACCTCTGGTGACCTGGCACTTGACTTGACCTTAAAAATTACCCAAGTATTTCCTTAAATATCTTTTATGCTTTTTCGAATGCCGCTTACTGCGTGTCGCTACGTGGCCCAACAGCCGAGTTAGAAGAGGGGACGTGAAGATGACCCCTTCCCCCCCCCCCCCCAGTACATTACGGTAAACTCAGAGCACCAACACGGCGCGGTTTAACATTAATTTTGAGCTGAAGTAACTTGATAACTTTTGATATTTCAATCAACTTGCATGCCCTATAACTTCCGTTTGTCTTACTGGCAAAAGAAAATCTGACTTTTTTATTGTGTTTTCAGGGAACGGCCCATTGAGCCTCCTCTGCATCTTGGCGGAGAAGGCGTCAGTGGTGGCGTACAGGGTGACGAAAATTTGGGTCACCCCCATCATAACAAGTCCGAAGGAAACGAGCGGTGCCGCCTCATCGTGGAGCGAACGGAAGTCTTGTTGGGATCCATGGTTTGGAAGGGAGTCTTTTGCTGTGGGCGACGGCGCACTTTCTTTGTGCTCAATCAACAAACGGCGCACAAAGTGCGAAACACGCTGTGGTTTTTGTGTATCCATGTGCTCCACACACCATTCAATGCTGAGCGCCAGCCACCTGTAGCCGCGAAGACTGAGGTCGAGAAGCTGGCAAAAGAGTGAAGCTGAGCTGACGTGGAGTCGATCCCTCCCCCGACGCAGTTTGGCGTGTGTCAGAATTGAAATACAGCGCAATGCGACCGTTTCTACAAACATATATTTCTTGTAAGGCTGGGGCGAATAGTGCAAGACTAGACGTTGGTCGGGCATGGTATAATACAGATATGTATGCTGGTTTTGGGCAATGATTCGTTATATATTGGCCAATCCCAATATATAGACTAGCTGCCTGGTAGTGGCTGTTGTATCAGCATCATGCATGCATATTGCATAATGCTGATGCGGCAGCTGTTATCATGGGCGGCGAGCCTATACATTGGCTTGAGCCAATATAAAACGAATCAGATCAGCCGTTTCAGGCGGCGCCTGAGTAACACCCGAGTATCGTATGAGTTATCGATGTGAGTACGTCCTGAGTACAGCCCTAGTTTTCACTGAATAACCGATGAGTTCCACCTGAGTTATGGCCGTACTACCACCTGAGTTATACATTAGTACCAGCTGAGTTACATGTGAGTTACTTCCTAGTTTTTCATGAGTAATGACTTACTATTACCTGAGTTTGGCCTGAGTTGTCTGAGTAGGACATGAGTTACGCATGAGTACTTAATGAGTTTTATCTGAGTTTTACCATCGGACAAAATGGCAACTCACTTTGTTACTCACATGCTACTCACTTGCAATGAGTTTTGCCCGAGTTTTACCTGCGTTCCGCCCTGAGTTTTACCTGAGTACGCGGTTTTAGAGTGAGTTTTACCATTGGACAAAATGGCAACTCAGTCATTACTCAGAAAAGTGAGTAAATTTTTTTTTCAGTGTATACAACTTGAACGGTTTGGTGATGTCCGGAAATGCTAGAATTGGCGCTTCAAGGAATGTCCATAAAGTTAGCGTCGTATTCGTATTCGGATTCAAATTCGAGTAATGATTTCGCTCAAAATTGGCATACAGATAGCCCATGGCACGCTGAGTTCGAAAATGGTGACCTTTTTTTCCTAGGTCAAACCGTTTGACCTTGAGAGGTCAAAATACTGCGTACCCTGTAGAATCTTTGTTTATGGTCCGATTTGAAAAATTCGACCACCAGTGTGTTGGTCTCATCCAGAAGCAGTAGCACATTAAAAAAAATCCGAGGTCAAGGTCATAGGTCAAGGTCAAGGTCACTTTAAAAATCGCCGTACCCTATAAAATCTTTATTTTTGGAGCTATCGGAAAATTTTGGCCACCACTGTGTTCGTCTCATCGAGAAGCAGTAGCACATTCGAAGAAATCCGAGGTCAAGGTCATAGGTCAAGGTCAAGGTCACTTTAAACGTTAATTTTAGTCCCCGTACCCTGTAGAATCTTTGTTTATGGTCCGATTTAAAAATTTCGGCCACCACTGTGTTCGTCTCATCGAGAAGCAGTAGCACATTCGAAAAAATCCGAGATCAAGGTCATAGGTCAAGGTCAAGGTCACTTTAAACGTTAATTTTAGTCCCCGTACCCTGTAGAATCTTTGTTTATGGTCCGATTTGAAAATTTCGGCCACCACTGTGTTCGTCTCATCCAGAAGCAGTAGCACATTTGAAAAAATCCGAGGTCAAGGTCATAGGTCAAGGTCAAGGTCACTTTAAACGTTAATTTTAGTCCCCGTACCCTGTAGAATCTTTGTTTATGGTCCGATTTAAAAATTTCGGCCACCACTGTGTTCGTCTCATCGGGAAGCAGTAGCACATTCGAAGAAATCCGAGGTCAAGGTCATAGGTCAAGGTCAAGGTCACTTTAAACGTTAATTTTAGTCCCCGTACCCTGTAGAATCTTTGTTTATCGTCCGATCTGAAAATTTCGGCCACCACTGTGTTCGTCTCATCGAGAAGCAGTAGCACATTTGAAAAAATCCGAGGTCAAGGTCATAGGTCAAGGTCAAGGTCACTTTAAACGTTAATTTTAGACCCCGTACCCTGTAGAATCTTTGTTTATGGTCCGATTTGAAAATTTCGGCCACCACTGTGTTTGTCTCATCGAGAAGCAGTAGCACATTTGAAAAAAAATCCGAGGTCAAGGTCATAGGTCAAGGTCAAGGTCACTTTAAACGTTAATTTTAGTCCCCGTACCCTGTAGAATCTTTGTTTATGGTCCGATTTGAAAATTTCGGCCACCACTGTGTTCGTCTCATCGAGAAGCAGTAGCACATTGGAAGAAATCCGAGGTCAAGGTCATAGGTCAAGGTCAAGGACACTTTAAACGTTAATTTTAGTCCCCGTACCCTGTAGAATCTTTGTTTATCGTCCGATCTGAAAATTTCGGCCACCACTGTGTTCGTCTCATCGAGAAGCAGTAGCACATTTGAAAAAATCCGAGGTCAAGGTCATAGGTCAAGGTCAAGGTCACTTTAAACGTTAATTTTAGTCCCCGTACCCTGTAGAATCTTTGTTTATGGTCCGATTTGAAAATTTCGGCCACCACTGTGTTCGTCTCATGGAGAAGCAGTAGCACATTCGAAAAAATCCGAGGTCAAGGTCATAGGTCAAGGTCAAGGTCACTTTAAACGTTAATTTTAGTCCCCGTACCCTGTAGAATCTTTGTTTATGGTCCGATTTAAAAATTTCGGCCACCACTGTGTTCGTCTCATCAAGAAGCAGTAGCACATTCGAAAAAAATCCGAGGTCAAGGTCATAGGTCAAGGTCAAGGTCACTTTAAACGTTAATTTTAGTCCCCGTACCCTGTAGAATCTTTGTTTATGGTCCGATTTGAAAATTTCGGCCACCACTGTGTTCGTCTCATCGAGAAGCAGTAGCACATTTGAAGAAGTCCAAGGTCAAGGTCATAGGTCAAGGTCAAGGTCACTTTAAACGTTAATTTTAGTCCCCGTACCCTGTAGAATCTTTGTTTATCGTCCGATCTGAAAATTTCGGCCACCACTGTGTTCGTCTCATCAAGAAGCAGTAGCACATTTGAAAAAATCCGAGGTCAAGGTCATAGGTCAAGGTCAAGGTCACTTTAAACGTTAATTTTAGTCCCCGTACCCTGTAGAATCTTTGTTTATGGTCCGATTTGAAAATTTCGGCCACCACTGTGTTCGTCTCATCGAGAAGCAGTAGCACATTCGAAAAAATCCGAGGTCAAGGTCATAGGTCAAGGTCAAGGTCACTTTAAACGTTAATTTTAGTCCCCGTACCCTGTAGAATCTTTGTTTATGGTCCGATTTAAAAATTTCGGCCACCACTGTGTTTGTCTCATCAAGAAGCAGTAGCACATTGGAAAAAAATCCGAGGTCAAGGTCATAGGTCAAGGTCAAGGTCACTTTAAACGTTAATTTTAGTCCCCGTACCCTGTAGAATCTTTGTTTATGGTCCGATTTGAAAATTTCGGCCACCACTGTGTTCGTCTCATCGAGAAGCAGTAGCACATTTGAGGAAATCCAAGGTCAAGGTCATAGGTCAAGGTCAAGGTCACTTTAAACGTTAATTTTAGTCCCCGTACCCTGTAGAATCTTTGTTTATGGTCCGATTTGAAAATTTCGGCCACCACTGTGTTCGTCTCATCGAGAAGCAGTAGCACATTCGAAAAAATCCGAGGTCAAGGTCATAGGTCAAGGTCAAGGTCACTTTAAAAGTTAATTTTAGTCCCCGTACCCTGTAGAATCTTTGTTTATGGTCCGATTTGAAAATTTCGGCCACCACTGTGTTCGTCTTATCGAGAAGCAGTAGCACATTTGAAAAAATCCGAGGTCAAGGTCATAGGTCAAGGTCAAGGTCACTTTAAACGTTAATTTTAGTCCCCGTACCCTGTAGAATCTTTGTTTATGGTCCGATTTAAAAAATTTCGGCCACCACTGTGTTCGTCTCATCGAGAAGCAGTAGCACATTTGAAGAAATCCAAGGTCAAGGTCATAGGTCAAGGTCAAGGTCACTTTAAACGTTAATTTTAGTCCCCGTACCCTGTAGAATCTTTGTTTATGGTCTGATTTGAAAATTTCGGCCACCACTGTGTTCGTCTCATCGAGAAGCAGTAGCACATTCGAAAAAATCCGAGGTCAAGGTCATAGGCCAAGGTCAAGGTTACTTTAAACGTTAATTTTAGTCCCCGTACCCTGTAGAATCTTTGTTTATGGTCCGATTTGAAAATTTCGGCCACCACTGTGTTCGTCTCATCGAGAAGCAGTAGCACATTTGAAAAAAATCCGAGGTCAAGGTCATAGGTCAAGGTCAAGGTCACTTTAAACGTTAATTTTAGTCCCCGTACCCTGTAGAATCTTTGTTTATGGTCCGATTTAAAAAATTCGGCCACCACTGTGTTCGTCTCATCGAGAAGCAGTAGCACATTCAAAAAAATCCGAGGTCAAGGTCATAGGTCAAGGTCAAGGTCACTTTAAACGTTAATTTTAGTCCCCGTACCCTGTAGAATCTTTGTTTATGGTCCGATTTGAAAATTTCGGCCACCACTGTGTTCGTCTCATCGAGAAGCAGTAGCACATTTGAAAAAAATCCGAGGTCAAGGTCATAGGTCAAGGTCAAGGTCACTTTAAACGTTAATTTTAGTCCCCGTACCCTGTAGAATCTTTGTTTATGGTCCGATTTGAAAATTTCGGCCACCACTGTGTTCGTCTCATCGAGAAGCAGTAGCACATTTGAAAAAATCCGAGGTCAAGGTCATAGGTCAAGGTCAAGGTCACTTTAAACGTTAATTTTAGTCCCCGTACCCTGTAGAATCTTTGTTTATGGTCCGATTTGAAAATTTCGGCCACCACTGTGTTCGTCTCATCGAGAAGCAGTAGCACATTCGAAAAAATCCGAGGTCAAAGTCATAGGTCAAGGTCAAGGTCACTTTAAACGTTAATTTTAGTCCCCGTACCCTGTAGAATCTTTGTTTATGGTCCGATTTAAAATTTCGGCCACCACTGTGTTCGTCTCATCGAGAAGCAGTAGCACATTCGAAAAAATCCGAGGTCAAGGTCATAGGTCAAGGTCAAGGTCACTTTAAATGTTAATTTTACTCCCCGTACCCTATAAAATCTTCATTTTTGGAGCTATCGGAAAATTTCGGCCATCACTGTGTTCGTCTCATCGAGAAGCAGTAGCACATTCGAAAAAATCCGAGGTCAAGGTCATAGGTCAAGGTCAAGGTCACTTTAAACGTTAATTTTAGTCCCCGTACCCTGTAGAATCTTTGTTTATGGTCCGATTTGAAAATTTCGGCCACCACCGTGTTCGTCTCATCGAGAAGCAGTAGCACATTCGAAAAAATCCGAGGTCAAGGTCATAGGTCAAGGTCAAGGTCACTTTAAACGTTAATTTTAGTCCCCGTACCCTGTAGAATCTTTGTTTATGGTGCGATTTAAAAATTTCGGCCACCACTGTGTTTGTCTCATCGAGAAGCAGTAGCACATTCGAAAAAATCAGAGGTCAAGGTCATAGGTCAAGGTCAAGGTCACTTTAAACGTTAATTTTAGTCCCCGTACCCTGTAGAATCTTTGTTTATGGTCCGATTTGAAAATTTCGGCCACCACTGTGTTCGTCTCATCGAGAAGCAGTAGCACATTCGAAAAAATCCGAGGTCAAGGTCATAGGTCAAGGTCAAGGTCACTTTAAACGTTAATTTTAGTCCCCGTACCCTGTAGAATCTTTGTTTATGGTCCGATTTGAAAATTTCGGCCACCACTGTGTTCGTCTCATCGAGAAGCAGTAGCACAATTGAAAAAATCCGAGGTCAAGGTCATAGGTCAAGGTCAAGGTCACTTTAAACGTTAATTTTAGTCCCCGTACCCTGTAGAATCTTTGTTTATGGTCCGATTTGAAAATTTCGGCCACCACTGTCTTCGTCTCATCGAGAAGCAGTAGCACATTCAAAAAATCCGAGGTCAAGGTCATAGGTCAAGGTCAAGGTCACTTTAAACGTTAATTTTAGTCCCCGTACCCTGTAGAATCTTTGTTTATGGTCAGATTTGAAAATTTCGGCCACCACTGTGTTCGTCTCATCGAGAAGCAGTAGCACATTCGAAAAAATCCGAGTTCAATGTCATAGGTCAAGGTCAAGGTCACTTTAAACGTTAATTTTGGTCCCCGTACCCTGTAGAATCTTTGTTTATGGTCCGATTTGAAAATTTCGGCCACCACTGTGTTCGTCTCATCGAGAAGCAGTAGCACATTTGAAAAAATCCGAGGTCAAGGTCATAGGTCAAGGTCAAGGTATTTTTAAACGTTAATTTTTGTCCCCGTACCCTGTAGAATCTTTGTTTATGGTCCGATTTGAAAATTTCGGCCACCACTGTGTTCGTCTCATCGAGAAGCAGTAGCACATTCGAAAAAGTCCGAGGTCAAGGTCATAGGTCAAGGTCAAGGTCACTTTAAACGTTAATTTTAGTCCCCGTACCCTGTAGAATCTTTGTTTATGGTCCGATTTGAAAATTTCGGCCACCACTGTGTTCGTCTCATCGAGAAGCAGTAGCACATTTGAAAAAATCCGAGGTCAAGGTCATAGGTCAAGGTCAAGGTCACTTTAAACGTTAATTTTAGTCCCCGTACCCTGTAGAATCTTTGTTTATGGTCCGATTTGAAAATTTCGGCCACCACTGTGTTCGTCTCATCGAGAAGCAGTAGCACATTTGAAAAAATCCGAGGTCAAGGTCATAGGTCAAGGTCAAGGTCACTTTAAACGTTAATTTTAGTCCCCGTACCCTGTAGAATCTTTGTTTATGGTCCGATTTGAAAATTTCGGCCACCACTGTGTTCGTCTCATCGAGAAGCAGTAGCACATTTGAAAAAATCCGAGGTCAAGGTCATAGGTCAAGGTCAAGGTCACTTTAAACGTTAATTTTAGTCCCCGTACCCTGTAGAATCTTTGTTTATGGTCCGATTTAAAAATTTCGGCCACCACTGTGTTCGTCTCATCGAGAAGCAGTAGCACATTCGAAAAAATCCGAGGTCAAGGTCATAGGTCAAGGTCAAGGTCACTTTAAACGTTAATTTTAGTCCCCGTACCCTATAAAATCTTCATTTTTGGAGCTATCGGAAAATTTCGGCCATCACTGTGTTCGTCTCATCGAGAAGCAGTAGCACATTTGAAAAAATCCGAGGTCAAGGTCATAGGTCAAGGTCAAGGTCACTTTAAACGTTAATTTTAGTCCCCGTACCCTGTAGAATCTTTGTTTATGGTCCGATTTGAAAATTTCGGCCACCACCGTGTTCGTCTCATCGAGAAGCAGTAGCACATTCGAAAAAATCCGAGGTCAAGGTCATAGGTCAAGGTCAAGGTCACTTTAAACGTTAATTTTAGTCCCCGTACCCTGTAGAATCTTTGTTTATGGTCCGATTTAAAAATTTCGGCCACCACTGTGTTTGTCTCATCGAGAAGCAGTAGCACATTCGAAAAAATCAGAGGTCAAGGTCATAGGTCAAGGTCAAGGTCACTTTAAACGTTAATTTTAGTCCCCGTACCCTGTAGAATCTTTGTTTATGGTCCGATTTGAAAATTTCGGCCACCACTGTGTTCGTCTCATCGAGAAGCAGTAGCACATTTGAAAAAATCCGAGGTCAAGGTCATAGGTCAAGGTCAAGGTCACTTTAAACGTTAATTTTAGACCCCGTACCCTGTAGAATCTTTGTTTATGGTCCCATTTAAAAATTTCGGCCACCACTGTGTTTGTCTCATCGAGAAGCAGTAGCACATTCGAAAAAATCCGAGGTCAAGGTCAAGGTCATAGGTACGGGGACTAAAATTAACGTTTAAAGTGACCTTGACCTTGACCTATGACCTTGACCTCGGATTTTTTCAAATGTGCTACTGCTTCTCGATGAGACGAACACAGTGGTTGCCGAAATTTTTAATCGGACCATAAACAAAGATTCTACAGGGTACGTGGACTAAAATTAACGTTTAAAGTGACCTTGACCTTGACCTATGACCTTGACCTCGGATTTTTTCGAATGTGCTACTGCGTCTCGATGAGACGAACACAGTGGTGGCCGAAATTTTTAAATCGGACCATAAACAAAGATTCTACAGGGTACGGGGACTAAAATTAAAGTTTAAAGTGACCTTGACCTTGACCTATGACCTTGACCTCGGATTTTTTCGAATGTGCTACTGCTTCTCGATGAGACGAACACAGTGGTGGCCGAAATTTTCAAATCGGACCATAAACAAAGATTCTACAGGGTACGGGGACTAAAATTAACGTTTAAAGTGACCTTGACCTTGATCTATGACCTTGACCTCGGATTTTTTCGAATGTGCTACTGCTTCTCGATGAGACGAACACAGTGATGGCCGAAATTTTCCGATAGCTCCAAAAATGAAGATTTTATAGGGTACGGGGACTAAAATTAACGTTTAAAGTGACCTTGACCTTGACCTATGACCTTGTATTCGGATTTTTTCAAATGTGCTACTGCTTCTCGATGAGACGAACACAGTGGTGGCCGAAATTTTCCGATAGCTCCAAAAATAAAGATTTTATAGGGTACGGCGATTTTTAAAGTGACCTTGACCTTGACCTATGACCTTGACCTCGGATTTTTTTTAAATGTGCTACTGCTTCTCGATGAGACGAACACACTGGTGGTCGAATTTTTCAAATCGAACCATAAACAAAGATTCTACAGGGTACGCAGTATTTTGACCTCTCAAGGTCAAACGGTTTGACCTAGGAAAAAAAGGTGACCATTTTCGAACTCAGCGTGCCATGGGCTATCTGTATGCCAATTTTGAGCGAAATCATTACTCGAATTTGAATCCGAATTTTAACGTTTAAAGTGACCTTGACCTTGACCTATGACCTTGACCTCGGATTTTATCGAATGTGCTACTGCTTCTCGATGAGACGAACACAGTGATGGCCGAAATTTTCAAATCGGACCATAAAAAAAGATTCTACAGGGTACGGGGACTAAAATTAACGTTTAAAGTGACCTTGACCTTGACCTATGACCTTGACCTCGGATTTTTTCGAATGTGCTACTGCTTCTCGATGAGACGAACACAGTGGTGGCCGAAATTTTTAAATCGGACCATAAACAAAGATTCTACAGGGTACGGGGACTAAAATTAACGTTTAAAGTGACCTTGACCTTGACCTATGACCTTGACCTCGGATTTTTTCAAATGTGCTACTGCTTCTCGATGAGACGAACACAGTGGTGGCCGAAATTTTCAGATCGGACGATAAACAAAGATTCTACAGGGTACGGGGACTAAAATTAACGTTTAAAGTGACCTTGACCTTGACCTATGACCTTGACCTCGGATTTTTTTCGATTGTGCTACTGCTTCTCGATGAGACGAACACAGTGGTGGCCGAAATTTTCAAATCGGACCATAAACAAAGATTCTACAGGGTACGGGGACTAAAATTAACGTTTAAAGTGACCTTGACCTTGACCTATGACCTTGACCTCGGATTTTTTCAAATGTGCTACTGCTTCTCGATGAGACGAACACAGTGGTGGCCGAAATTTTCAGATCGGACGATAAACAAAGATTCTACAGGGTACGGGTACTAAAATTAACGTTTAAAGTGACCTTGACTTTGACCTATGACCTTGACCTCGGATTTTTTCAAATGTGCTACTGCTTCTCGATGAGACGAACACAGTGGTGGCCGAAATTTTTAAATCGGACCATAAACGAAGATTCTACAGGGTACGGGGACTAAAATTAACGTTTAAAGTGACCTTGACCTTGACCTATGACCTTGACCTCGGATTTTTTCGAATGTGCTACTGCTTCTCGATGAGACGAACACAGTGGTGGCCGAAATTTTTAGATCGGACGATAAACAAAGATTCTACAGGGTACGGGGTCTAAAATTAACGTTTAAAGTGACCTTGACCTTGACCTATGACCTTGACCTCAGATTTTTTTCAAATGTGCTACTGCTTCTCGATGAGACGAACACAGTGGTGGCCGAAATGTTTAAATCGGACCATAAACAAAGATTCTACAGGGTACGGGGACTAAAATTAACGTTTAAAGTGACCTTGACCTTGACCTATGACCTTGACCTCGGATTTTTTCAAATGTGCTACTGCTTCTCGATGAGACGAACACAGTGGTGGCCGAAATTTTCAAATCGGACCATAAACAAAGATTCTACAGGGTACGGGGACTAAAATTAACGTTTAAAGTGACCTTGACCTTGACCTATGACCTTGACCTCGGATTTTTTCAAATGTGCTATTGCTTCTCGATGAGACGAACACAGTGGTGGCCGAAATTTTCAGATCGGACGATAAACAAAGATTCTACAGGGTACGGGGACTAAAATTAACGTTTAAAGTGACCTTGACCTTGACCTATGACCTTGACCTCGGATTTTTTCGAATGTGCTACTGCTTCTCGATGAGTCGAACACAGTGGTGGCCGAAATTTTTAAATCGGACCATAAACAAAGATTCTACAGGGTACGGGGACTAAAATTAACGTTTAAAGTGACCTTGACCTTGACCTATGACCTTGACATCTAATTTTTTCGAATGTGCTACTGCTTCTCGATGAGACGAACACAGTGGTGGCCGAAATTTTCAAATCGGACCATAAACAAAGATTCTACAGGGTACGGGGACTAAAATTAACGTTTAAAGTGACCTTGACCTTGACCTATGACCTTGACCTCGGATTTTTTCGAATGTGCTACTGCGTCTCGATGAGACGAACACAGTGGTGGCCGAAATTTTGAAATTGGACCATAAACAAAGATTCTACAGGGTACGGGGACTAAAATTAACGTTTAAAGTGACCTTGACCTTGACCTATGACCTTGACCTCGGATTTTTTTCGATTGTGCTACTGCTTCTCGATGAGACGAACACAGTGGTGGCCGAAATTTTCAAATCGGACCATAAACAAAGATTCTACAGGGTACGGGGACTAAAATTAACGTTTAAAGTGACCTTGACCTTGACCTATGACCTTGACCTCGGATTTTTTCAAATGTGCTACTGCTTCTCGATGAGACGAACACAGTGGTGGCCGAAATTTTCAGATCGGACGATAAACAAAGATTCTACAGGGTACGGGTACTAAAATTAACGTTTAAAGTGACCTTGACTTTGACCTATGACCTTGACCTCGGATTTTTTCAAATGTGCTACTGCTTCTCGATGAGACGAACACAGTGGTGGCCGAAATTTTTAAATCGGACCATAAACGAAGATTCTACAGGGTACGGGGACTAAAATTAACGTTTAAAGTGACCTTGACCTTGACCTATGACCTTGACCTCGGATTTTTTCGAATGTGCTACTGCTTCTCGATGAGACGAACACAGTGGTGGCCGAAATTTTCAGATCGGACGATAAACAAAGATTCTACAGGGTACGGGGTCTAAAATTAACGTTTAAAGTGACCTTGACCTTGACCTATGACCTTGACCTCAGATTTTTTTCAAATGTGCTACTGCTTCTCGATGAGACGAACACAGTGGTGGCCGAAATGTTTAAATCGGACCATAAACAAAGATTCTACAGGGTACGGGGACTAAAATTAACGTTTAAAGTGACCTTGACCTTGACCTATGACCTTGACCTCGGATTTTTTCAAATGTGCTACTGCTTCTCGATGAGACGAACACAGTGGTGGCCGAAATTTTCAAATCGGACCATAAACAAAGATTCTACAGGGTACGGGGACTAAAATTAACGTTTAAAGTGACCTTGACCTTGACCTATGACCTTGACCTCGGATTTTTTCAAATGTGCTATTGCTTCTCGATGAGACGAACACAGTGGTGGCCGAAATTTTCAGATCGGACGATAAACAAAGATTCTACAGGGTACGGGGACTAAAATTAACGTTTAAAGTGACCTTGACCTTGACCTATGACCTTGACCTCGGATTTTTTCGAATGTGCTACTGCTTCTCGATGAGTCGAACACAGTGGTGGCCGAAATTTTTAAATCGGACCATAAACAAAGATTCTACAGGGTACGGGGACTAAAATTAACGTTTAAAGTGACCTTGACCTTGACCTATGACCTTGACATCTAATTTTTTCGAATGTGCTACTGCTTCTCGATGAGACGAACACAGTGGTGGCCGAAATTTTCAAATCGGACCATAAACAAAGATTCTACAGGGTACGGGGACTAAAATTAACGTTTAAAGTGACCTTGACCTTGACCTATGACATTGACCTCGGATTTTTTCGAATGTGCTACTGCTTCTCGATGAGACGAACACAGTGGTGGCCGAAATTTTGAAATTGGACCATAAACAAAGATTCTACAGGGTACGGGGACTAAAATTAACGTTTAAAGTGACCTTGACCTTGACCTATGACCTTGACCTCGGATTTTTTTGAATGTGTTACTGCTTCTCGATGAGACGAACACAGTGGTGGCCGAAATTTTCCGATAGCTCCAAAAATGAAGATTTTATAGGGTACGGCGATTTTTAAAGTGACCTTGACCTTGACCTATGACCTTGACCTCGGATTTTTTTGAATGTGCTACTGCTTCTGGATGAGACCAACACACTGGTGGTCGAATTTTTCAAATCGGACCATAAACAAAGATTCTACAGGGTACGCAGTATTTTGACCTCTCAAGGTCAAACGGTTTGACCTAGGAAAAAAAGGTCACCATTTTCGAACTCAGCGTGCCATGGGCTATCTGTATGCCAATTTTGAGCGAAATCATTACTCGAATTTGAATCCGAATACGAATACGACGCTAACTTTATGGACATCTTCAAGGAGCGCTTGCTTGAGCGAGTCAAAAGCAGTTTGGGCTCTGGTATTAACTGGATAATTCGCCAGCTGACGCCGTATGGTGGCGCTAGTGGAGCAGCACCATATGACGTCAGCAGAAAACACCGTGAGCAGCTATGAAATGGGAGCGAGCACCACGGAAATATCGAAAGGTGATGGACATGTACTGACTTTGGTCATTCAAGTACCACCAACACCATACAAAAACCATATAATATCATCAAGACTGATTCTGGAATTGATTCGTTCGGGTATTTAAAACACATAAAAAATGTTTGTTACCAAATTCTGAAACAGTATAAGGATATTTTTGTTCCTTACTTTTACCTTGTGGAGTACTTTTACAATACCTTTTACTTGCTTTCTAGTGCGCCCATCACTATCTTAAAATCTGGATTGCAACGCTGTAGGAAAACTTTTTTTCATTTGTCATTTCTTCCACTTTTGAGCAGTGATAATTTATTTGGTTTTATACATTAAATAATGAAGACGGCTCCTAACTTTTTAGGGATCTGCAGTGGCCCAGAGAGCAAAATCAGATATTTTCTAGAAACTTGAGGCCACTATTTTCTTATATGCTAGATAATATACAAATGTTGACATGTAAAGAATGACACACGTGTATAATTCTGCAGATTTATAACTGTTCAAAGTATTTAAAATTTTTCAAGAACCTTTTTAAAATCTTCCATAATGACTTCTTTCAATACAAGGTGGAAGCAATTTCAGTTAACAATAAAGCAGCACAAGGCAGTACCTTGAGCTGTGATGATCCATAACCAATCGGCACCTGCAATTTGATTGATCTTCGAGATGTAGCCTGCCTCTGTTCCCTGACTTTCCCTTTTCGTTGTACCGGGTGAAGTGAATATTCTGTGAATATTCTTCTGACAGTCAGTTTTGAGTTTTTAGTCCTACATTATGTTGTCAATCAGATTTAATTGGTTCAAAAACCGTCGTAGTCCGTCTCATTCGCAGTCTACATCTCCACATGCGCACCCATACCTACATGCTCAAAATTTTCACTACGTATGTACTATGTACCCTGCAGCGTACCCTGATGAAAAATGTTTTGTTGAAATCAGAGACACTTCCCAAGGTAGGCCATAGTCCATGGCCATATATTTAAGTCAAAACAGATGAAACAGATAAACACAATTCCAATCATCAAGTCAACCAGCATCGACAATCTGTACATAAGTTCTAAACCTATTGCAAGACTACTTTGTATTCAAACTTTGTAATGCAGAAGGGTGGAAGCTGCATGGAATTATGCGACAATTTCAGCGTGCATCCACGCTCGAAAGAGCGGGGTTAATTGTAACAATGTCAATACCATAACAATAACTTAATCGTAGGTGTTGTGATTCGGTTGTCTCTTGTCTGTGCTGGCCATTGCGCGGGCGGTCCAGCGGCGCAACTCGGCTTCGCCGCCGTGGCGCGCTGGCAGTTGCTTCTTCTTCTTCTTCTGCATCCCACCGCCAACCCGCTCAGGGGGGCGGCGGCGCAGGCGGGTCGAGCGGCGGCTCGGTCCGCCCAACATCCTCGATGAAGGTGACGACCTTCGTCGCCGGGCCGCCGAGGACGTCGACCAGGCGAGGGTCGACACCCCAGCGGCGGCGGCGGGCCGCCTCATAGGCCGGACAATCGGTCAGTAGGTGCGCCGCGCTGTCGGGCTCCCCGCACGCGGGGCATTCGTCGTCGGCTGCCGGGCCAATCTTGTGGAGCGTGTCACGGGTCAGCGGTGATGTGCCGGTCCTCAGCTGGGACAGCGTCACCGAACCCCAGCGCGCCAGGGAGTCGTGGCCAGGCGTGGGGTCCGGGTGCGGGTGGGCAGCGGTTGCCCTCTGTCGCGACAGCTCCCGGACATGGCGCGCGACGGCGGCCCGCGCACTCGACAGATCGATCGGTGCGCTGTCTTGGTCGCCCGCCGTGGCCTCGCCAGCCAGGCGGTCGGCGGTTTCGTTGCCGTCCAGCCCGGCATGGCCTGGCACCCACAGGAGCACCGTCTCGGTGCCGTTCTCGGCGAGGATGCTCAGCACTCAGCAGCCTCCACACCTCGGCGGCCAGGGCCATGGTCTGGTTAGCTGGGCCGCGGCCGAGTAGTTGGAGCCTAGACCTTGAGTCGGTGAGGAGGCGGACCGACTTGGTCGATGCCAACTCCCCGTCCTCCAGGCCGGCCACAGCCGCGAACGCCTCGCGCATGGCGGTCAGTTCTGCTCTTAGGCTGGAGCAGACCGCCCCTGCAGGAGCGCGCACGGTCTCTTCTTTGCTGAGGTGGTGGAACTGGATCAGCGCGCCTGCGCCGCCCTGTTCCGTCCCGCCGCGAGCCGAGCCGTCCGACCAGATAGTGACGTCCGGGTGCGGGAGCTCTGCAATGGCTCGCAGGGCAGCTTCCCTGCGGACTGCAGGCGGGTCCGACCGGCGGGTGGCCACGGGCAGGTCCACCCTGAAGGTGATGCCGCCGCGGTGGCCCAGCCATGGCGGGTCGCAGCTGTAGAACGCCGAACCTGTAACACAATAGAATTGCAATTGTAACAAAGACCTGCATGGTCAGCAAACATCTGCAGTGACTGTCATCCCAAGTTGGTATGAACTGGAACAAAGTTGGGTCATGGTAGCAGACGTAGCACAAGCTAGTGATATGCCATACCGTAGGACTAGGTCGTAGGTTGTAAATTTTAGGTTTAAGGCTGTAGGTTGTAGGTCAGGTTAGGTAAGGTTTGGTTAGAAAGACCCATTCTCGTGCATCGGGCAGCTTGTGCTACATCTACCTTACCAATACCCAATTTGAATTCCCAAAATTGATGGCAAACAGGCTTTTTGTATAACAAGTGTGGTTAATTGTTCTAATCCCCGCTGCAATGTGAGGGTATCTGCTTTTCTACAATCACAATATTTGAATTCATATAGGTAGGCGTTTGCATGTTCAGAAAATGATACAAAATATGACACAATTATAGCTGCAACTGGATAGTGGATACCGACCTCAACTAAAAGTTTCTGCAGCCTTATAACCTAACAAATGACTAAATTGCCAAAATAAATCCCTTAGTACAATAGCTTGACTCTAAAATAACAGAACTTTTGCATGCAGACCCTGAAATGGAGGGTTTATGAAAAGTAACAAAAATAAGCATTCACTAATATCAATATGTTGTTATAAATTTCATATGTAGCATAAGCGCCAATACTGCCTTCATTTACAATTTTGCTACTGTTTTCCACTCACAAACGCTGCCCTCCGTGGACAGCAGCAGCAGCAGTGAAACGTCACCCGTGGTGTGACATCATCACCCATGACGTAATGGAAATCCAGTTGTTACCAAGGCCCAGCAGTTTGTGCTTCGCTTGACCATTTGAAACGAGCGTTTTTCTTGGTGAGGGCCGTCAGGGGTTTCGCGATTTTACTGAAATTCGGTACATACTTGCGGTAATATGATGTCATGCCTAGAAAACTGCGTACTTCTCGAATATTTTCTGGGGGCTTCATATTCTTCACTGCAGACACTTTCTCTGCGTCTACTGAAATACCCTCATCTGAAATGATGTGCCCTAGATAATTGAGATGTTTTTTGACAAATTCACATTTCGAAATTTTTAATTTGAGGTTTGCTTTTCGTAGGCGGTCTAGGACTTCTTGCAAATGTCTAATATGATCCTCAAACGTTTCACTGAACACAATGATGTCATCTACGAATGCTAGGGCAAATTCACGCACATCTCCTAAAACAGCATTCACACAATTTTGGAAAATCCCAGGGGCACCCGCCGTCCCAAATGGCATGGAATTGTATTCATACACGCCCGAGGAAGTTCCAAAAGCTGTCTTTTCTTTGTCCTCCTCTTTGATAGGAATTTGCCAAAATCCTTGTTTCATGTCGAGGCACGTACGGAACTGTGATTTTCCCAGTGCGTAAAAGATATCTTCAGCTGACGGCATGCTAGCTGCCGGTCGAACAGTAATAGCATTGACCTTCCTAAAGTCTACACAAAGTCTCATTGACCCATCTTTCTTTGGGACCATGATAACTGGCGACAGCCATGGTGAGTTGCTGCGCCTTATCACCTTTGCTTTAAGCATTTCTTGGATTTGTTCCTCTAGAATATTCTGATGCGCTAAAGGCTGACGTCTGGGCTTTTGATAACAAGGATGATGATCCTGAGTGTTGATTGTCATCTCTGTTACGTTTGTTGTTGTTAGTTCAGCATCCTTTTGTACAAAGACGTCCAAGTTCTTTTTCAGCAGTTCAATGATAGCTTCACGCTGTTCGGAGGGAACATGATCTAAATTAAACGTTGAAATGATATCCATCTCGTCCCTCTCTGTCTCCGATGCTTCAGCATCTACAGTTGAAACGTTTGGCTTTAATTCATCCTTGTTGACCATGGTCGCTGTTCCCAAAACCTGTCCTTTCTTGAAATGTACATGTCTACCCGTTTCGTTTGCAATCACCCATGGGATATGCTTGTTCTTCGATATTTTGACCAGTGCATTCGGCAACAAAACACCTGGTTCGTTCTCGAAACAGGGTGATGACGGCAGTTGTGAGACTACAAAATTTTCATCTGTATGTTTCTTTCTAGCGATAGAACATTTCACTTGTACCCCTGAACGTGGGAAGACGTCTACGTCCTCCGCTAGTCTCACGAGATTGACTTCCTTTTTGTTTTGTGGCGTTTTTCGTTTCAACGGAAACACAGAACTTCCCATCACAAGTATTTGTGAATCAAAGTCGATGATTGCTTTTCTCATGTTCAAGAAGTCGACACCCAGAATCATATCATGTTTGAAATCCTCAACGACAAGAAACTCATGGTACATTCTGACCTTGCCTAGTGTGATACGAATTTGCACTGCTTCTGAAATTTCTAAGGTATGGCCGGTAGCTGATCGCAGGGAAATGTTGGGCGACTTTGAGCATGGTTTCACTAATTTAGGATCACATAGTTCAAGGAATTCTTTGCTAACTAGAGAGAGTTGAGCACCAGTGTCCAAAAGTGTTCTAAACGGGTGGGAACCTATATGAATGTCTACATAAGGGCAATGTTCACTTACCTGAAGCACCTGTATGTGCTTCACCTGTTCCTCTGGGTGAGGTCCTTCTAGTTTTCCGGCTGCTGCTGCTGATGGGACTTTGCGTTTTCTGCATCTGCCCTACGTTTGCGACACGCTCGCTGGACGTGTCCAGCTATGCCGCAATAGAAGCATATGGGCCTGTTGTCTTTCGTCCACTGATACTGCTGTCGTGAAGGTCGGTTGTTAGGGGGACCACGGTTACCTTGACTTTGACCTTTGGATGACTGGAAGTGGGGTTGTCCGCTGTGATACCGCTGTGAAAACTGTGGATGGACCTGAAAACGCTGATCTTGAAACTGAGGCTGTTGCTGTGGGACTGGTGGCTGGTTCTGGGCGACTAGGACCTGACAAATATTGTTTAGAGTTTCAGTCACCTGGTTCAGTTGTTGTTGAATTTGGTCGTCCTTTGCTTTTTCTTTAATCAGTGCGTCGCAGTCCATTGGTTCAGAGCCCTGAGTGTTGTCCTTGAACAGCGAAACGTGCTCCCTTACCTGTTGTTCGTGATGAGCGTGTTTGTAGGCCTCTGCCAGAGTGCTAGGCATTTTTCTGGCAACATTTTCTTGGAGTCGGCGGTCGCGCAGTCCATTTATGAAAGCGTTGGTAAGGGTCTCGGTTACCTCTTTCTCGTTTATGCGATCAGCATAGGCCTGTTTTCCTAGGGTTCTGATCCTCTCGGCAAAGTCAGCTACAGATTCGTTTGTTTGTTGCAGGGCCGTCCTAATCTTTTGCTTTGATCTTATCACCGGGTTGAGGTGTACATACCTGTCTAGGATGACTTCTCTGAGCTGGGGCCATGTGGTAATCTGCGAGCTGTTTTCCATATAAAAGTCAAGGGCCATACCTTTCAGGGTCTGTGAGGCAACTAGGAGCGTTTGGGCGTCGTCATGGTCCAAGCGGGCACAAACATAGTCCATCATCTGTAACCATTTTGTTAGGGCATCGGCACTCGATCCGTCGAACGTTTTCTTTAAATCTATCATTTGTGCAATCTTTTGTCCTCTTTCCAAGTCACGTACTGATCTCGCAATTTCTGCTAGAATGTTGGGGTCCATGTTGACGTTAGAGTTAGAGTTACACGAATTTCCTAGTTTAATATTTAAAAGAGAACTTAACGGGTTTTCTTTGGTTTCTGGTGTGAGGTACTCACTTGATTTCGGCCGGCGTATTGACGTTTTATTCAACAGTCGCCCTCCTCCGGGTGGTCGAGTATCGGCTGCGGCAGTGCTAGCGGCAGGAGGCCTGTCGCTGGGATGATCTGTCGGCGGACCGATAGGTCGGCCCGCTGACGCCAGTGTCGTCGGTCTATGCGCCCGGCTCCTCTTGAGCCTCTTGTGCTAGGCGCGCTGATGCCTGATGGGGTTGTCGACACACGCGCTCGGCTCCTCTTGAGCCTCTTGTGCTAGGCGCGCTGATGGGGTTGACTCATGCGCACGGCTCCTCTTGAGCCTCTTGTGGCGCTGGTGTAGTCGTCGTCACTCGTTGGAAGGTGGCTGTGAGCCACCGGCGCCACCGGAAGGTGGTCGTGGGCAACTGGTGTTTCCAGAAGATGGTTAAAGTTGAACTCGGACGTGTTTTTAACCGGACCGATGCTGTAGTCGGACGCCTTTTGATGTGGTGTGGCTGGCTGAATGCACGCTTTTCAGCAGGTGTCTTGGCTGATCGGTTGATGCCGCTGCACACGATCGAGCTGCTGTTGAGTTGCGTCCAGGCTGGGTCCGAATAGAGTCCAGTTGGAGTCCAGACTGAGTCCAAGTAGAGTCCAGTTGGAGTTCGAGTTGAGTTCAATGTGGCCTCTGATGGAGTTGAGGCGTAGTCGTGTCTGACCTCTGATGGAAATGAGTACGAGGCAGAATCCAGATAGAGTTGAAACTGACCTCTGATGGAAATGAGGTAGAGTTCACTTCCAGTTGATTTCAGTCGAGTTGGTAGTTGAGACTGACCTTTTGTAGGGCTTTGAGCGGCAGAGATGTTCAGGAGAAGTTGAAGTCCGATCCGGGGCTGAGGCACCAATGTGACAACGCCGTTTGGTCGTGGTTGTCGTTCGTCGGTTCTCGGACTTCTTCCCCCGCCCCTCCCCTCAGACCCAGAGTGTCTTTGAGAAGAGGTGCGCGCGCTCCAGAGCCCCGAGGTGAACTGCCCTCCTCTGGTCCAGAGCCGAGGGTGTGCGTAGCCAGGCCGAGCCACTCGTTACTGGTTCAAACCGGTAGTGAGTGTCCTTTGCCCTGATACGCCCACTCCAGTTCTTTTCCATCCGGCGTTAGCACCCGAGCGGCCGGCGGCCACCGCACCTTCTGATTTATTGTACATCAACAGTCAAGCGGCGGCGCCCGGCGCTGGTGACGCATGCCGATGCGTCTGGATAATGTTAACACTGTCACACCGCGCGGCCGAGCCTGCACGGGCTCAGCTCCGGTCCCGGTCAGGTCGGGTCACGTCGGAGGAGCAGATGGGTGAACACCGTACCGTATAGGTATGATCAGAAAATAAAAATTTAAACCGGCTAGACGCTAGACGTTACAGTTGGTGCTCACTCAAGGATGTGAGTCCAGCACCAAATCGGGCGTACAACAGGCTGTACGCAGGCGAAGGCAGCGCCTGCAAGACAGTGTCTGGGTCATCGCCAGATATGCCGGCCCTTCGCTTGTAGGTCGTGAGCTGCTGCCTGAAGACCCCCAGCGCTGTGTCTGTTACAACACCATCTGGCGAGACCTCCAGTGTTGGTAACTTGGCCTTCTCAGGGGCGGCAGCAGCGGTTGGTGGGTGCGACGCTGTCTGATGCATTTGAAGGAGCTGGATGCCCACTGACCCGTCAAGCGCCGGAGTCTGGAACCCACAGTTGGGCCAGGGGCACTGCATCTGAACAGGAGTGGCCATAGCTGTAGTTGCAGGCTTGTCGGCTCGATCAGATAGCAAAACTTCAGTGGAGTTGCCTCATAGCTGAGTAAGCATTTCAAACATTCGAATTTGTTGTTTATTGAATGAGGCAACTCTCTGCAATAAACGAACAGACCATTATGTTGAGTGCACAGTAGGTACATACGGTCATGCTCAGGTAGAAAGGAGGCCCCTTTAAGGAGGAGGCCCTCTGTAGAAAGGAGGCCCCCGGGATTCCTCCGCCCCTCCCTTGGCCAAATCCTAGCTACGTGCCTGCTAGTAGCCCACCTTTCGACTATGAGGTATCAAATCAGCGTGGCAACTTGCTCCCTCTTTGCTCCCTCGGGTATCTAATTCCGGAATTCTTAAAAACAAGGAAAGTATATATCGAGTTCTCTTTCATACCTATTCAGTTATGTTTTAATGGTGATTAAAATATAGCAAATTTTTTAATTACATTTCATATAAGAAAACACGCAAAACAATGAAACAAAAATAACTACGGCAGATAATTACCTTCAGGTATCTAATTCCGACCAATCAGCACCTCAGTAGGATATGACGTCATACAAGAATGGTGGTGAAGGCCGTTTGCAGTCCCGGCCGGTAGGTCACGTGACCGCCGGGCGCCTCGGGTCACGCGGCGGTCGGGAGTCGGACGCGGGGCGTGGTCGCGGGCGGACGCGCGGGGCATCATGCTTTGCTTTGCTTGCTTTGTCAACTTCATATAACTTACTATCGCATTCGTGTGAAAGCCAAACACTGCTCAGTGCCCTTAGAAATTGAGTTTTGGAAAGCTCAAGTCCCTATAGCTCCTCAGGTCGGCAACAGTTGAAGCCTCATCTGAACCCATGTGAAAAAAAAACGAGGGTAAGGAACCTTGTGTTGCTTTTTCTTTTACCATCATAATTATCTCAAACCATCACAATTTTGAGTTGCCACATTGTCTGCTTCACTACATTCGTGTAAAACTTGGGTGAAGGCTGGTGGCTCAAATAAAGGTGAAGATATTTCTTTAAGTGCCTAATCCGTGAAATATCCCGGCTTTACAAATCTACACTTTTCATTTTCTCCACGATACATTTTTTAAAATTGTTTAAATTTAATCTACATTTGTTAAAATCGGGGCTTTGGTTTTGTGTAAACTAGATCATAAAGTTTACTATAGTTTTGTGTAACCTGATGGCTGAAGAAAATAGTAATTTTGCTAAAATGATGTGCGGAAATTTGTTGCTTTCCAAATCAAATTACTCATACCTATATTTCATTCAAAATTAGGAGGCATTATTACTGTTTTTTCTTGTAACATGAACTGAGTTTGGGTACGGTGCTCCGGAAACGTTGTGGAACTTTAAGCTAGCTAGAGCAGTTTCCATAAAAATTGTTTAGATAGTTGACATGGCTTGTTGACAACTCTTTTGCTGTTTCTAAAAAAGTGAAAAAAATATTTTCCTGCATTAAGCACACAAGGCATGTTATTCTCATAAGCTATTGAATGTGTGTGTTTTTTAAGCTGTTTTTTTAAGCTTTTAAGCTGTAACTTCAGTTACTTCACTTTAGAACATATTGCCCAGAATGCGTCACTGATCATGAGCTGGTATATCATATCATATGTAGCAAATACATAAATGAGAATAGTGTGTCATGAATTTTTGTGCATGCTTCTGGATCATCTGTAATTACATCAAAGGCTCGGCTCAAGAGTGTCCTGCCGACCAGCTTATGCCCAACCCTTTCTGTCCGCAGAACGTCGCCTGCGACTCCCGCACGCCGTTTGCCCCGGCCGTCCGTACTGGTCTTCGCGCTGCGAGCCGCGCTGGAGTTCGCGGCGGCGTCGTGGAGCTCCCATCGGGACGGCGTGTGATGCCCGCGTCGAGCTTATAAGCCGTGAGCTTCGATTGGCGGCTCACGCGGTCACCAGCTGTATGTACAGCCTCGGCCCCGACGACCCCGCTAATGGCCGAGACCGGCATACCCCCGGCATGGGTCCGCTGTCCGGCGCAGCGCTGGCCGCCCGCATGCTACTTTTGGCTGTATCGCTGCCCAGCGGGAGCGCGCTCCACGCTGCGGAAGAGGTACACGTTGCGACCCGACTGAGGACCGCAACCGGATGGTGACACGTCGGCCTCTGCGCCCTGGCCGGGGCAGGCGTGACCGACGTCCCAGTGGAGGAACGCCCAAACAAGACCAGCCCACCGTCGGAGCAGCATGGAAATATCATGTTCTGCCTGGACGTCGGACCCGGCGGCCGCAGTGCACCTGCACACGTGCGGAGAGGGGCGCTGGAGGCTACTCTGGGGCTTCTGCCATTCCGCGGCGCGACTGCTGGCAAAACGGCGGCGATTGAGGCGGTTGGGAACAGCTGCAGCAATGGTGATGGCGGTGATGGCGACATGGCGGTTTGGGACTTCATCTCAGCGCGGCCGCCGCCCAGGCGCCGCTGCGCCCGGCTGCTCAGCCACCTACCGGATGGCGGGTGGCCCTTACGGCCCTCACGCCCGTTCGGTCTGCGGCCACGTTCTGGGGTGGCGGTCGCGGGGTTAGCGGCGTTGGACTTCGTCCTTTATCCAGACTGCACCGTACCATCTGAACGGATAGATCTGCCAAGAAAGATGACATCCAAGGCGGCTATGAGGCGATCACAAAGCTTCAACAAGAGCTTCTCCTTTATGGGGCCGGCCGGCCGTTAAATAGCAACACCGGCTGCCGAGTGCCAACAGCTGCGTGCGCTGGCGCCGACGCGTTGTGGGCCGCGCTGCTGACGCCCAAGCTGCGATATCAACCATCTATGAATAAGTGGCAGCGGTGGCGGCTTGTCAGTTGGTAACGTGCCTTAACAGACGTTGCGAATAGCCCGCGTTGGAATCGCATGGTTGGCAACACAACGCAAGTAAAAATGGGCTTCCTTGATGAACCTACTTTTTAAGCATTGTAGCCTTTGTAATTTTGGATGTTTTGCTGTAGATATTATTTTCTACATATATACTATATAGGCACTCACGTGCTTTAAATCGCGCAATGCAATTGAACCATGGTAAAGACAATGATAATTGAACTGAGAGCTGACATGCCCCATGCTTTGTGTGTGTATGTGTGTGTGTTTTTTGTTGTTTTTTTTGGCGAGTCGATAAAAGTGGTTTTGGACACTGGATGAGTTTTTAGGGGTGTGGTGAGGGGGGATGTAATTCCACAGACCTTCTGTCAGATTCACTAATGCAGTAGGTCTGTGCGGTGTTTAGTTATCGGAGCATTCTTTGAAAGTCGTGAATAGGGCCACCGAGTACCTAAAGCCGTGATATTCCCCCACAAAAACTTCTTTTAAATAACCGGGGATAGGTACATGAGCAGAGTAAATGCTATTACGAACGCCTATCACAATGCTGAGCGAATAGGAAAATCCATAGATGGAGAATTGTGCCGCGTTACGGGTGCTCAGGCGCAGCCAATCCACCGTTACCCCAGCGGTGACCTTGACCCGCATCGTCTGTCTCGGCTCCAAAGCCAAACCGGCGTGGAATTGGGAGCGTTCGAGCACTCATGGTCCAGCGCAATTCTCCACCTAAATCCATTCCTGATACACATTTGCTTGCTGCTCATAGTCATGTAACCCCGGTAAATTCACCCAACTTTCATATTGGTCGCTCCATAGCAGGGCCTCGGCTAACATGTTAACTGGTGGGCCAAATGGCCCACCAGTGACTCGAAATGGCCCACCAGCCTCAAAGATTTGGCCCACCAGTAATTTTCCGAAAAATCTAAGTTTCCACATTTTTCACATTTCAAATTGAATTAGCAGATCTTATCGTACATTTTCAGGCTGTAAAGTACCCATCGGTGAAACATATTCTTGTGAAAAAAATTCAACCTATTATTTGCAATATCCTCTTGGGGTAAAAAGTGAACTATAGTGGACTAAGTGGACTAAGCCTCGGTCACACTTCACCGGATTGGACCAATGGACGAGAAACGGACGGCGTCCGGTGATGTCCGGGGGATGTCCGTTCGTTTCCGTTGGACGTCCGTTTCTCTTCCGTTCATATCCGTTCCATGTCCGGTGGTGTCCGGTGTGCTCAACCGGACACCACCGGACATGGAACGGATATTAACGGATGACAAACGGACGTCCAACGGAAACAAACGGACATCACCGGACGCTGACAGTTCTCGTCCGTTTCTCGTCCGTTGGTCCAATCCGGTGAAGTGTGACCGAGGCTTTAAATTTTATGCAATAATCGCGAAAGACGCCTGCCTCTGTCAATTACAGATAGTGTCGGCGGCTTCCAGCCGATCGAGGTCTGCGAGAGTTCTTGCAAGCTTTCCGATCGATCGAGTGGTTGCAGTCACATAAGCATCTGCCGCAGACCAGTCGGTTACAAGAAAAACTACGAATAAAGAACAGACCAGTTCAGACGGTCGGGGATAAGCCTGCGAGCGATCTCAGACGGCTCGCCGATAGACACGATATAAGCCAGAGTCAAACTAGAGGTAGTGTCGGCGACTTCCAGCCGATTGAAGTCTGCAAGCGATATTATGCGTCTTCAAGACCGGTATGATGCTTGCAGTCACACATCTGACCAGTTGGACGAATTTCGAACCGTTCACAGTCAGCGTTCCAAAAAATTTCTCATTTGGGCTGAAGATGACACTCAAGAATAAGAATGGATAATTTTCCACTCTCACATTTTGGGTGGCTCGAATTTTCCACTCAGACACCCAAGAGAAATCTGAAGTTTGGGACACTGTTCACCAGAAGTGAACGTGTACATAACTTAGTTTTTTTTTTAAAGAAAATATCAGGGTTGCGCAGTGCGCTTGGGCTTTTTTTTTAGTCAATTATTTTCCATGCGACACCAATAGGCTTAATGATCATTTTCAGAGATGTTGGGGTTGCTGCTACAACCCCCTTTTGGGGTTCCTGCTACAACCCACTTTATATATAAAGTTGCACTCGTGCTGTTCACAATTCCTCCCGATCCACCCAACAACGCCCGATCCCGTCCGACCGCTTCCGAATCTCCGACTAGTCGGCGAGCGATCCACTCACGGCCGTAAAGGCCGTACATACACTGCCGAATTTTGGCCACGACCCTGTCGCCGAATCACGTCGTGTAGGAAATCGGCGAACAGTTCGCCGACAGAGGCGAACAGTTCGCAGACCACTGGCGGATCCAGGGGGGGGGCATTAGGGGCATATGCCCCCCCCCGACAGGAGCCTGGGGAGGGCATTCAGTACAAGTATGCCCCCCCCCCCGTTCAGACTCACTTCTTACGCCTATAACGAGGAACTAAATAAAAATGGATTCGAAAGCCTTCCTACTACTTTTTGTAACTACTTTTGTGATCAGAGTCGTTTTAGTAACCTCAATTTAGTTGTCATTGCTTTATTTTGTCTAAAAAATATGTTGCTTCTTAGTTCTTACCACAGGGGAGCCATGCCGCTTCAACCATTTTGACCGTATTGTCTAACGATGGCACTCATATTGCGCAAACCAGGAATCGGCCGCCGCCTATGCTTGGGAATAGGGACGGTTAGAATATGATTTACCTGTATGGCCGCAGCCAGTGCAGCGTAACCGGGGGGGGGGGGGGGCACAAGGGGCGCGTGCCGCCTCATTAGATGCATGGTGCCCTATGGGCCCCAGAGGCCCTGCAGTGCCAATTGGCCGCTCAGGGTCCAAGCGTGTCTTATTTCGACTGAGATAAGACCCGCAGGACTCGTGAGAGCACCTCACGGAGTCACGGGTTCCTGAGTCGCCACACATCACACATCTCCATAAGGACCTCATTCCGGCTTCTGAGGGCCCTGTGCTGGCCTCTGAGTGACCTTGCTGACCTATTAAGCGTCAGCTCTAATTCGGGTCCTGGCCCATACCCGCATGGAACGGCTCCACACCAGTGTCTCTGAGGCCCCATAACGGCGCCTGTGAGGGTCTCACACCGGCGCCTTTGAGGGCCCAACACCGCCAATCTGAGGGATTAACACCAATATTTCTTAAGGCCCTACATCGGCGGCGGCTCTGAGGGACCCACACTGGCGCCTCTGAAGGTCTTACACAGGCGCATCTGACGGCTACCTATACCTGCAACTCTGTGGACCCCACACTGGTGACTCTGAGGGCTCCCAGTAACGCCTGAGAGTACCACGCCGGTCTCCAGGATCCCACAGGGCTCCTGAAGGCCTCTGTTGGCCCTTGCTGGTCTCTTGAAGACTCCTTGCCCCCATGCATGTGCCTCTGAGGAGTAAGGACTCCCACAACGATGCCTTTGAAAGTCTTCACCGGCGACTATGAGGGCACCACACAGACACATCTGAGGGCCCTACAGCGCCACCTCTGAGACACCAGTATCTCCTGAGGCCCCACATCGGCGACTCTGAGGGTCCCACACCGGCGCCTCTGGGGCCCCACACCAGTGCCTCTGGCAGCCAGCCACCGGTAACTCAGTAGGTCCTACACCGGTGACACTGAGGGACCCACCGGCGTCTGAGAGTACCATGCCGATCTCTAAGGACTCCACAGGGCTCCTGAAGATACTGCCGGCCCTCACTTGCCGGCCTGTGAAGGCCCATTGTTGGCATCATACGGCCCGTTACCGGCCTCTGAGGGCCCTTTGTCGGTCTCTGAGAGGTCCCACTGGGTTATTAAACATTCGCATTTCGCACCAACAACTCCAAGGGCCCCACACACATCCATCTGTGAATGGTGTAGGCTTAGCGCCACACCAGTGTCTGAGGCACCACAACGGCGTCCATGTGAGGGCCTCACACCAGCACCTTAGAGTGCCCACACCGGCTTCTTTGTGGTTCCTGCACCAGTGCCTCTGAGGGCCCCACACCACTGCCTCTGGGGAACCCACACCGATACCTTTGATGGTCCCACGCCAGTACCTCTTAAGGTTCCACACCGGCGGCCCTGGGTCGGCTCTATACACCAGTCATTCTGAGGGCCCCAACGGCCCCACCAATTTTCGTCGATTTCTGGCGCTACCCGGGTATTTGTCCCAAAAGCCTCCTCCTCCTGGATCTGCCAATGGGGGTCAGTTGTCCTACCATTTCTGTTTTTTTTTTTTTTAGAAAAAAACTCGTGTCAGGGCTATGACGAAAAATAAGTGGCCTAAATCCGATGAGAAAACAGGATTTGGGGGTACCCTAGGTTTGGCTCCGTGACCTGGTATGCCCCCCCCGCGCTGAAACCCTGGATCCGCCAGTGTCGCAGACAGAGCCCTATTTGCAAAAAACGGGTGGGGGGCCCCCTAATTGTGCGCGGATCGAAGCTGATCCATGATTCGGCGAACATCGCAAATGAATGGCGAATCTGTAGCGAATAGTCGGCGATATTTTGGCAACAAGTCGGCGCACGCAGCGACATGTCGGCGGCGACTCGGCGACTGTTTGGCGATCATGTTCGTTTATTACAAGTTCGGCGAACGTCCACGAAATTTTCATTTTTCATGAAATATTCGTGGCGGTCGTGACGAACCGTAAAAGACGCGCGAAGGACACCGACTGGTCTGCGAAATGCAAAGACCGTGGAAGAAAAATCCCGAATCGGTCCGCGACATAGGATGACTTGCATATTCGTGCACATTCGTGTACCAAAATTCGGCAGTGTAACAAGGGCTTAAGTTATCGTCCAAAGTTTTATAATCTGCGTCAATATTGTGTGCATACTTGTGCCACGGAATATATAGTCTACGACATGTCGATATGTCGATATGTACTACGATATGTCGTAGACTATATATTCCGTGCTTGTGCGATTTTATGTGCACCGCGGGAGTATCACCACTGAGAGGGTTGTGTGTCCCTACTCTCCTCCTCTCTCTCTCTGAAGAGTCGGGGGGGGGGGGGTCGAGCCCCGTTTTTTTATACATTTTTTGAATGCCATCCTGACGTTTTTTTTTTTGCAGAATAAAGTGGCCGAAATCTGGGGAGAAATCGAAAATTGGGGGGGGGGGGGCTATGGCTACGAAGGTCAGTCCATGTCGCTGCCCAAGTGGCCCACCAGTCAAAATTCCTTAGCCGAGGCCCTGCTCCATAGACAGATGGCCACAGAGATCAACTTAAAAGGCCATTGTTGCATTCATTTAGTGGAGATCATTAAAGAGCCGTGACAGGCCACAAGTCGCGTGACATCATACGTGTAACGACCAATGACGTCGGCCTGCAAAACCCAATGGAAGCGGCTAGCAGCGTGCAATAAAACAGGGCGCTGCTTTCTAAATGTCTGTCGTGCGCCATAAATGAATATATTCTTTGTAGCCTGGCAACTCAGTATCTTTTTTTAACTATTGTACTAGTATTTAATAATTTCATAATTTTATAATTGTGCTTACGCTTTATGTTGATATTAGTGATAAATCCTTAGATAAAGTAAATCGATGTGATATTTAATAGAAAAATAGCAAACTAACGCACCATTCATTCGAAAGCTGGGGAACCTACTAAAAAGAACTACTAAAATTCCTGAGGAACCAAAGGATCAAATGGGGATAAAATAGATGCCTGCTATTCCGTCGTGAAAACGGCCTTTGTGATTTTATATGATTTTTTGAACATATGCCGTTTTTGGTCAAAAACTCAGAAATCATGACGTCACTTAAACCTCGATATCTCAAAAATTTCCGACCGATTTTTTTTTTTAACTTTGCCACAATAAACTTCAATCAATTTCCTACAGGTACCCAAAATTTGGCGCGCCTGCGGCGCGCCGTTTTTCTGCTATGGCCCGGCGAAAAAAGTGGGGGCGTTTAACCCCCCCCCCCCCCCCCAGCAACTCGCGGGTTATAAGTCAATGGGAGAAAATTGAAAGGTGCTTTTTACGAAAGCCATTATAAACACTCCCAAGTCCCAAAGTTGAATAACAAGTAACTAAGACACACTGAACATGAAAATGGTATCCGTGACCCCTGTTTATGCCCCTGAGGTCATCTCAGGTCACGGATGGTATCTAACATTTTTTTTCGCGAATAACTTTTGATAGAGGCGTGCTAGAGCGATGAAAACGCCTTGGATGTGTTCAGCTCGACGATACGGATCGACTGATATGCAACATGACCCTTTCCCGTCAGGTCATGACCTTGACCTGAGGTCAAATTTTCAAGTTGACCTTTCAAGGTCAGGTTACAGTTCATTCGATGCGTCTTGACGGAAGGAACACGATGCCGGTAAAAGTAAGCTCGTGCAAGGCTTGGGTCAAAAGTTATTGCAAAAATAACTGTTTTCGAAAAAATAGGCTATTTTGGCAGTTTTTGCCCCCTGGAGGCAAAACCGTTGACGATAAGTCAAATCTGAGAGAATTACTCATGAAGGGCGTTAATAGGGCTGTCGAATGCGCTTTTCTGCGGAGCTGTAGCTCTATTGGTTCCCGAGTTATGCGTTGGCTTCTTGGAAATTGTCGACATTCGACCTGAAAATCGGTTAAATTTTGCCTTCAATTACCTCCGGTGACCTGACATTTGACCTGACCAAAGAAGTGACCGAAGTGATTTCGTCATTATTTTTGGCGTTCTTTCGAACGCCGCCTTCCACGTATCGCTACGTGGCCCAGGAGCCGAGTTAGAAGGGGGGAATGTGTTCAAACACCCCCCCCCCCCCCCCCAGCAGGGCGTGGAAATCCAGGACCCCCAGCCGGGCGCGGGTTAAACTGCTCCATCTCCGCCTTTACTGGGTGGGCAAAAGCACTCCACTGGGTGGGCGAAAATTGCCACTGATTCGACAATTGCCCATACAGTTACCATATTATCCGAGGCCGTGTATTCTACACAAAAACACAGCAAATATCCGCAACAAAATGTCAATTTTTCGCATACGCAGCAGATGTAATCACTTTAGTGGTTGCATCTTGTCAGCTTTTCTGCTAAGGCCGCGCACTGCGCCGCAAACGAGTCAGGCTGAGAGGTTTGATGTAGCTTTGAAACCTGAGGGCGCTATGGCCGATTCTAGTCACGTGATATACCAGGGCCACACCGTAAGTAGCAATCTTAAGATCATGTGACCTACTGCCCATGACGAAGGGTGGCGCCACATGTCAACACTATTTAGATGTAGTATTCTATGACCGTGATTTAGATGTAACCCCGATTTTGTTTTGAGGGGAGGGAGCATAGCGGGTTCAGGGTTAGGGACTGGTTAGGGAAGCATTTGGGTATAATCTCGATAAAATATTTGAGTGCTAATATCGCTCTTCTTTGCAGGCTTCACCAACCCTCTGAAATGGCAAGCTTGATGTTCCGCACGATCCGGTCGATATCCCAGAAGGCGCCCCAGTAAGTCAAAGTAGCTTGATGTGGATGTCAGCTGTAGATGAATTTGATTGGCCTTTTTTTTGGTCCTGTTTATTTTTAATTGAAATTGAAATAAGCAATATGTTGGATCATTATTGTGGATGTCAATTCACTGGCAATCCATACCTTATAAGTCCGGTATTATAGCAGGCGTGTCACGTGCTGCAACCTGTTTGGGAAAAGTCGCTAGCTTTGTCGGTTCCTGAGATATTTCTACCAATTTTGCTTAAGAGGGTAATCACATTGCGGTGATTTAAAAATGGAGTCAGTTTTTCTGAGGGGTGCAAGGGGGTTATGATGTCGACAGATAACTTAGCTCTGTTCACCCCCCGTTTATTTATCAGCATGCTGCGAGCATGCTGCTACTTCTTGGCTCCTCATTGGTCGAATTCAAGTGGTCTATTCGTTAGACCAATGAGAGGCCAAGCTGCGCCAGCAATAACTTCCTCATATGGGAAAACCGACAGCACGCTGATATAAAACCAGCGACCGAACAGGGCCCTTGTTTTGTTTCCTGGGAATGTGTGATCGGAGCGAGGCTTGCAAGGCGGCGTTGTAAAGCGTTCAGACAAGCCTAAGTAATGCAAACTATCATCTGGATACTGGGGGGGGGGTGCGTGGGGGGGATGGCGCCCTGACCGTAAAATGCAATAAAAATAACAAGCAGATTCTGGGGAATTCACAGTCTTGCTTCTTTCATTGAAAACGTTCGTTCAAAACAGCAACATGACCTTTTTTCGACAAAACCTAAATTCGAGCGCAGCATCGGCAATCTAACAGGTGCAGTGCATGCCGTTGAGCCATGCAGCGTTAACTCCGACTCCGGAGTCGGAGTCGGTAAGATTTTGGCGACTCCGACTCCGACTCCAGGCAGGACTGTTGACTCCGACCGACTCCAGCTCCGACTCCGACTCCGACTCCGCAGCCCTGGTTTGCATTACTAATTAGGCTTGTCTACTCGAACGCTTTCCAACGCCGCTTTGCGAGCCTGGCTTCGATCAACCGTTCCCGAGCTATCGGTCAACTCAGGGTGCAATCCCCCGCACCCCCCCCCCCCTCCCGTAGTATCTCGATGAGAATTTGCATTGATAATTAGGCTTGTCTACTCGAACCGCTTTACAACGCCGCCTTGCAAGTTTGGCTCCGATCACCCGTTTCCGGGAAACAAAACAAGTTATCGGTTGACGTCGTAACCCCCTTGCGCTCCCTCAGAAAAAAACTGAGTCCATTTTTGAAGTCATTGCTATGTGATTAGGTACCATATAGAGCGACATTGGTAGAAATATCTCAAGAACTGGCGAATCTAGCGACTTTTCCAACAGGTGGCAGCATGTGAGACGCCCGCTATAAGAATAACTTCGAAAGGATAGTGTTGTTTCGAAAGGATAGGTAATGCCTCATTTTATGAGATATTATTATCAACACATTATTGAGATATTGAAATTATTGCTGAAACTGGTATCTTTGCTTGGGTTTAAAGGAAACAGTCCACTTTCCTGAAATCAGTATTTTGCTATTGATTTATGATTTTTTATGCTCAAAATAATCATGAAATAAAATAAAACCTTTTTGTAAAAACAATTATTTTCTTTATTTTAATATAGGGCGAACTATATTCTATGTAAAATAATGTTTGACGCGGAAGCTTATTACGCATTGACCAATCATATTGCGTAGCTCAAACCTACGAATACTGCATTGGCTGTAAGCAGCACGCTGATTGGCTGACGATGACGTGGCTGCATTCCTGTGCAAGGCACGCATTCCTCTACAAGGCACTCTTTTCGGAACGAGAAATGGAATTTCTTCGTCTAGGGTGATCGTTGAGCCGTAAAAGCTCCTGATTTGTGCTAGTCTCAGCTCAAGCTACGAAACTGCTATTCCAGCTCAAAACCCCATGTTAAAAGTGAACTATTTCCTTTAAGGGGCATTGTTACGAGTGAGCGAGCGCAGCGAGCGAAGCGAAGTCTTTTCAATATAACGGAAAAATCTCAGTATGAGCGTCCCGGCCCGGCCCGGCCCGGCCTGTAACGCTTTTGAGAGGCTTATATCTCAGCAACCGCTGGACCGATTGGCCTGCGGTCTTTTTTGCTGGGTAGCCCCATCCCTTCTACCCCGTAATTGACTACTTTTGATACATCTCAGTGACCGCCGTGGCACGTGCTACGTGAAAAGTCAAGGGTGTTCAAGCAGTTTTGCAAAAGTAATGATTTTGATAGACCCATATCTCAGCAGCGGCTTGAGCGATTGTCTTGCGGTATTTTTTATAGGGTAGCTGCATCCCTTCTACTAAAGGTCGGATACTCTTGATCTATGTGAGTGACCCCCACTGCACGTGCAAAATACAAAAAGAAGAGGTGCCAAATTTGTTCCCATTTCAGTAACTCGGTAATTACTGGGGCGATTTCGCTGAAACTTGGCATACAGGTAGGCACCCACCAGGCGATGCATTCCCATGTGTTGCGGTTAGGGTGCTACTGCACGTGCGCATGTGCAGGGGGCGTTTCCAGATCTCGAGAACGGCTGGGCCGATTGCGCTCAAATTTGGTACACGGTTGGGGACCGGTTAGTAGGGTGCCGTGCAAAAGTCATTTTGGACCCCGTTTGCACGTGCGCACGTGCAGAATGCCGCTTCCAGATTTCAGGAACGGCTGGGCCGATTGCGTTCAAATTTGGCACACCGCTAGCGACCGGTTAGAAGGGTGCTTTGCACAAGCCTGTTGGAAGTACCCTCTCGCCCTTCCGCACTTGCAGGGCTCACTATCTCGCTCGCTCGTTCTTCGCCCAAAAGGCGTTTTAAATGTTTTATTTGAAAGCTGTTACTGAATGTAGTACAGTGACAGACAGACAGACAGACAGACAAAACTTTATTCCAGACCATACTGGTCCATAAAAGCCCTTCACATCATAGAAACACACACACACAAACACACATGCTAAAAAAGACACACACTGCAGCCTACACACAGGGGAGTCAGGTGATATTATCCATGTCTGTGCTTGTATACAGCCTTCCCAGCGATGACCTCCTGATCCTACACACCAATTGTAATTGGTGCAGGTATTAGCATTATTTTGTTTTCAAACAGTGATCCTGCTTGTTGTAGATAGTTAGGCTCTCATGCATTAATTTTTTATTTGTGTTAATTTGGTTTATGTTAACCCGCGAGTTGCTGGGGGGGGGGCGTTAAACGCCCCCACTTTTTCGCCGGGCCATAGCATAAAAACGGCGCGCCCAAATTTTGGGTACCTGTAGCGAATTGATTGAAGTTTATTGTGACAAAGTTTAAAAAAAAAAAAATCGGTCGGAAAATTTTTGAGATATCGAGGTTTTAGTGACGTCATGATTTCTGAGTTTTCGACCAAAAAACGGCATATGTTCAAAAAATCATATAAAATCACAGAATAGACATAGAGACATGCCGTAAACGCCATTAGACAGCCAATACCATGAGCAATCAAATAGGTATCTTCGATTATTGATTATCGTTCCGCATTTTCCAAAATCTTGAACTGAATCTTGGCAATTTCTCGTGACTACTTCACGACCATGATACATGCATTTCTTAAATTAAAGTTTTTGAGCCAAACACGTACACATATGATAAAATGAATGTCACCATCGTGTTCTACGCCCCAAATTACCCATAAAACATGTGTCACAGGCAGCGAATATCAGTTTTGATTTTCAGGGATGTGTGCCTACCCGGTTGACCTGACCTTGACCCTGACCTATGCTTGATTGACCCCTACATGGAGCTGACACTATTGTAGGCCTTATATGATGGATTGTGCACCGTTTTGACAGAGTTTATGACGAGAGGCGCCCATTGCGAAGTCCTGAAATCCATGCTACTGAAAGCCCGATTTCAGGCGTTTGACCTGACCTTGACCCGACCTGTGACCTCAAAATTCAACTTTAAAGTACTCATCTGAAGCGTCTCGTTGCGTTCTTTCGTTTGCCGCCTCGTGCGTTTCGCTGCGCCTATTGGTTCTCGAGTTATCGGCTGGGGGCGTTTAACGCCCCCCCCCCCCCCCCCCCCAGCAAACGGTGGGTGGCGAAATACCCCAGCAACTGCCGGGTTAATCATTGTGCTTTTGTTGTTAGGTCCTTTAATCACAACTTTCTGAAAGGGTGAAAGGGTGATACGTTGTTAATAGAATAGAATTTGTTTTTGTGCTTATTTGAATACAATGTATGACTAGCTTTCCATGCTGCACTTTGTTGCCTGCTGTCAGCTGGGGGATGTGTGGACTTGCTGATGAAACTTATATGCATTTATGTGCTTCTTGTAGATATGCACAGAAAACTGTGTAATGTGCTGGCAACCAAAATGCTTATCATATTGTAGATGATTAATTCTGTTGTTTATTTCACCATTGTGTATCTGCCTGAGGTAGTTAGTAGCAAGCAGGTGTCTGCTCTGTAGGATATACAATATTTTGGCTGAAATCCACATGCACCCTGGACATATTAACAGTTAGATCATATGATGCACTTACCTAAATTGGTTCAAATTGAAGGTGGGGCCAACCCTTTCAGAGTATCTGTACTGGAAGACAATAACAAGTGATTTCCTTTTGTGTCATAATGCGAAACATGTGCTTAATGACAAACAATCAGTTGTGTTCTACAGAAATGCCTTCACATCTCCACGCCAAACACTGAAATACAAACTACAAACGCACCTCAGCCTGCCGTTCACTCTGTGTTTCCAGTCGCCAGCTGTCTGTGGCGTCTGCCCGGCTGGCGTCCGACCTTCCGGCCAAGAGCGCTCCGTCGGCGGCGCAGGTGCCGGGCACCATCACCGTCGAGGGATGGGAGGACCTGAGCGCCATCAACGGACACCCTGCCGAGGAGGTGAGACCACGGGCTGGTGGAGAGGGGCGGGGTGAGTAATTCGTGAGAGATGCCGCGACACGGCTTCTGATTGCTGTCGCCTGTCACTAGGAGGAGGGGAAGTTTGCTAGAGAAATGTGTACTCATTTAAGTTTTGCCCTCTTTGATTGCTGTGTTGACGTGCAAAGTAAGGTTATATTCAGCTGTCAACACGGGCTCACGAGGCCAAAATCTCAGAAATGGTTGGGTGAAAGCTGGAGACTCAGGGGTGTCTATAGTCTCTTCTCTTGCCGTCTGATGGCAGCACAGTCGCCTTTGAAGAAATGTAGAGGTCAGGCGTTGCTCATTGCAACTCGGCTTCTTGCTGTGTTCTAGCATGCGACTTATATCGGATTGCATTCATGACTCTGGCATTAAGATTTATAAACTGATTTGTGTAATTTGCTATTCATGCTTAGTTTGTGCGCGTGGAGGGTTGGAGTGATCACGTTCACGTAGGTACTTCTTTCGTAGGCCCGTGATCCTGTGATCCGATCATCATCCCGTCAACAGAAGAATATTCCAGGATGATACTACTGCAAAATTGGGTTCATGATTTTGTCTTCAGTGTTGATTTAATAATGTTCGTTCTTGGATCTGGAATATGTTGGATAACTCGATCAAGTATCAAGTATCAAGGATTCCCGGCCTGAAAGGATAGCCTAGCATACAGTTCGGAGCGATTTCGCGTATCAGGCTCAATAAAACGTAT
The DNA here is from genome assembly GCF_019059575.1 of Amphibalanus amphitrite. Classification (NCBI taxonomy): domain Eukaryota; kingdom Metazoa; phylum Arthropoda; class Thecostraca; order Balanomorpha; family Balanidae; genus Amphibalanus; species Amphibalanus amphitrite. The sequence continues at coordinate 60,503 of NW_024882010.1, read as the reverse complement.
CCATGAACCTACCAGTCACGAAAAGTTCGTTGCGGGGGCTTTTCTTATCCTGGAACATTCATTTGTTAATCATATGGTGCTTTTGTTGTCATGCGATTACACCCGGCTGTTACTGGCCTTGAACACCTCTCATTTCCCCCGAAAAAGATTCGAACAGTGCCACGGAACTCTTTACAATCATTCAATATGTTTGAATATTCTACGGACAAAATTAAAGTCAGTTCGACACCTTTATGATTGTGACCGACGACATGGTGATAGCATTGTATGTTTGACGCTTCAATATGTATCATTCCAGGCGTACCTAACTAATTAAACGCTGATATATTGGCCAAATTCTAACCTATCAGAGATACACATAGGTATGCCACAAAGTATTGGTTTATTGTGTAACTTGGCTGAGGCCACACTAGTCTTTTGGATTTTTTTATGGTTTACCAATTTGTCCTCATTGATTACGGAATTTCATACACAAGCGATACCGAAATTACACGAAAGTCATTCTGAAAATGTGCTCCTTCCACTCGTTTGCGAAATGTCACTGTACCCGTGCCACAAGGTGGTGTCAAATTCCTTGTCTGAAAAGGAAAGCTGCTCTTGATGTTACCAGATTTGTCGTCAAACGTTTAACGTCTAGTCTTAGGCCATTAATCTTGATATTCAACTTTTGATTTAAATAATAGCAACACAGAACCATTTGAAAGATTCCTGTTACACTTGATAAAAACGGATGCATATTAACTAAGCATACACATCCCTGCACGCCACATATCAGCACGGTCGTCTAGGGAGCGTGCTTGCCAGTCGCCGGCCCGGCAAGAACCGATTTTAACCGCCAGCGACCGCCGCATCTCTGGATCGTATCCGTGGAGAGTGCAGACGCAGACACTAGTTCTGTCCATCACAACATGTGCCGTGTTACCTTTCCTGGAATAATGTCCGAATAGTCGACTCTGAACAGTGTCATGAACGGGTCAAATTGCTGATGAACATGCAGTTGTAATATATTTTTATTGCGCATCCTCTTGTCAGTGTTATTTTATTTTTAGAACGAGACAATGATTAAGTTCTAAATCTACCAATTTGGCGAAAAACTACCAAAATATTTTTTTATATCTGTAGCTCTGTTCATAATCGTATTATTATCGTAGGTAAAAGGCCTCCATCCACCAATACTAGGTGTCATAATGTTGTGCAGTGTGCGTTCGGTTGATAAATTGCTATTTTCTATGTTTTCTCTTATCTATTCGAACCAGTTCTACGCATAGTTCGATGTGTTCTTCTGAGGACTGTTCAGAATTGTGTAATGTGTGAGCGGAAACATTTAGCTCCTAAACGTGGCCCGTGGCACTTATATCGTCACCGAGTCACGTGATTCTATCAATGACGACACCATCCGTCACGTGACACGCTTCCTGTACCGACACGTCACCATACTGGGTATCTGCTTGTCCTCCATATGGTGCTGACTGCCAAATGCGTGCTGCGCTATCCAGCTTATCTGCGCAGCGTGCTGCCGCCTTATCACGTGACCTCACCACGGCGTCACGTGACCTTCCCATCGTTTCACTACCACGTCACGTGACCTTGCCACTCTGCCGCGCCATGTCGCGTAATTCTCCCACCCCTTCCTCCACTTCACACACTCAGCTGTGTAGTTTCCATACATGACCCACTAAGTCACGTGACCCGTTGACCCCTCCCTTCGGCAGCTGGTGACCCGGCGGGTGCGTGTGTACCAGCCGGCTAAGAACGCCATGCAGTCGGGTACCCACAAGTACCACAACTGGGTACTCGAGTTCGACACCCAGGAGCGCTGGGAGAACCCGCTCATGGGATGGGCGTCCACGTGAGTTGGGGAGCGGGGGGGGGGGGGGGGTCCGGGTGTTACTATTGGGCGTGTATTTGGGTAATGTGATGTAAAGGTGGATCGCGATTCAGGATGCATGCGAGGGTGAGGTATGGTGGGCACTGGGCATGTAAGCAGGTAATGGAATGATGGGCACGACATACATGTGGTATTGGGTGTATCTGACCTTGCTCTCGCTCGATTCATCGGTTGTAATATTAATCGAACGTTTAATTTAAAATTTGTTACTTGGAGCAACTAAATGCTTACAATCTCAGTCATCCTGCAATGTCATCTTGCCGAAGAGGGAGAGGATTATTTTGATTCTATCGTTAATAGCGGCGATGTTGAAAGCGAATGTGACATTAACCGGTCTATGGATTATTTGTTGTTGGTTGGCGAACTCCGTAGATCATATGAACTTCTTGCACACCTTAGTCAATAATGCACCTCCCCTCAAACCCGATGGATTAGTTGATGGTCACAGATCTCAATAATGCGCATTTCAGCCATCCAATATTTATAATCGTTCACCAATATTTTCTGCTTATGTCCAGCGGCAAATGTTGATAATGGTCTCCTCAGCTCAAACGCGAAACAAGAGACATAAAACTCAACCAAAATTATTTTGTGTGCTTTGAAGCAACGCTTCACAACTGGATCTTCTGGCCTTGGGGTTGTAAATAGCCTGTTGAGCGGTGCATGACTCCGATAGACGATGCGTGTCAGATAAGATGTGCTCTACGGGAGAGGGGCCGGTCCGCCGAGCACGATTATTCCAGCGGAGAGTGAGGATAAGGAACGTTTCAGAAGGATCTCGATGTGCCGTCGGCTTGGTGCAGGATAGCCGTTTGATGGTATCGTCATTCAGGAGTGTCATGGTCACCGACATATGATCGGCATGGCGTGCAATGATGTAACGGTGGTGGATATTTATTGATTGGTGTATGCCTTTTATGTCGATGTTTGGTTACGGAGCGAGCGAAGCGAGCGTAGTCTTTCCTTAGATTAACGGAAATTTCTGAGTATGAGCGGCCGGCCGGCCGGCCGGCCGGCCGGCCGTGCGGACGCTTTTGCGAGGCTTATATCTCAGCAACCACTTGACCGATTTACATGCGGTAATTTTTGTAGGGTAGCTTCATTCCTTCTACCAAGTATTGGACTATTCCCGATGCATGTGGGTGACCCCTTATGCGCGTGCCACGTGCAAAACGAAGAGGTGTCAGTTTTGTAATTGTTGCAATATCTCGGTAACTACTTGGCCGATTGCGCTGAAAGTTGGCATGTAGGTAGGCACCCACTAGGCACTGCATATCCATGTGCCAGAGTTGGGGTGCTGCTGCACGTGCGCACGTGCAGGGGTCGTTTCCAGATCTCGAGAACGGCTCGACCGATTGCGCTCAAATTTGGTACCTACACAGTTAGGGACCTGTTAGTAGTGTGCCGTGCACAAGTCAGTTGAGACCCATTTTGCACGTGCGCACGTGCAGGGTGCCGCTTCCAGATCTCGAGAACGGCTGGACCGATTGTGCCCAAATTTGGCACATCGCTAGAGACCGGTTAGTAGGGTGCCGTGCACAAGTCAGTTGGAGGTACCCCCTCGAAATTTCGCACGTGCAAGGCCCACCCTCTCGCTCGCTCCGTTAGTCGCCCCAAAAGGCGTTATACTGGTCATTACGGAGCGAGCGAAGCGAGCGGAGTCTTTCCTTAGATTAACGGAAATTTCTGAGTATGAGCGGCCGGCCGGCCGGCCGTGCGGACGCTTTTGCGAGCCTTATATCTCAGCAACCACTTGACCGATTTACATGCGGTAATTTTTGTAGGGTAGCTTCATTCCTTCTACCAAGTATTGGACTATTCCCGATGCATGTGGGTGACCCCTTATGCACGTGCCACGTGCAAAACGAAGAGGTGTCAGTTTTGTAATTGTTGCAATATCTCGGTAACTACTTGGCCGATTGCGCTGAAAGTTGGCAAGTAGGTAGGCACCCACTAGGCACTGCATATCCATGTGCCAGAGTTGGGGTGCTGCTGCACGTGCGCACGTGCAGGGGTCGATTCCAGATCTCGAGAACGGCTGGACCGATTGTGCTCAAATTTGGCACATCGCTAGAGACCGGTTAGTAGGGTGCAGTGCACAAGTCAGTTGGAGGTACCCCCTCGAAATTTCGCACGTGCAAGGCCCACCCTCTCGCTCGCTCCGTTAGTCGCCCCAAAAGGCGTTATACTGGTATCATAAGGATGATAGTTTGCTGGCTGTGTGTGGTTGAAGCTCAGTCCAATTATATGTTTTGATACCCTTTCATGTAAAGTGTTGTTGCTGTTGTGAGAGCCCGACCTTGCTATTGATATCAACGCATCTTCTTTACGGTTCAGTGTTATCAAACTAAGTGTGCTGTGCTACTGTCTAGCGTAAATTACAGCCAGACATTTCTAACGTCCTCGCACCGTGTTGTATGTAATCCATCAACACATTAAACCGTACGCCCTGCTACAATCCCAGCATCTCTGACACCCCCGTCTCCCGCAGCGGAGACCCCCTGTCCAACGTGCAGGTGGAGTTCGGCACCAAGGAGGAGGCCATCGAGTTCTGCGAGAAGAACGGATGGGACTGGTCGGTCGACATCAAGACGCCCGTCAAGCCCCGGGTGAAGTCGTACGGCGCCAACTTCTCCTGGAACAAGAACACCAGGACCTCCACCAAGTAGAGGGATAACTCACAGGTCGGGACGCTAGATCGTGTGTACATAGTCATGTGATATGAAATATACAGGTTGGGACAGTATGATCACGAGTTTGATAGGCACTCATTTGAGTCTCCCGACTGATTGCTGTTTTGATTTGAGAAAATCTCTGACAGGGATTTGAGTTGATGGGATGTCTTGCACAAAGTAGTTGGATTAAGTTATTGAAATGGCGTAAAAGTGTGAGGGAATTTTGTCTCTAGACTTGCTTTTAAGTTGCTGGTTTTTCCTTAAGCAGCTGCCAGATATTTCACAATAGCTATTGCTTGTATTTCTCAACACCAGATCCCAGCAATCAGTTGCCGGTTATGGCTATTCAATTTGGGAGTTATTTCAACAGTCACGTTCACATGGCCCACAGCTACACTCAATTTTCTGACACATGGGTACATAACACCAGGGTATGAATTAGGCATAACACTTCCTGGCACTGGAATATACATAGACCAAGACCAAGATCATAATCTACCGTTTGTTGTGTGCTTGTCCTAACATATTGAAGTCCCGGCAGGCGATTTACAGTTGCGTAGCGATACCAAGGACAACCAATAAATCAAAAACTCATGCATAATAATTGCTTAGGCCTACTAAGTGAATCCGGAAGGAATCGATGCATATCCGACACCGAACAGGTCTGAGTCGCAAAGCCACATTGAAGTTATGGATGTCGACTGCAATGAGGGGTTACACAGGACGGGAACACTGAACGCGATGACCGAATGATAACGATTCATTCTGCAAATTACCTAGAGCTTACTGATGAAATGTTCACACAGTTACTACTGGAGACCTCGGCAGGCAGCAGTTCGGGGCGGGGGCCGGTTTACTGTCAGGCATTGCGTCATCGGTATTGACTGCCAGTAGCGGTGGAACACCTTCAATTAAGGGGGGGGGGGCATTGCCGACTTTTGGTCCCATCCTTTCCATGCAACGCCCATAGGGCTAATGTTAAAACGTCAAAATCAAAGGGGGGCACGGTGCCCCGGTGCCCTCCCCGTTCCGCCGCCTATGTTGACTGCTTCGTAAATGCCAAGCATTGAAGGTGGTAGCTCCGATCCATTGAATGTTCCAACTCACAAAACCGTTGGTTGACACGAAGTGGATGCCATGCTCAGGTGTAAGTTATTGAGAAAAAACGACTTATTTAGCATTCGTGTTCGCGGTTGTGCATTGTTTATGTCTCTTTACGTCGTTCAGTGCTATGTTGTTGTTGTTGTTGTTGTTGTTTTGGTTATTCCTTCTCCCACGTTCTTTGACAAACAACATTTCAGTGCTTCAGCTTCTGTCATATATCTCACTGACGCTAACGCTGTCAGTAACTGTTCATCTTGCCACCGATGCTGCCCACACACCGCTCCCGATTTCCACAGACCACCTCCGCCTCAGACAACCGTGCCGTCATGACGCCGCCACCGCCGCGTCGTTTTGTCTCGTGACGCACGAACCGTGCACTTAGAGCGATCGCCTGTCAGTGCCAGTCGCCTGACTGCACCCCTGCAGCCCTGCGCCGCCAGTAAACACCGAGAAGTGGCGGCTAACGTGTGACACTTGTTGTGTTGGACGCTGTTGGATCGATGACAGCTCCCTCGCATGAGCCGTATCGCAGTCGGTAGCGATTGGTCGCTGATGTACGACTGAGCCGGTCGACGGGCGGCTCGTTCTAGATTTTTCCTGCCGCATCCATTTGCTGCTGGCATTCTGTATTCAGTTTTCTGATGTGCCGTGTTGGCAGCACTCTTGCATTGCCATTTAGGGGACAAGAGACGCATATTGTACTGTCCTCAAAAGTTCCGCCACGTTGCGTCAGGCTGTTCGTTTTGCGCGTGCCGCCCGGGAGGGACGCCCGTCCGCCTTGGAGCTGGTGGTCGATAGTTCCATCGAATCCCTCCGTTCGTGACGTCACCGGTCGGTTCTCGGCCGAATGACGACACGCGCACCGCCCCCCCCCCTCTCCCCCTCCCCCACTGCGCACACCGGTGCGACGCACACGACAGTTGGAGCGGGAAGTGCGTTGTTGGATGTGGGGCCAAGCCCATGGCAATCTTGCCCATGGCTAGCCTAGGAGGCTGGCGACGGAGCGGACCTGCCCCGGGCCTTACCTAAGAATCAGACAGATCAGTCGAGAACACGAGACTAATACGTGGAATTGAATTGTAAGCGCAAAAGCGCGACGCAGCCGGCAAAACCTTGGACAAAGTGAGCCGGAGAATGACGCATTGGGGTGGGTAGGGAAACGATCGGCTACTGATCCCAGCAGGAAATTATAGTGCGGAAGGATTCTGTATCTGACTTACGAGCGTATCGGCAAATTTGTTGCGATGTATGTTAAGTATCGTCCATTCGTTGTGATGTTTTGAAATGTTATGTAAGCGCTTTGTATCTGGCCTTGACCTATTGCTGTCCCTGCATGGTTAATCCCTCTGACCCAGCGGGACTGGTCGCTAGCTGCTGGCATCAACTGTCATTTTTGGGATGGATGTTGAATCCTTCCCTTTGTAAGGTTTTTGTGTTCAGAATCGCTTTATGCTTTTAAAATGTTGCAACAAAAAAGAAAAATCGGTCTCTCGCGTCTTTGTTTCTATGTCAATCGCGTTCTGTGTGTGTAACATTCCATTTTGCATGTATGTGTAATGTATGTAAATGTATTGCAACATTCCATTTTGCAATACATACTACACATGTATTGCACATCGCCTGGAGGTAGTTCCTCTCCCCTTCCATATGAATGACGATCCCTTTTAACCCTCGCCCGCACATGGGGGGGGGGGAGGGGTGGTTGCCACCCATCCCCCCCGGTAGTTTTTCTGCTCTGCACTCAACATTTTTAAAGCTAGAAGCCTGATTTTTGGTATAGCTGCTCCTCTATCCTTTCTCGATGTCCACTGAACATTTCAAGTTTTTTTGTGGTTTTTGGTTGGGAGATATGACCTTGTTTTTCAGGTCATGTCATGACCCAAATGACCAATTCTCAACATCTTGCGTTGTGAGCTTCTGACACCTTGATTTCGGCCTTTTTTGCCAGTCTCACCTCCCATCTATCATGGAACATGTTGTTCGACGATGTACAGATGTCAAGGTCAAGGTCAACCTAGGTCATCTAAAATAATTGCGTTTTAGGCAAGCTGAATTTACTTTTCGTGAAGTTTTTTGACTGCATTTTTGGTAAAAGCTTCTCAGATCATGATTTCATGTAATATGGACACATAAACAATCGGTGCACACATCAGTATACACACAGACACACCCTAGTAGCACATCAACATTGTGTCGATGTTGTATCAATATTGACAACAATGTTGTATCGATGTAATTCTGTTAGCCACTTTCGACATTGATACGATGTTGAACTTCGACATCGTATCAATATTGACAGCACAACATTGCACATCATTGTTACGACGTTGATACAACATTGTCTCGATGTTGATTTTTGGTTGATTCAACATTGTCTCGATGTTGATCCTTGGTTGATTCAGCATTGTCTCGATGTTGATTCAACATTGTCTAGATGTTTATACAACATTGTCTCGATGTTGTTGTCGACAGACCTATACGTGTACGAAATCTTTTATCCCGTAATTACCTAAAATATTCCAGCGTCACCGTCACCGTCAATATTCGGGGAAAATGTATTTCTATGATATATGCACAGCTCTTCACTTTTTTCGAGTCAGCTACACTTCACACATCACGTCACACAACCTCGGTCGCCGCTCAGTCTCCGCCATCTTCACATCTTGAGCGGTTGAGTCAGGGCCGTGGGGGTTGACTGTTGAGTCGCCCGTCGAGCCTCGCACTCCTGTAACAAAGCGGAGATTCCTATGTAACAGCGGTAGGTAATACATTGGGCCTTTGAGAAAATTCAGTTCTGTCATTTTCAGCTCAGATAATAGATACTTACGTAAGTGCATTGAACATCACGCATGTAGGTATCTATACGTCCTACGACCCTGCATCTATTCTTTTATACTTACCGGGCCCCGTTTCAAGGCATGGCACTACATGACGCCACCGACAGCACTTTTCCGTTTGCCGCAGGCAAGTGAGCGACGACGGTGATCGCCACCATTTTGAAGAGAACGTTTCAGCGCCAGTTTTTTTTTTAACTTAGCACTGCAACAACTGGGATAAATGCACTGATTGTCACACAGCAGAAACTGGCGGAAACCTACGTCCTACATAGTCGGAAGAGGAGACGCCAGACGACACTGGACACAACGCACTCAACACACCCGTCCGCACTCTGCGAGCCGGCACAACGGGACGGGGACGCGCGGTCCCCTGTCGCGGTCTCCCCCTCTCTAGCCGGAGGCGAGGATGGGACCGCCCGCTGCCGGCCGCGTACAGTCTTCAAAACGGTCAGCGGTCGCTAAATTCCACTCGGTACGGTCTCTGAAAGAGCACAGCGCACGACTGGTGGGACCAAGGCACTAAATACCGTGATACTTGAATGGCACCGGTGGCACCCGAGTAAAATAATGCCTACCTATACAATAATGCTTAAAGTCTGATTGACGCCTTATAGGACCTGAACCTGTCGAGCCCATCCTTACACCCGAGGGGGCATTTGCCCTGTCAAGTGTGAACACAACTGCGGGGCAATATAGTAATTAAATCACAATGTTGGAACTCTACTTTTATCAATATTGTGAAATCAACATCGTGACAATATTGTATCAATGTTGAATCACAATGTTGAAATTCTACCTCTGTCGATATTGTGGACTCAACATTGGGACAATGTTGTATCGATGTTGAACTACAATGTTGATCCTCAACTAAGATTCGACAAAGCACAACCTAATATCAACGTGATATCAACGTTGAATCAATGTTGAATTCGTGTTGAAGCACCAATATTGACAATCAACCTGATTTCAACATATCTCGATGTTGTATCAATGTTGTGTGCTACTAGGGCACACAGACATACAAACACATATAATTGACCTTGACCTAACTTGACCTGAAATGACCTCAGCAGCAAAAACCTGGTCGGGTAGTGTGTCAAAGAGCTTCTAGCTGGCTTGGCACCAGAAAACGGCATCGTCATCGGTGTATGCTAAGCAGCGCACTTGATATCCAACGGTGACCCAAAACAGCAACATTTTTTAGTTTGACCTGACCTGGAAGGTCAATGACTGACCTGAGAAGGTAAAACTGGGTATCATTGGATTCGTCTCTTCCCAAATAATCTTTTTGGTCCTTACCGCGAAGCTTTATCTCCAACAGGAACGAAATGGCGCGGGGGTGGCAACCCCCCCCCCCCCCACCCCCCATGTGCGTTATAGGATGGGAAAATGGCATGTGCGGGCGAGGGTTAATAATATTTTCCCACGGGCGTTATGTTAATCGGAAAACGGTTTCTGCATGTCGGTTTTCGGTTATGTGTCGTAGTTTACCGCCTAGCGGTAATCATCATTGCCTTGAACCTGTTTCCCCTATCTTCCTATTACTATCCCGCTCTACCGTGGAGACATGCGACACGAAATCTTCGATTTCACCATTTTCCGATTTACATGCGTTCGACCTTCCATATAATACGCAGCCGGGACGCTGACACGGATGGATCCTAAGTGTCCTGGTCGCCGGCGAAGTCCGGATAGCGTCAGTTCGTGCTTGCCACCGGCTCACCGACTGTGCACCGGCTTACGACTGTCAGACAGCCTTGCCGACCTTCAGACAGCACTAACGACTTCCAGACAGCTGGCTCAGCGGTCGGAGACGGTGGGCGGCAGATGTCCCGTGACCCCAGCACGTGGTTAGCTCTGTCCCGTGGTGATCCGCTGTTGCTTCACGGCTGTATAGCGATTACACACTGATCAATGATCGGAATACATCTGCTTGACACGGATGTGGTAACCAATGATGTTTCAAACTACGACCATTACTGTCCACCGAATTTTCCAGCACGTGTGGTCTTTCAGGAGACGTTTCACACTCAGGCTCTGACTAGATTTTTCAGAACTGAACCACTCGGGACAGAAGTGCGTCAGAGTGGGCAACGACCCAACCGTGAATCAGACTAAGTTGGATCGTCGCACGAACCTACTTATTGCACTATGTTTTGGCCATCACTGGCACTGACACCGATCACTAACGTCAGTGCAGCAGCTCTACCTTTTGATCAGCGGTGTGTCAGCTGCCCTCCGGAATGAAACCAGAGCGGAGTGGTAGAGGAACCAGACAGAACCGGCGCGTGTGGGTCGGCCGCCGGACGCAGCTGCCCCCCCCCCCCCCCCCGCCGCTGGTGGTTCCGCAGACGCTCGATAATGGCACACAGGAGACAGAACGCTGACGGCGGCGCTGGCAGTGGTTACAGCTGATGAGTGACCATGAGTCAACCACCTTCTGGTGAACGGAACCCAGTACCGACCGAAATTCGGGCAGCGGGTACTGACAGAATGCCATGTTCTTGGTAATGAGAACTTGTTTGTTCCAGTTTTGAGTTTGACGTTCAATATGACGCCACGGTGGCTACCGGAGTCCTTGGGGATCACAATGAATGAAGCTAGGGCCTAGGAATGTTTAATTTTGTCCCGTACACCAGCGTTAGATGTCAGCGCAGTTACGTAAAGGGCCGTTACGTGGCAGCCACGTCAGTCATGACGGCATAGTCGTGTGGGTGTATAGTATGTCTAAAAAGAATGTCCCCTCGCCACCACGCGGCGCTGGTGTCGCGAGCCGGTAGTTGGCTGAATCCGGACCAAACCACGCATTCCCATGCGCTGGGCGACAGCTACGCAGTGGCTGATAGTAGCGTAATCCCGAACCTTCGTGACACGACCTCGGGAAGGAGGGAGGGGTGTGGGCGGGGAGCGCATGGTGCGCTCCCCCGCCCGCTAAGGAGGGGTGCGCCTCGCGGCGCGCGGTATAGGCTGGTGGCTGTCTCGGCCAAAGGGCAGGGGCCACACACCAAGCCAACGAGTGCTGATGAGGGTTCGTAAGGACTGTGAAGTTTTGCCACGTTTGACACGTTTGCTACGGGTGCCACGTTTAGCGACGTGTCATGAGCCAAAAGGGAGCGTTGAAGAAAAACATCTGGTTAACCACATCGTGGTAATAGTGTGCCAATGCAGGCGTTCATGGCCATAAACAGCTTTTCTAAGTTCGCAGAGGCTACCATTGAGCAACAATATCCGGATCGAAGTTAACGATGCCGAGCTACTATCGCTGCAAAAACACTCCTGGAAATTTGTGACAGAAAAATACACTCGTCATTTTTGACCATGCACACAGGTTCACCAATGACGTCATAGGTCATTGACAAGGACCTGAAAATGCGTTTAGTGTCACAAAATCTAGCTTGAATCAAAGGACAGATATGCCAGTCTCTCTCTCTCTCTCTCTCTCTCTCTCTCTCTCTCTCTCTCTCTCTCTCTCTCTCTCTCTCTCTCTCTCTCTCTCTCTCTCTCTCTCTCTCTCTCTCTCTCTCTCTCTCTCTCTCTCTCTCTCTCTCTCTCTCTCTCTCTCTCTCTCTCTCTCTCTCTCTCTCTCTCTCTCTCTCTCTCTCTCTCTCTCTCTCTCTCTCTCTCTCTCTCTCTCTCTCTCTCTCTCTCTCTCTCTCTCTCTCTCTCTCTCTCTCTCTCTCTCTCTCTCTCTCTCTCTCTCTCTCTCTCTCTCTCTCTCTCTCTCTCTCTCTCTCTCTCTCTCTCTCTCTCTCTCTCTCTCTCTCTCTCTCTCTCTCTCTCTCTCTCTCTCTCTCTCTCTCTCTCTCTCTCTCTCTCTCTCTCTCTCTCTCTCTCTCTCTCTCTCTCTCTCTCTCTCTCTCTCTCTCTCTCTCTCTCTCTCTCCTCTCTCTCTCTCTCTCTCTCTCTCTCTCTCTCTCTCTCTCTCTCTCTCTCTCTCTCTCTCTCTCTCTCTCTCTCTCTCTCTCTCTCTCTCTCTCTCTCTCTCTCTCTCTCTCTCTCTCTCTCTCTCTCTCTCTCTCTCTCTCTCTCTCTCTCTCTCTCTCTCTCTCTCTCTCTCTCTCTCTCTCTCTCTCTCTCTCTCTCTCTCTCTCTCTCTCTCTCTCTCTCTCTCTCTCTCTCTCTCTCTCTCTCTCTCTCTCTCTCTCTCTCTCTCTCTCTCTCTCTCTCTCTCTCTCTCTCTCTCTCTCTCTCTCTCTCTCTCTCTCTCTCTCTCTCTCTCTCTCTCTCTCTCTCTCTCTCTCTCTCTCTCTCTCTCTCTCTCTCTCTCTCTCTCTCTCTCTCTCTCTCGAGGATAATGCGCTCGATAAACATACTTCCTCGTGGGTTGCTGGGACCAATCTTATAAACACCGGGGAATGGATGTGATGTCACTTACGGGTATTATTACGGCTAAGTGCAAAATTGTTTTCACGCATTGAAGTCCATCATATATTGACGGAATCCCAGCGCCCGATTTCATAAAGTTCGGTAGTGTCTTCGTTTGCAGCAGCGCGAATTTTACGCCCTAAGAAATCACACCCTCCATAGAAGTCGGTAACTATTCGAATAGGAGAGCATATTATGAAGCAATTGTGTGCTTGATGCTTCCGTTTGTTTTGGACTGTATGTTTACACATCCACTGCTGAGTGCTGGTTATCACTGTAAAGATTACCTAATGCCGTGAAAAGAATAGCACTCCCTTTATAAGATTGGGCCAGTGTAGTCGCGCCCCGCGAGCTCGGCTTCACTGCTCGGCCGCTACGGGCCGAGGAAATCGGTCCTCGCCTGAGGGCAGGACGGAGGTCAGGGAGGGAGCGCCGGGTCAGCCAGGCATCGCCTGGTGCCGAGCGGTTGCCCCTCCTTCCCCTCCCTCCCCCTCTCTGACCCTCCCTACCTCGGTGGCGGATTCCGCCAAGTTACCGATTCGCCTACGGTGGGAGAGCCCAACCAGGGGACATACTTTTTAGACACACCGTACGGTGTCCGAGAATAAACCGAAATGTCAGGTTCGGTCGCACCGAGAGCCGGCTGTGACGTACGACTGTCACGTGCCATATGGCTTCCAAAGAGAGATGTGAACACTGCTTTAATTTTGCTTTGACACGCCCGAGGCAACTAGGAATTACATTTCATCCAGTTATCCAGTTTCATCCAGTTATCTCGTACACTCGGGGGCAGATTGATGTTCCACCACTCCCTACCCATCGGGCTCCCATGGCTCAGCACTGGCTACTGCCAGTGGCAGCACTGGCAGCTGACTGGCACTGGCAGGCAGTGCTGACCAATGCTGAGGGCAGGCAGCACTGGCAGCAGCCAGTGCTGAGCCATGGGAGCCCGATGGGTAGGGAGTGGTGGAACATCAATCTGCCCCCGAGTGTACCTTAATCAACTTAGCCTTAACATGAAGAAGATGAGCGAGGACTCTGACCTCGCGTAGGTCGCCACCCTTGCGAGCTGGAGCCCGAGTCCAGGGGGAAACGTACTGGCTCATGGGTTGTCGCCAAGCCGGTGCGCTACGCCGTTTGTGGCATCAACACGTCGTGACCTCGGCATTGGCCGTGTCAGAATCTGAGAATTAATCGATGTCTTGGTCTGGGAAATATGAAGACAGATTGTTGAGTGCGACATGATCCAAGAGCAGTGCATACCATGATTACCTCAGTGCATACAGCAAACGCCTCTTTGAATCGCCGCATTTCACACTCTGTTACCTGTAATCCAACAAGAGCATTTCATCAACGCCACACCCTGCATTCTGCATTGCTATTGCCCCAGTCTCTCACACGCCACAGCTTTCATAGATGATGTATTTTCGATATTGCCAACATATATCATAACTTATCGGTCCGATCTCTCAACGGGATCGGTCACGTGACAACTGGGCCGGCCCGGCCGAGCGGTCACGTGACAGCTGGGCCGGCTCGGCCGAGCTGGAACTAATGCCGGATAGCTTCATGGTCGTCGCATCGCGCGGTGGGGCGGTGCGGCGACGGCGGAGGTGTGGTGACGCGCGCCGCCGCCGCCGCCCCCGATGCGAAGTCTATCACAGTGACGGTGGACACGGTATGGTGCGGGTGGCAGCTGCCGAGATGAACGATGAGACCATTTCACACCGGCACGACATACACAGGCACTCGGTGGGCGGCCGGCCGGGCGGGCCCGAGTCCTCTGAGGGTGCCGACGCCGGGTGAGAGGCCCCGGCACGGACCCGGCCCTCCCCGCCGGCCCCCACCTCTGCACTGAACGGACGTTCGGGACTGGCGCTGGGCTAAATGAGGAATCGGTACGCGCCAAGATAATCCAACTTCTATACCACGTTTTGACCGGCAATACGGGGCATACGAAGTTCACTCGCAACTAAACGCGGACTGAGAACGCGACGAAGAAAACGCTTTGATCACACAAAATCACCGAATACAGTAGGTACTTAAAGATACGGACGCGGCACCAGCGCAGGTTGGGCTTACAGGCTATTTGCTAGCTTGCACGGCCTTCTAGGCGGACGATGTACGAAGTGAATCGGTCGTGCCAGGCGGAGAAGCGCTCAGCCCAAAGCGGACAACTGCAATGTCCGCGACAGGCCTCGCACCATTCCTTAACGGCGGATCTACTATAACCGGAGTCACACGCATTCGAACTGCCATTCGCAGCGGTTCGGCGCACATAGAAACGCAGAAACACGACCCTAACACGCAGACACACATACATACACACACGTTACGGTTCTACCGAGTCTAGGCGCATCCACAAACCGGGAGAAGTATTCAGGAACACTGAGAATGTACGCGCCGTGCCGTTTCGTACTCGCAGAGCCACCCATTCAGCTCAGCGCCGTCCTCACTCGCACATTTACTCTCCGACTCGCACAGTAACTCTCACTCTCATTTCTTTCTATCTTTCACACATCAGTCGCTCTGGCCCGGCGCGGCTGCGTGCCACGCCGGGCCGGGTCAGGACGGGGAACGGTAATGCCCGCGGGGGGTGGAGGTCACTGGTGGCGCCCGGAGCGCCGCGGCCGCCCTCAGGGCGCACGCCGCTGCAGCACCCGGTCGATGTGCTCGATGACGTCGTGGCGGGAGAGGGCCATCAGCGGGTTGGCCGGCGCCGGCTCGGTGGGCGTGGGCGGACGCTCGGCGCCCACCGTGAACAGCTTGCTCTCCATCAGCTGCAGCTGGTTGACGTTGGTCTCCAGGCTGGAGGCGGCGGCGGCGACGGGCGTGGGCGGTCGGCGCTGCTCGGCGGCCGGCGGGCTGGCCAGCTGCGGCACCACCTGGTCGTCCGAGGCCAGCTCGCGCGGCGCAGGGTACATGCTGTGCATCATGCGCAGCAGGTTGGTGTGCCGGCCGAAGTAGTGCTCCGTCACCTGGTCCGCAGTGATGCGCTGGCGCGGGTCGAGCAGCAGCAGCCGCCGGATCAGCATGGTGGTTGGCTCAGAGACCCGGCCGTCGCTGCAACACGCCAGAGTGGGACGAGGTCAGCCATCGGTGAGCGGGCACAGCGGGACGGCAGACACTCGGCGCCATTGAAGCGCCCTAACGCAAATATGGACACTGCAAAGGTGTTCCACCACAGCCTATTCAATAGTGACAACCAGCAACTGTACTCAACATGTGGTGGATAAACGGTGACAATGAATGTCGGGTTTGACAGCGAACATAGGCTTCTAACGTGAAATGTTGGCCTTGAACAGTGCAAACGTTTACCATCCATTTACCATTTACACTTTATATTCATTCCTAGCAGTAGCAGGGGAACATGTAACACCCAGCCTGAGGCCTAGTAAGTCATCGGTTTCATCAGTTTCATCAGTAGCACATCCCATGCAACACATGTCCGATCCCACGCCCGGGGCTAGCGCTGGCCTGCGCGGCCCGAGCTCACATTACGCAATCTCGGCCGGGACCGTAATGTCCATCGTGTCATCTGACAGGTGTCCCTGTGTCAGGTGTGTCACCAACCCTTTTAGTGTCTCTCCGCAGGGCACGCCGCCCCGGGCGTTCGGCCGACTGACGACACAAACACGTCAGTGTGCGTGTCGGCGATTCCGTGCTCCTGGTGTTTGTGTGTGTGAGTGTGACGGGCCCGGCGGCTGCCAAGGTCACGGCCCGTTCCCTCCCCCGTGCTCCGGCGGTCGACCCAGCCGAGCCGCTCACAGACGTGACCGCACCGACAAGCCCATATGTGGAGGGTGCCGCATGACCTTGTGCCCGGTGCGGGTCGAACCCATTCAGGCGAATAGGGCGCGGGTCGCCCGGCCGCGCCCCGCCCGGCCGCTGTCGACGGGTCGCCCACGGCGGCGGGGTCTGGTGGACCGGGGGGGGGGGGGCAGGGTGTGGCGCGCCAGACACCGCCCGGTCAGCTGTTTGACCCAACAAGGAGAGGCAGTTCAGGGGCTCCGTATGGGAGCCGCTCGGGGTACCCTTGAAGATAAAGTCCGGTGTTGCTGCAAGGTCCACACAACAGCGCACCTCTCAGGGGACTACTGCGCCATTTGAACTACCACAGACCCGTCCGGTCACCGCAAAGCGAGGGTACCCCCGGGAGGGTACCGCTCGGCGCAGATAGGGGCGCCGAACCACTCTAACCACCGGCTGATGTCACCCACAACTCTCTGCAGCCGTCAACACAGCTCCACCATCGATCTCTCACAAATAAACGCCGCCGCAGCGCCATTGCTCGTCTCTGGCGCGCCGCGTTTGTCGCGGACCCGCGACCCGCGCGGAGCGGGGTGCAGCGACCGACAGCGCCGGAAGACGACCATGGCCGCCGTCTCCCGGCCCTCTCTCTGGCCTCCCACTCTCTCCCACTCAGCTGTCAGGCTGGCGAGAGCCGGCGCGGCGGCGGGATTCGGCTGCTCAAAGCCCGCCATACGGCCGCTACCTATGGGAAGGCAGACGAGGAATTGACCTCGCGGCATTGGCAGATGTCCCACATTGCTGACAGTAGATACTAGACGAAATCCCACCCGTCAGATCCAGTAATATCCGGTCTGCTCTGAAACGTCAGCTGGTATCCAAAGATACCACCAGCTATCGAACGGTGTGAACTTTTGTGCGAAGGACACCGTCCTTTCCACGAAAGGTTATTTTAGCCCGGAGGATGCAATATCCGCTCCTAACACTCCAGCTCATATGTGAACAGTGAATATGCAATGTGTAAATGTATTCACATAAAACCACATTGAACAGACCGCCAGCGACCCTTTTCAAAAACCAAACAAAGCCAGATGCTTGCCTTGTTCCCAGCCATGCAATGTTTTGCCAACCATATGGCTGAGGGCCGATCTCGCCCACCGCCTCAGGCCTTTTCGACAATACTGCCGCCTGAAGCGGTTCTCCAGTCGTCGCCTTGGGGCCGCCCACATCTTCCATCGATCGCGGCGGGGTGTCTGCGAGAGAACGACCCTCATTTCCGGGCAGCTCGGCCACCCCGCGGCGGGCGAGACGGGCCACAGGGAGCTGGGAGCTGGCAGCGGCCATCGCAGCCGGCCCGCGGCTCGATAAAGCCCACACGCCAGCGGAGCGGCTCACCGCGGCGGCCGGGCGGTGCCAGCTCACCGGCTGGCCAGGCCGGGTGTAGCCAGGGGACTCATAGCGCCGGGCGGGCGGCTGCAGCAGCCGCCGGGCCCAATTCAGCCGCCTCTCCGGGCCGCCCTCTCCGCCCGAATACGGTGCGTCAGACGAGCTCGCCGGGCCAGCCGGACCCGAAATTCTCAGCACAGCTGTTTCATCCGACGCGTCAGCGCTACAGTCGGACACGTCACTCGTCTGACCTGAATCACACCGGCTAAAAACCCGTCCCGGACAGGGGCGGCGCGCCGGTCACCCATGATTCAACTGCCGAAAAAGTACCCTGCGCGCAGCCACCGGACGCGAGAGAAATGGCACGGTGACCCCTCAAACGGGGCACCGATGGGGTACGAATCAGGCTGATGTAACCCCGGCTGTGGCAGTCGCCGGCGTCAGCAGATTCCTGATAACGTCGCCACAAATCGATGTCAAACTAATATCCGTGGCACGAGAGTGTTCGATCAATAACACCCGACCGACGCGGCCGGCTGAGCTATCGGCTGCGCTCTCGACCATATGGGCACGTGACGGGCTGTGGGATGCACTGCTGTGAAATGAAAGCCGTGGAATGTGGCCGGCGCAATGTGCGGAGAAACTGGCGAAAGGAGTGCGACGGCCGCGCGTCTGTGGCGTGGCGCCTCTCCCTTCCGTATCGTCTGGGGACCACGTCCGGCCAACTACGCCACACGTCCTGTGTGCCCCAAATGTACCCCCTGACCCCCTGTCTCGCAGTTCCCGACCAATCATCCCCAATGGCTACGGCGCACCCGGGCGTTATCACGGCGCCACAATATCCACCGCACTCACTCAGGAATGACGTAGTCGGCCGCCTTGATTTTGCGGAACAGCTCCTGTGGCGCAGCGTTGTAGAACGGGAACTGGCCGTACAGCATCGTGTAGAGCACGACGCCCAGCGCCCACATGTCCGACGGCTTGCCTGTGAAGTAAACATGACGACGAGGTTAGAGGACGGCGGCGCAGAAGGTCCTATTTGTGGTACCGACCCCTAGCGGGCCCCCCGGATGGTGTAATGCTCGGTAAATATTGCTCATGGCAAAGGTCATTGGGTACATGGGTGTGACAATTGTCGCGAAAAATCTAGCGCCACATGATCCTACTCTTCATGCAACTGGTGAACTGATGTGATATAAAACGCAATGTCAACAAGGGACAGGTAAACTGATGTAAATAGGAGCAAATCACTCATGTGAAGATGCATGCAGGTTTCAATGCGTGCTTCCTTCATCATACTTCACGCAGACATCAACACCACACACATGAATACATTCGGTACAACTCAACCACCGCCCCTGCATTCCACCCGCTCCCATCCTGCCTCCGCCGCCTCCCGTTTCCGCGGCGCTGTGACCGCCGCTGCCGCATGAGGCGAGCTGACGTCAGCGGCCATGGCGGCCGGTCGGCACACGGTGTGGCCGTGACTGGCCGTCATCCGGGCCCGGCCCGGGTGCCGGCGCCGCGTCCGCGCCCGTGCCGTGCCGGCCACACCCGCAGCCCGTACCGCCGGCCGGCCGGAGCACACCGGCTTGACCCGGCTCGAACCGTGTCGGCGGTATGGGTCTATCTACCTCGGCGGTTTGGCTCGGTCCGTCCCCACGGGAGAGCCGCGACCAGCGACGAGCTGCCTTTGTCCGTCTCTCCCGGATCCTCGGCTGTGCGAGCTACGGCTCCGCGGCCGCGCGGTTGTCGGCCGCGGGGGTGATGCAACTCTCCAAGGAAGTGACACGAGCCGTCCGTCAGACAGCGGGCCGGCCGGCCACCGACCGACGACGCGCCGGTGCGCTCAGGTGTGGCGAACTCCGCCCCGTCCCCTACACCCCCGCACAGACCCGCAGACCTCCGCTGGGGCCGAGCACACACGTGGTCCGCCCACGACTCCAGCGGCCAGCTGCGGACGACCCCGGGGAAGCACACGGAAAGACCCGCTGACTTTGTGAGCAGTTGCCGTCTGACCGCGCCCTGAACTGCCGCGGGAGGTGGATGAGAGGCCGACGAAGGTGTCAAGTCAGCGGGCGACTGGGTGCGGCCCGGCCGACCCCACCCCGTCCCAGGTATCCGGGAAGTCTGCAGTCATGGCGGCTCAGAGGGCGGTCAGAGGAAGTGGGCTCCGCTGCCGGCAGGTTGCTGTGGGCCAGCGAGTTCGTCTGACAGCGGCCGTTCCACGGACCAGCCCGGCCACGAGGAGCTGGTCACGACAGGATGTGCAGCCGGCCCGCAGAAGTGGGCGCCAGAAGACAAACTATCAGGGAAGGAGACGACCCCGTGCGAGATGAGGCCGCAGACTCATTTGCTCACACTCACAGACTTATATACGCAACGTCTTTACGCGGCAGAATACAACACCACTGAAAAGCGGTTACCTTTTGACTGGACGAAAGTATTGCGCAAAAGACGCGCCCAAAACCAAACAATTTGTGTGACGACATCGATATTTTCCCCGCAACCACCATGCAAACTTGTAGATAGCACGACATTTTGCTCAACCTTCTTGTTTGTTTCGAGGCAAAATACTTCGTCACGGTCTACATTTCTTCAAGACATTGAGTAACCAGCATGCATAAATCAAATTAATACCGACTCCAACGGCTGCACAAGTCAGCCTTTTATCACACGACGTATATTCGTCCACGTACGCAACCCGACCTGGAACAGGCTACGAGCGAACGATTATCCCCACTCCGCGGCAACAAGATTCTCCTAAATATTCTTGCGGCATGCCGGTCAGGCTACGACGTCATTGTTGCAAATTATCAGAGCTATCTGAACTCCAGCTAGCGACGTACACAACGATGACAAAGCCCTGCGAACCCCTTTTCGCAATATTGTCCGGAGGACGGAGCATTTGCAGCGCGACTTGTGTAATACCTGCACCTGGTGGTGACCAGTTAGCGACCTAAAAGGGTCGGGCGCCGACACGCAACTCCACTGCAGCACAGGGAAATCGAACGACTTTTGCACCGCGGTCGGGTGTGACCCTGGCCAATCGCTTACATTACAAAACATTGGCTGTTTTAGCGTGACTGCCGCATACTGCGACTGAAAGGTGGCTGGAAAGTTGCAAAACTTTGGACTGATTAATCTTTCGGATCGTCCACAGCAGGAGTAACAGGTCACTAACCAGTTCGTCACGGGTAGGTTTGTTAAGATACGAATGAAAGAACAAATTAGGAAGGTAAACCCGAAATGGGACCAACTCCATATAGACCACTATCAATGTAGGTCATCAGTTTATCGCAGACTCATAGTGTGACATATGAACTGGCTCTTGTGACAATATTTCACCAGTGTTGAATAATACTTGGGTATGGCTCAGTATTTTCTAACCATCCAGAATCCACTCTCCGAAACAAGTCTGACGCAACAGCGTACGCAATCATTCGAACAAGCCCTATGGCTTTTCCTGTCTGTGTAACAATCTCATGAAATAGCCAGCGCAGCAATCGTTTGAAGGAGATGCAAACTTCACCGGTCTTCCACGAATTCAACTTTCGTTCGTCACAACCGCGTGGGTCATGACTCGGTCTTCCACCGGTGAAAACACACCCGACTCATCCGCAGCCACACCCCAAAGCCGCTTCTGGCATTCCGGATTCACCACTAATCCTCGCCCGTCCCGCCAGGCTTCCTGACTGGCCTGACCCGGCCGGTTTGGCACGCCCGGGTCAGCGTCTCGCCGGTGTCGGCGGGTCGGGTCAACACGGCGACATGGCACCGGTCCGGGCGGTGGGAGCTCCTCGAGCCAGCGCCACTGCCGGTGATGTCACGACGGATGACCCGGTGCATTCCAGAGGAAAACAACCGAGACAACACGGACCGGGTGACCGTGAGATCTGAGAGGACAAACAAACAACCAGACACACATAGGAACCACCACACAGACAAACATGCAGTGATCTAGGCCGCTGAGGTGGTCGTCTGTCAGCTGTGGGGCCACGCGGCGCGCCGACGGCACATCCCGGAAGATTTCATCAGAGCGCACCGTCGATTTCCACCGGATGGACGGTCGGACAGACGGTCATACAGCCGCCGAGGGCAGTCACCGGCGGCCCCTCACACCGGCGCGCGCAGCGTTTCCAAACCGCGCCACCGCCGACTTTCGACAGGGCCGACGAACTGACGGCAGACTTCCCGGCGGGAGACGTTCGTCCGGGCGCGAGGAGAAATCGCGGGTCGGTGGCCGTCCGAGCAGCGAACCCTGGCCGCTCGTCACCGGACGCGGCGGCGCAGCGCCGGACGCCAGCAGCCGGCACCCATGGCGGCGGCGGCGACCCGCGCGGCAGGCGCCGGCCCCTGCCTCCGTTGCGTCAGCGCGTCTCCTCGCGGCGCGGCCGGCATTGCGCGTGGCGCTGTTTACCAGCCGATTGCACCACCCGCGCACCGCCGCATCCAGGGCAGGCACGCGCAAAAACCCGGCCCTGTGCGCGTCCGGAGCGCCGGCGGCCCGGCGCGCGGGGCGGGGCACACTCGCCTCTCTGCATTGGCCATCGCGTTGCACAACGACCGATGCCGTTGCGCGGGGCGCAGGGCGGCAGACGGAGCGCCGCACGACGCGTCCCCCGACAGCACCCGATCCTTCACCGGTCACCGGTAGGGCGACAGGGGTCAGCCCTGCCGGCCGGCCGGCCGCCCCGGCGACGAAATTGCCACACCGTAACGAAACCCAGAGAAGTTTCACAATGTGCCATGCAAACGATTGGTGAAATATCATTTCATCACAGGTGTTCAAGCGGGGTGAAATTCGTTTCGCAGCAGCCGAGCACGTGCCGGTCCGTGTGTAAGCAGACACTTCGTCTTCGCTCATCGAAGCGCACGTGCGCGGCATAGGCGGCGGCCGCTCGCCTACCCCGCGTCCCGGGAGCGGGGCGGGCCGCGCACACACGGCCCCGAGCGGGGTACGGGCGGGGGTCGCGCTCGTAATCCGGGGCGCGTGTCAGAGCCACTGCTGTGCCAAGGCCAGGCTGACCCCATTTAACCGGTCTCAGAGTCGACGCCGCAGCGGCTGATGGAGCCAGGGGGCGATGACGGTTGATGACGGTTGATGACGGCTGATGATGGCTCAGCTGAGACCGGTGGCCGATGACTGATCATCCTCACATGGCCGCCGACAGATCCTGCATTACGGAATCCGGTTTGTTCGGGTCAAGCACCGGTCGGTGTTTAACCTCCGCCAGATGTCTCGATTTAGTCCCATGCCTCACGGTTCCCAACCTGTTTCTCCGGTGCTGTAGACTTAAATTTTACTTCGGTGGTCTGCCAGCCCGGTCATGCACCTGTTCAACGGTGCGTGAACGACGCATGACGTGCACAAACGCCGCATGACGTCATTCTCACGAGTCGACTTACGGGTGCTGCCATATTCCAAACTCTGTTGCCATACCCTCTGCCTACGCCATTTGGGTCACTGCTGTTCAGTGTTTAGTAAAACCATCCAAACGTTCCGAGAAATGCCAGCAAACCTTGACCTACGCCGTTTTTTTAAACACCGAACACCAGTATCGAATCAGCGGCATATCGTATCCAATCCCGTCTACATCATAACCGGACTATTACGCGTGCGGTGGGCTGGGCAGCCCATGGAGCCGTCGCGCGGCTGGGCGCTGCCTCCCAGTCGGCGACTCGGCTCGCTCCATTCGACACAATTACCGCCAAGGTCGAGCCACAGCCGCGGCGCGGCGGCGTGCGCCGGCCCGGCGGCAGCGGAGGTCAGGCGCCGCGTAACCAGCCGGGCGACCCGGCCGGCACAGCCAATGTCAATGTCGCCCGGCGCTGCAATCGCGCCGCCGCCGCAGAGAAAAACGGGATTTCGTCACGGGTTTCGATACTACAATGGCGCCGGTGAGGCAACGCCAGCCGTTAGCTGTTCGTGTGTAATATGGAGGCAGCGGCCGGCCGCTGGACGCCGGGGCGCACGGAGAGCCAATGGATGAGAGAAGGCCAGAGGGGTAGATGTCGGCGGCGGGGATCAGGGGTGCCCGCCGGACCGGACCGGTCCTCAAGTTGCACATGTTGACACACCTGACCTGTTTACCTAGTTCGCACGAGGTCACGGACGGGGAATGGACAAAAAGGACTGTCCAGCCTTGACAGAAAAATAACAACGTAAAAGTAGGCCTCAGATAGGCTTACTTCGCCAATAACGCAATCAAATTCCACCAGACATGCGGGATCAAAGAGGCTAATCGTGCCAATCCTGCCACCTCCCGCATCTGAGCAGCCCTCAGCAGCGTCCAGCGGGCCTTGGAGCGCCCGGTGATCGGTGCACGGCGCAGACGGGCTGCGGGCTGACGAGCGATGGTGTTGGAGGACACTGACCAGTAGGTACGGGCTGAACCGGGTGCTGCTGGCGCCGCCATGCCTGCACGCCGGCAGGTCCCACCCATAACACCGGCAGGGGACCGGACGGGCGGGCCGATGGGATAGGGGCGCGGCTCGCTGCGGCGCCCGGGCGCGGTCTAGGGTCAGGACCGCGCGTTCAGAGCAGCGACTCGCCCGCGCGGCGCGCCCTCGCCGTGCCCCGGCCGCTCCGCCCCGTCACGACGACGGACCGATCGCTTTGTCTCCGAGCACGCCTTCGTCGGGCACAGCGGCGTCAAGGGCATCACCAGGCCGGCAGGGAGCGGGTGAGGGTCAGCCCGAGCCCCGGGGCACGGACTCCATTGTCAGCGCCGCCATTCCAGCCACCTTCCGTCCTCTGTCCTCACCGTCACCCCACCCGTCGACCCAATGAGCCCTAACGGCCCGGCGAGTCACCGCACCGCCGCAGGGCGGCCGAAGGGGTCGGCCGGCCGCCGCGGCGCTGGTGCAACTGGTTCTGCGATTGCGTCATGAAGCGCTACGGCAGCGGCGGACCCTGGCCGCCTCACACGTGATGAGCCCCGGTCGGCTGACCTTGGGTCAGCCTTGAGCGGACGGCGGCGGAGCGGGGAGCAGCGGTGGAGCGGAGAGACGCTGACGGCCGGCCGAGCCCCAGGTGTACGACCCGCGCGAACGCTGGCCACGCTGGGGAGCCGCACCCCGTTCGTTGGCACCCTGCTGCTGCCAAACCCACGTGGCCAAGCCCACCGGCTCGGCCGCCGCTACTGCCACCGCCGGCACCACATCCGTCTCGCGTCTGTCTTTTCTTTTGCTCTTTGTCTGAGCAGCCACATCCGTCTTCGTCACGGCCTCGGTCTGCGATCGGTGCGCTGTCAATCGCGGCACATCCCCGCTCAGTCCAGCGCGGCCGCGGCCCGGTTGCAGGCACACGCGTGAGGTCGTCACCGGCGCCCGCCGCCCGGGCCGACACCGTTTTGTAACCCGACTGCGCAACCGAGTACGGGGCGGCGCGCGCGCGCGCGGGGCCAGGTCGGGTCCTTGATGGAGCTGCAGCGGCCTGGCCGCCCAGTGGGAGTGTCCCCTATTGCGGCCCTGCGCAACACCCACCGTTGGTTACGGCACACGGCCGGCCGGCCCGACGCACGGTGGAAACGGACACAACGGTGGACGGTAGAAACCGACACACACGGGCTGTACTGGATGGACAAACGGACGACTGAATGAGCGGGCCAACGGAGCGGACCGCCGGCGGATGCGAGCACGGACCAAGGGACCAAAGTGGTCCACAGCCACCTGGCTGGGGTCGATGATTGACGTGTTGCCGATCCAACATCACCTGCACGGTCTAAATTGAAAGTGATTGGTGTGAAACTGAAAGGAAATTGAGTAGTGGCTTTAGCAATTGGATTACCAGTTGAAAAGAAGCGAGCTTTGAAACAAGTCAGCCGTGCTCATTGATGTCTATCAAAGCCATCAGAAACAGGGATTATAAGTTACGATACGCTATCACTATAATAGAAGTAATTTCAGCACAACGGGTTATGGATAGCGCTAAAATTACGAAATCGGGCCTAGGTCAGTTCAAAAGGTGAGGACAGCAGCCGGCGGCCGCATTAGGATTTCGTCTTGACACAGTTACGTCATCAGTTGGTAATCCAGTTCGCACGGCTCAAAATGGGTAGCCACCTCAAGTTAGTCATGCTATTATGTTTACGCTGGCGCATTAGATGTCATTACCAAGGCATATTGTACATTCTTCCTATATGTAACACTATTGTGCATACTCATACAGTATAAAAATGTTCAGCACAACCCAGCTGGCTTCAAATAGTAAAAAAATAATCGTAAATCAGCCGCTTTTAAATTTTAAAGCGTTTTAAAGCGCCCGATTCCGACTACGAGCCACCGGCAACCAGGGATCGTTATTTTCGCTCTGCATTTACCGGGTGTCATAAAAACGCCATGGCCTGGAGAGATCACGGCCAATGGCCCACTGACGGCATGGACCAATGAAGAAATCAACCAAAAGAAAGACACCAGGCGCAGAGACGAACTGCTTTCACATGCTCTGACGAAAGAGCGACAAGGCGAGAGAGCGGGCGCGACAGCGGCAGCAATATCCTCTTGTTACGCAGTCCAGCGGACGAAACCGACCGATCACTATCACTGGCGACGGTTGCGCGCCGCGCCCCCAGGCGGGTCACGAGCGCGGTCACGTGGGGTCAGCCGACGCGCCCCGACCCACGGACGGTGGGTTCCTACCGAGCCGCCCGGTCGGTCGGCGGTACACGGACCGCACGCAGAACGCACGGGTCGCCGGCACGGCACGGCGAGCGGCACATAATCGAGCGTTGACCACGCAAGTTGCCTCACGCCTCCTGCGTCCCCGGCTTCAACAGTCGGTGCCATCGCTGGTCGGCCCACCGCGCCGGCCAGAATGCACCGGGACAAAAACAGGCCGCCCGAGTCCGCCGCTTGCACTCGACACCACCCGGTAAAAGGCGTCTTGCTCAACAAGGTCAGCACGACGGCAGAATCCATACAGCTGGGACGTCGTGGACGCCACGGCGGGGCGAACTATCAGCGGGGGGACCCGAGAGGACCGGTGCGGGGGTGATGCTCGAGAAAAGCCGCACCGGTTTGATCTGGGATCATGTCCTAATGGTGACATGTGCTCTGCACGGTGTCTGCTCGGTCAGGTTTGGCTGCAATCGCTGGACCCTCAGGTCGTCTGACCCTGACGGGTGCCGTACGGTCGCCGTAGAGAGTTTCACAAGCGGCGGTTGCAGGGCGCCGGCACCTCTCCCCAATCGCCAGTCACCGGCCACGACATGTCCGCATTTTACGAAACACATAAAAACGCCGCCGCCGGCTTAGCGACCCAGGTGGGCCCGATAATCGGTCTGAACAATGGGGCGGCAGAAGCGGCGCGCCGGGCCGGTTGCGCGCGCGAGTAGACCCCATGTTACAACAGGGCCCGATGACACAAGCACCCGCACATTAGGACCAATATCCCGTGACTTTGCACAACGACAGCACGCAAAAACGGGACGCCGGACGAGCCCTTCTTGGTTGCCGGTGCTGTCATTGCCAGCCGCTTTCCCGGACACCCTAACACGACCGTTACGGTCTCTGCTGTCGGCAGGCACGGCATATAGGCATTACAGAGTCGCTACAGCTGCACTCCGTGCAAGGGCAGTTTTCATGAAACGGGATCAGAGAATCCACGTCGTCCCGCCGAACGGTTTTCGAGGCGAGACATTACAAGTCCGTTAGTCAGTGCCAGGCGACACCAAGGCTGGTCCGAGTTTATTGTATATGTTACTTGTAAGCCAATGTACCGACGAATAAATCCTAACACAGGTAATCAACAACCCCCCTGCTGAAGCTAAATGGCGCAGAAAACACAGCACAACGTAGCATTGTTTCGATGCAAATCATGCTCAATATTGTTCCAACTAACAGGAGCCAGAGTTGACTCAGACTTTAACTAGGCGGCGAGTCGAGCGGATGTGTGCTGGAAGCTTGCATCACCACTCAATGTCCGCTCTATGTCGGACGTCAGCAATGTGGAGCGCTGGTAAGCCCACGCTGCTGGTAAAGCCATGACCCACGGCAGCATATTCCCATAATCGCTCGCTCACCAGCGCGAGTCACCGGCCACTCAGCCCATGACAACAAAGCACCATTACGTCATCTCCTCAGGTGCCGTATCGCGTTCACTCAGACGTGCCACATGCACCGATAGTCCCCCTCTCCATCCATTCGGGAGGGGTCATGGGGTCCATTCTCCTTCACATTGCCCATGCTTGCGCTCATCGAGCTACATCCTCTGTGCGCGCCGGGCGGGCGCGAGTCAATGTGGTGCAACCGCGGACCAATCACGCCGCGAGCGCGCGCCGCGCGGACGGGTGTGTGCGCAGTGCGCGCGGTGGCGCAACTCGGGACGCGCCGCACGGAGGGGCCGGGAAATCGGCTACCGGGAGCACCGATAGCAATAGGTGGTTCCGGCTGATCGGCCTTTGTCGAATATGACGGCGGCAAAAAGGGCGCCGGCTGATTCACCGGGCAATGTCTGCCGCCGCATAGCTGCGGCCACATTACACCCGCCGTGTGAACCAGCCGGACTGGGCGACCTCTCACACCCGGCAACAGTCTCGAGTTCGCAGCTGCTGTCAGGGTCTGGGCGGCCACAAAGGCGCCCGTTCTGGCCATTCTCCTTCCCAATGTTCAGCACAAGGTCCGAGCCCGGCTCCGGCCCGCCAGACCCGGCCCCGTCCTGCCAGCCTCAGCACAGCTCCGACTCGGCTCGGCTCGGCACCGACCTTGGACGCCCGTCCGGTACCGTCCGGCTCACCGCCGCCGCGCCGCTCCATCCATCCCGTTACACGAAGCACCATCCGGGAAAATGACAGCACGGCACCGCACCGCTGTCATGCGACAGTCGCCTTGGACTGCGGCAGCTATATCGACCGAATCGAGCGCCACCCGTTCTGATTTCGGCCGCCGAGAAGGCCGGTTACGCAATAGAATGAAACTGACGGATATTTCACTCGCATGCAGTCACTCCGAGCGCGAGTGGCAATGCAGATTGCGAAACAATCCAGGAATCAGCTGCCCGAGATGACACTTAGGTACTCTATTTAGACCACATTCGCGCAACGACCCGCTCTTAGTAACTACCGAAATAGTTGAATCATCGATTCCCCGTGTCCGGCGCTGCATGCAATCCACCCATCCCTCACCCACCCTCCCCTTTCCCCCACCCGACCGTTCGACTCTGGCACCTCCATACAGGAGGGAGTCGGGACCCACCTAGATAGGGCTTTCCACTGAGCACGTCCGGGCTGATGTAGGCCGGCGAGCCACGCTGGTCCTTCACCAAGTCGTCCTCATTCAGCAGGTGCTTGCCCAGACAAAAATTGGTAAGCACCACCTTCTTCGTGCGCCGGTTGAGCACGATGTTACCCAGCTTGAGGTCGCGGTGCACGACGTTGTTCTTGTGCAGCATGGCCACGACGCGCACCACGTGGCTGAAGATGAGCAGCGCCTCCTGCTCGGCCAGCCGCTTCTGGCGGATCACGTAGTGCTGCAGGTTGATGTGCTCGCTGGGCGAGAAGTCGTGCGGCGTGAGACAGTCGAGCACGAGAGCCACGCGCTGCACGGCCCGGCCCGAGTAGACGGTGCCGCGCGACGTGTCCACCTCCTCTAGGGCAATGTCCTGTGGACACAGGGGATGGGCATGGTGTCACTGCCGCAGCCCTCAGAGCGATGCTCACCTTGAAAACACTTGATAAACATCTGGCAAACGTCCTCGCTGATGACTGTAAGTGAATGATAAACAATCTTCTAACATCCTATTACAGGTTGACTAAAATGCATGTCCTGTTTAAAAGGATTATCCTTCCTTACCTTGTACAGTCCATGGTGTTGAATTACCCCCTGCTGGCCTCGCAACAGTGTGAGAAGCGAGTACTCAGTATGCAGCAGCATTTTGCCAAGTCGGTCATCTTGTTTTTCCTCGCTAGGGGGCTTCAGGCTCAAAATCTGAAGTGGAAATCCACAATTAATGAATGCTTCATATGCAGAACTGACATCAGATCAGCAAATCAGGCATATTTTTTTACAGGAAAGTGCAAAATATCCAACTTAAACCTAAACTGATGCTATTAAAGCATGTAAAAAATGGCCCAAACATGCTAGCTAACATCAAACAATGCAAAACAAGTGCACACCAACAAGAACATTTAGGTGCCAGCTGACTGGCCACTACACATGAAGAATAGAACCATTAAAGTAAGCATACCTTCACAGTGAAGAACTTGTCAGTCTTTTCTTGACGAGCAAGATAGTGTACAATACTCTTCACAGGCGAGTTTCCAAGCACAGGTCCCAAAATGAAGGGCCCAACTTTTTTAACTCTAACCATATCCACAAGAGTTCCAGGCTTGGGATCTGCAACAAGAAGGCATTTTACAATATAAGATGGGTATTGATTTCACAATTTCACATCAGCAGATATACCTAATGCCCATCAAAAAATAAATAAATAAATAAATAAAATAAAATGCAAGGACAACTAGGTATATGTTATGAACATCACAAAAGTCCCTTGGTCTGCTTGTCATTACATATCCAGTAGGTGTCAATGCAACCAATGGAACTTAGTTAAATTTGTAGGTATTTGGTAGGTATATCTAAGCAATTAGTATCAACAAAATGTTTTGTCACAAGACACAATACTTACATGACTCATCTTTTTCTTTCAATGCTTCTAAGGCTTCAGAAATTCTTATCTTCTTTGGACTAACAACAGGAACAACTTGAGAACAGCAGAAACTAGAGGATCTTTTTCTTGACTGGAGACTCATCTCAGCACTGAAAAGGAAAGAAAATGAATAAGCACAACTCATTTGCATTATCAGTGACATTCAATTTTTAGCACGATCTTGTTGCTGCAATACTGAACCCACAAAAAAAGTCATAGCATCAAAACCATTCCTCGTAAGTCGTAACACAATCAGGTGGCAGTAAATGACCATCCGAATTATCGTTAACACGGAAAAATCCTGCATTTAACTTTACGCAGAGATCAACCACAATTCAAATTCAGTCAAGCAGCTCTTTAGAGTTGCTCTCAAAAACTCAAATTTAAATCTCAGAAATGGGTTTTGGGTTGGTCAGGTCAGGTGAGGTTGGCGTCACCATCCACACCAGAATCAGAATGGCACCATTACTAACCTGCGCAAGGCCAGGCAGGGGGATAATTCGATGCACTTTCAAGTATTCACTCACACTTATCACTCACACGAACAAAACAGTCGAGAAAATAACTACCCTATGGCAGAAGCCAAGGTAGACTAGCAGTCCCGCTCCATCCTGCCAACTGTGAAGAAAAGACAGAGCGGTCGCAACGCAATGCTGTGGCAGCGACGCCGAGCCGAGCTACAGCAAGCCGCAGGGTGAGGAGGTGACGCAAACGTGACGCAAAACTATCACAGAGCAATGCGTTCTAGAACAGAACAAAGACCATTTGAAAGGATTATCTGACGTCATATACTATTGAGGTACGAAAGAAATTATGTTATCTGCTATATAGGCCCAAAATGTTGCATTCCTCAAAACAAAATGTTGTTACTAATCAAAATAATGCAGATTGTCACCAATAAAACTAAAAATAACTTTCAAAAATATTTTGACGTCGTTTAAAGATCATTTAAAAATAAGTTATGTTTTGATTATTACTTGTGGCCTTGTTGATGACGTCAAGATTTTCTCGAAAATATTTCATGATTATGGCGAAAAATGACGTCATATTAAATTAATGCATAAAAAACAAATAACACAAAAAGGAAAACAAGTTGTCTAGCTATATTGCTAGAGTATACAATTACTGGCTGGTTGTATGCACTATAACCACCCAATTGCACTTAATTTCTGAAGAAAAGACAAATAAATATTTTTCAACAAACCAAGTGTTAGCAATGAAATGGCATACAAAAACAATTCCACCAAATCCTTTTACCTATTCTTTTTTCACCGCAAACCATATTTGTCAATATCTTGAGCTTTTCGCTAAAATAGAAAGAACTCTACCAATAAACGTCATTTATTTAATTAATCCTTTTAACATAATATTCACGACCTTGATCGCAATGCAGCCCGCAAATTTACCAATTTCTAGTTTTGGAGGTCACCGTGGATTTTGGAAGACGGCAAGAGTCAAAATGAATAAGTGATTCAGGTATCATATGTATTCGTTGTCGAACGCATTGAAATATATTGGTAAGTATATATAAATGTCGTAGGATTTATGGATGATCTCGCAAGACGATAGGAAGATTTTGTCACTGCTGCGCCATTTCGCCAACTTGAACTCTTGAGGTTTGAAAAAAAAATCAATTTTCAGCTTTGAGATTTGAAAATTCCATGTTTAGCTTAGAGGTCTGGAATACAATAGCAGTTTTGTAGATGCAGCTGAAAATTATGCAATAAAGAAGCTCTAACATTTGGATAACGGGTAGTTACCTACCTATTCTTTCTGGATGCCGGTGAAAACTGGCCCTGTTTCACCGGTGATAGCAGCACGCTGCTATTCCATTTCGCGAGTCACACTTCTGGTAGTGTTGGAGGAATAGGTTTTTTGACGTCTCCATGGAAACTCAATTTGACACGTGTAATAGCAGCTTGCTGCTATCACCTGTGAAACAGGGCCAGGGTGCCTGAGGGCATATTTATTTGGTCTGTGGGGCGTGACGTGGTTGTCACATGGTTTGTGCTAGTGCATTTTAAGAGCCTTGATAAAATCGCCCTAGGCGGCAGGCGCCATGTTTTCACCTTCGTCCTTCTTTCTTTCTAACTAAATCAAATCAAAACAAACCTAACCTAACCTAACCAGTATTAGTAGAGCAGATGTCACATGGAGCTTTTCTTACTGAGGAGAGACGCTATACCCAGAGGTGTTTTTTTTCTAACAAAACCTAAAACAAACCTAACCTGACCTAACCTAACCTACAAACCTAGAACCTAAATTATAAAACCTACAAACCTTCAACCTACAACCTGCCCTTCAACCTACCTACAAACTAAAGCACCTTTCCTCAGTTGGACAACTTTCATGTGATGTCTGCTCTACTAATGCCACCTTACCTACAACCTACAAACTTACAACCTACAACCTAGAAACCTAAAACCTAGAAACCTAAAACCTAGAAACCTTCAGCCTAGAAAGTAGAAACCTATAGTGCCTCAGTATCAGTAGTGCTGGCTTACACCTTCTCCATTGGCACCAAGGGCAAGGTTCAAAGTTATGTTTATTCTGATGCTTGCAGATGGCATCACTTTATAAAATTACATGCATGTGATTAAGCCAAGTCAAATACAAATAATGAACATCAATGAAAAATGCATTCATATATAACCAAACCTGACCTACCCTAATTGTACAACTTACCATTTACCACCTACAGCAGTCCAAGTGCTTCTCCTTGGTTGGAAAACCTTCATGTGATGTCTACACTAGTAATGCCCAACCTACCAAGCTGCAGCACCTCTTCCTGGTCGGAAAACCTTCATGTGGCATCTTGTGTGGATATTTGGCCCTTGGGCCAAACCAGATTATCCCGGAAGGTAAAATAAGCTTGAAAGATTGGAGAAAAGGCAATTGATAACTCGCTATAAGATCTTTCAAAATTATCAGGTCATTTTTCAATCAGGTCATTTCTGAGGTCACTAGAGGTCACTAAAAGTAAAATTGTCACGAATTTCGGTTCCCAATTTCGACAACTTTTCATACAGCGGTGCATAACTCGGGAACCAACAGAGCTGCAGTGCCGCGGGAAAGTGTGTTCGGTAGCTACTTACTTGAAAGTTCTTTCTTAGGATTGTTCTCAGATTTGATCAAAGGTCATTGCTTTAGCCTCCGGAGAGCAAAAACTCAAAATTTGACATTTTTCGGTAAACGTATGTAATAACTCTGACACCAAGCGCGTATTACGTTCGTTTTACCGGCATCACGTTTCTCTAGTTGAGACACGTCAAATGAACTTTAAGTTGACAACTTAGGTCAGGGTCACAGAAAAGGTCATGTTGCATATCATGCATATCAGCCCTGGCTTACACCTACTCAAAAATTGGACCTCAGGACTCAGGTCAAGGTACCTAATGGCCTGACAGGAAAAGGTCATGCCACATATCAGTCGATCCGTATCGTCGAGCCGAACAGATCTAAAGCGTTTTCCCCGCTGTAGCGTAACGAGGGGGTCACGGGTGCCATTTTCCGGTTCATTGTGTCATGTTTACTTGTAATTCGATGTTTGAAAGTGTTTAGAATGACGTTGGTCCAAAAGAGGCGCTTTTCAATTTTTCCCATTGACTTAAATGGAGAGGTCGGATAATTGATCTGACCTTAGGTCACCGATATCAAATTTCCGAGAAAAACATTTTGTAGGTACTGTTATCCTTATCAATTGCTGAAAGTTTTAAAGTGATCGGCCACTCGGTGTAGCTATGGCTGGCATTTATTTTTTTATGAGGTGAGGCCACCTGGCGTGACCTTGTGACCTGACGTTGAATGACCTTGGCCTGAAATTTACACAGCATATGCAGAAAAGATGCATGATGAGCCTGATAAGGTGTGCTGAAAACGGTGCCGCCGGAGGGGGTGTTCAAACACCCCCCAGCAGGGCGCGGGTTAATAAAGTGTCGTTTTCAATGCTTCGTACCACGACTCCGAAACCCTGCTCTGTAGCCCTACGCGAGATAGCACCCTTAGCGTTCACGCGAGCGTCTAGAGACT
Organism: Amphibalanus amphitrite; assembly: GCF_019059575.1. Classification (NCBI taxonomy): domain Eukaryota; kingdom Metazoa; phylum Arthropoda; class Thecostraca; order Balanomorpha; family Balanidae; genus Amphibalanus; species Amphibalanus amphitrite. The sequence goes on along the minus strand of NW_024882010.1, from coordinate 25,820 downwards.
TGAATAGGATTGGTAAAGTTTTATTTTACCCTCACTGTAAACATCTTTTAGAACACAGCACGAGAATTGCTGGCTGAATTACTCAGCCCCCGTTCACGAGCTCCAGAATCCCTTTACCGTGACGTCACCACGGCGGTAGAATCTCCCTTCACCCATAGGCATACATGCACATTTCATCATCTTTCGAGCGAGCTGGAGAAAAAACAAGGATTATGTGCCATCAAAAGTTGTACCAATGTAACAATGAGTTCGCCTCATTACGATAAATGGGGCTGACACTAAAAAAAGGACTATATCGAGCCAACATCAGCAATTCAAATGACGCCTTCATTTCAACGTGAAGGATTTCCTCTACCATGACGTCACCCTTATTTCGCCTTTATTTCCCTAGTGAACCACCCTGAGTAGGTAGTAAAGGAATCTTGGCATTACTGAGAAAACTGCTTAGTGCACATTGTGCCGCTGATATGAATAATATTTTTTTTTTCTTCAAAATAAGTTTGAACACCGATCATTTACCGTTAAGTTAAACGCTGTACGAGTTGCTAATTACTTCAGTTATTATTCCCGACAAATCGTCTATCCCTGTGGGGTTGTAACTATGGGCAACTACGAATTGCGAGTCCGGGAACTAGCAGCCAGGTAGAAATGATTTTGATAAAGTTGATCGTCTGTGAACTCAATGTGCGCCAACCAGTTTTCGTATTTCAGCTACCAGTTCTCGTGCTGTGTTCAAGGAGACGTTTACAGTGAGTGTCAAACTTAAAGTAAACGAGCCAAGGTTCATCTTGTTCGACAGGTTGAATGACGATGAGAAGACGGGCACAACTCAGGATGCGTTGTTGACTGCTGCCGCTGCATGCCTCTGAAAGTTGAGCTCCACGTTACGATCACTCCCAGGTCATTTTCTTCTGTCTCCGCCTGCATTGCCAGTCCTCTCACAATTTGCATCTTATTCCTTGATCATGGCCTTGCACATCCTCACTCTGAATATACAGGACACACTACACACACTAACTAATACTGAAGTGTTTTTTTTTATACATAATTGTCTCTGGAACGATCCTAAGCATGGCTTGGCAACCTGTCGTGTCGGGTGTCCCTCTTGACCTGCCACTGGTGGCCTCATCACTCCATGTCTCCCCCGGAGCTGGTCGAGTCCGTCGCCGGCCAACGGGTCGGCCGACTGCCGCCCTGCCCCGCTCGCCGCTGCCGCTCCTTGGCCCCGGCCGGTCTCCCCTATATAGTCAACTGATATACCCACTGTCATCGTATTGCAGTTGCCCTGCAGTGGTTTTCTTAGAATACAATGTCGAATCGAGCACCGAACTAATTCCTGTGATGATGTTATGATTCTGAATGCATTTAACATTGCCTTTAACCGATTTACTGTTAAGTTTTATGCATTGGTTGTCATTCGCTTTCTGTTGCCCTTACTACTCGCTTTGCAATTTTTTGTCGGGTTTGGCCCTTTCGGTCCATTAAGACCATTGCAGAATCGAGAGGATGATAGGAATTAGGGGGAGACATTGGTCTGGACAAGCACCCTAGAGAGTCACCGGGACTGAGCCCATCCGAATGGACAGGCCGACCAGCCTCCCCCCCCCCCCAAGCACTCCCTGCACCCGGCTACGGGGTGCGCTCCCTCGGGAGCAGCGGTGCCGCTCCAAGGGAGCAGCCCGCATGAGATAAAGGTGCCTGTCCAGCCCGGTTTGGGGGTTGTGGCGTGAAGGATTTCAGTATCCTGAGCATGGAAACGACGTAATGGAGGATGAGGGCCTTTATTGTAAAACTATAACCTATTAGTAAAGTAATCTTGGTACATCCTATTGACTGTGACCATGGATAAAAAGCAAGTGTTCTGAATCAACTGATCTCTTGAAACCTCAGTGTAGGATGATTATTACCATAGCTAATGTTTTCATTCTTTCGACAGATGCACGGGAACAATGGCCGAGACGAGCCCTTCCAGCGTACGAGAGAAGTTTGTGGCTGTATTCCAGTCGGTGCTGCCATCTGTGGGCAGCGGCGAGAGCCTGAGCCTGCTGCTGACCTCGTTGGAGTCGTGCCTGTCGAACAACGCGACCGTGTTCCTGGCGGCTCACGGCGAGCCGGCCGGGGAGCGGCAGCGCAGCCATGAGTTCACCGTCTGGGTGCTGGCGCAGCTGGTCCTGGTGCAGGGCGACCTGCCCGACGGAGCGACGAGGCAGCGCGCCGCCGCCTGCGCCGTCCGTCTGCTTCGCACGCTGCACGCGCGCGAGCCGGTGCTGCTGGCGGGCGCCGTGCTGCCGCTGTGGCTGTCGCTGCTGCAGCAGCTGACGGCGCCGGCCGCCGGTGGCGCCACGCTGCGGCTGCTGGAGGACTCACCGCTGCCGCCGGTGGAGCGGCGGCTGCCGGTCGGCACTGCGCTGCCTGCCTTCCGAGACACGGTGCTCGGCTGGCTGCTGTGTGAGGAAGTGCTCCAGCTGCTGGTGATGTCCAACTGTCAGCTGAGCGCAGCCGTCACCTGCCTCGGCCGTCTGGGGCGCACCGGTAGCCGCTCTGCAGCGCTGCGGGCCGTCACCAGTCTGGTGGGCGAGCGGCCGGCATCCCTGAGGCACCGCCTGCTGCGTGCCCGCCTGTTGCCGCCGACCCCAGCGCCCGCCGAGTTCACCCGCCTGCCTCCGGCCGCCTGGCGCGGCGCTGCAGTGTCGCGAGCTGCGTCGGTAACACCGCCTGAACAGATGGCGCTGCATATGCTGAGTGCGATCGAGGAATCCCCGGTGACCGGGTTTTCTGCTGTCTATCGCCACGCAGTGGACGCGACGGAGTGCATGCTGCAGTGGCCGGTGGATGTGGAGGTGCAGAAGCTGCTGGTGACCATGCTCTCCCTGCCGTGGCTGGGGGCAGAGGTGGGCTGGCTGGACCTGCAGCCGATGGCCGGTCGACCCGAGGTCAGAGCGCGACTGGAAGCCGTTATCTCCAAGCTGGGTCCTGCTGCGGGCTCTGACGTGGCCGAGGACTGCCTGCGTGCGGTGGTCATGTTCCCGCATTGCGTGTGTCCGCTGTGGCGAACGAAACTGATCGGTAAACTCTGTGGTCAGTGTGAGGTGAGCGAGGAACTCTTGCCGGCAGCGGCCCTCAGTGTCGGCCGATCGGCCACCGGACAGCTGATGGCGGCGGTGACGTCATATAGCCAGCTGGCTCCCCTCGGCCGGCTGCTGTGTCTGAGTGCCGGGTCCGCCTCTGTGTGTCTGGTAGAGGAGGGAGCGGCAGACCCTCCAGCAGACTGTATAGGACTGGGAAAACTGCAGGTGCACTGCGCTCAGTGTGACTGGCAGTTGCCGCCAGAGGGGGCGCGGCGCATGTCAGTTGCTACGGTGCCGCCCGCTGAAGTGGTTGCCGTCATTATCGGAGCTGTGACGTCATGGGAGCGGCCGGTGACGTCATCGGAGCACCGGGCGCTTGTGAGTTGCATAAACCACGCCGAGGACCGAACGGCCGTGGTGCGCGCTGTGCTGGCACTGGCGAACGCTGCCGAGTGGTCGCCTGCACTGTCTCAGGTACTGTGCGGAGGGGGAGACGATGACGACCGCGACTGGCGGCCGGCACAGACGCTGCTGTTTGAGTGGCTGGCGTCGCTTGACGATGAACAGTGCGCTCACGTGTTGGACAGTCTGCTGTATCGGGTCCAGTGGATGTCTCCGTGGGTTATGGCGCAGGTTCTAGCAGTGCTGCAGCGACCTCTGCTGTGTGGTCAGTCCGCGATCTCGGCCACGGCGCACCTCTGTCTGCAGGAGCTGGCGCGGAGGTCCGAGCTGCCGCCCTCTCAGCTTTGGCTCGGCCACCGCGCCGTGGTGTGCGCCGCCCTGGCGAAGCACCTGCTCCAGTCGGGCGCGCCGCTGGCAAGGCTAGGCGCCGCTGCCGCCGCCTGGGAGTGGCGTTCGCTGGCCACTCTGCTCCAGGTAGGCCGAAGACATCTTCTGCCGCCGCTCGTGGTCGCCATGGCAACTGCTGGACGCGCCGACCTCCTGGACGACGCCGTGGCGACGCTCGAGACGAGTCCAATGGACCTGCTCATCGACAACTACCAGTACGTCATGTCGCATCTGGTGCTGTCTGGGAGGCGTGCCGACCTCGGAAAGCTACATGCGTTCATCGAGAAGGCTACTGGGAAGGATATTGCTGGGATCCGGCGCTGCTCCCTGCAGGGCCAGGTCAGCGAGCTCGTACTGGGTATGCACGCCCATCGAGAAGACGTGATCCGCGAGCTGGGCTGTCTGGCGCAGCTGGACGACGACGGCCCTCCAAGCGGACGGCCGGTGCCTCTGGAGACGCTCGTGAAGTACTTGTCGGGCCGGCTACTGGGTGTGCTGGGCTCGGCAGACGCACGCCTTAGCTCCTCGGTCACCTCCGATGAGGAAAAGCGTCTCGTGCTGCTGTCCGTGGGCGAGCTGTGCAAGCTGCTTGGCCGTGCGCCTGTCTCAGCAATCAGCAGAAAGATGGTGGCGACACTGAAAGCGGGCCTGTCAGTACGAGGTGTGGATCATGCGTCCGTGTGGGTCAGCATGATACGCGCGCTCGATGGTCCTGCTCTTCGCGCACTGGCGTCTGAGCTGCTGGTGACACTGGCGCCTCTGCCACCTGCTGAGCGCGCTCCTGCGCTGAAGTGCCTGCTGACAGAGCGAGCTGAAGACTTAGCTGATGTGCTGGACGAGCTGCCGGACGTGGACTCGCTGCCTCAGCTGGGCGCCGTCAGCCTGTGCAACTCCCAGGCACCGCTTGCCGACCGGCTGGCTCGTTCTGTCCGCATGCTGACCCACCACAGTGTGCTGGTGCGGCGGCACGTTCTGCTGGACGTGCGCCGGCTGCTGGCACAGCACAGTAAGGAGCTGAACGCCATGGTGCGGTCGGCGGCCGGCGGCCAGCCGACGCTCGGTGAACTGATGGACGCCCTGCTGGCCGCCTGCCGGGACGCCGACAATGACGCCCGCCGCCTTGTGGCGGAATGTCTCGGCTCGCTGGGCGCCATCGACCCGGCGCGGCTCACCACCGCAGACAAAGTGGTGAATTCTGCACAGCCTGTGCCGCTGGCGCCCATCGCATCGGACGACTTCGCCACAGAGCTGCTTACTCAGCTGGGAAGAGCCTACAGCGCGGCACCAGATGGAACATCTCAGGCCTTTGCGTCCTTCGCCATGCAGGAGGTGCTAAAAATTTACGGTGTGAGTGGTGGCGGCGGGGCGGCACTGTGGGATTCGCTGCCGGCAGAGCTGCGGCAACTCCTGGCTCCGATGCGGACGTCCAAGTACAACGTGACAACCTCGCAGAGCCGGAACCCTTGTTTGATTGTTTACGGTAGTGCTGATGCCGCCGGAGGATACTCTGACTGGGTCGGTCTGTGGCTGACTCAGCTATCCAGTTTCGTCACGCAGTCACAAGCAGCGCAGGTGTTCAACGCCACGCGCTCCGTCGCGTGTCGTGACGTGACGCTGGCGGCCTTCCTGCTGCCGTATGTCCTGGTGACGGCCGTCATCGACGGAGGCGACGCCGCGCAGCGAGCGGCCCTGGCTGAGATCGAGGCTGTGCTGCGCGACCAGTCGCCAAAGTCCACCGAGACCCACCGACTGTGCTGCCGCTCTGTGTTTGCCGTGCTCGACGCAGCGGCCGGCTGGCGGCTCGATCGGCAAGCACAGTGCGGCAACAGCTCACGACTGCTGGACGCGTTGCGCCGGGATGACACCGCTTTCTGCGCAGTTTCCGCCTTCCTTGAACGCGTACCGTTTGACGTGGTGGCCGAAGCTAGCCGACGCTGCGGCGGGCAAAAGAGGGCACTGCAGTCATTAGAACTCCACCTACGGAGGCACCCGACGGAACTGGCGGCGCGACTGCCGCTGCTGCAGGCGCTGTACGTCTCGCTGGCCGAGCCGGACGGCGTGGCCGGCGTGTCTGCCACCCGGCAGGAGGCCCCGTCAGTGGCGGACCAGCTAGTGCTGCACCAGTCGCGTGGTCAGCTCCAGGACGCGCTCTCCTGCTACGAACACGTGTGCAGTACGCCGGGCAGTGAGCTGGAGGGGTACCGTGGCCTAGTGAGCTGCTACCTGAGCCTGGACCAGCCGCACTCGGCGCTGGGGCTGGCGCGCGCGCTCGCCGCCCGCTCCGACGCCTGGCAAGAAGAGTTTGGAGAGTTGCTGGTGGAGGCCACTTGGCGTCTGGGCCAGTGGGACGCGCTGGAGCCGGCGCTCGAAGACACTCCGCTCACGTCGTGGGGAGCCGCCGTCGGTGCAACGCTCCTCCACGCCGACCAAAAGAAGAAAACAGAGTTCGAAAAGATGCTGAGCTTTTGTCGCGAGCAAGAGATGGCACCTCTCTGCCTAGCCACGATCGAGAAAGGAAGTTACGCGCGGGAGTACGAGCATCTAGTGCGCTTACACATTCTGAGCGATATGGAGCGTGCGCTGCCCAGCCTTCTCTGGGAAGAGGGAGAGCCAAACACCGCCGCAGAGCTGGCGACCTGGCAGCGCCGACTGGACACCGTGCGGCCAGCGGTGAGCTCTCTGGAGCCGGTGCTCACTGCTCGCCGTGCGGTTCTCACCCTGGCTCGAGATAGACTGAGAGACCGTGCCTCCAGTGCTGCCGACACGCTTGACCTAGAGATCGGTCGGTGCTGGCTGCGCAGCGCGCGCGTCTCGCGGGAGGCGGGCCAGCTGCAGAGAGCAGCCAACTGTCTGCTCCAGATGGAGCCTCAGGAGCGCCGGCTGCCCGAGGCGTTCGTGGAGCGTGCGCGACTTCTGTGGCTGCGTGGAGATGGAGACAATGCCATCCGTGTGCTGCGACAGGGTGTGGAGAGCCACTTCCCGGACTGGTCTGCGAACCTGAAGGCTGGCCGGCTGACCACGGAGAACCGCAACATCCTGGCCGAAGCGAAGCTCCTGCTGGCGCGCTACTGTGAGGAGTCGGCGCACATGGACAGCAGCGTCATCAATCAACACTTCCTCGAGGTGACTGAGATTCGTCTAGACTGGGAAGAGGTACACTTCTACACCGCCAAGTACTTAGAGCGACTTTGGGCGGCGCTGCCGGCGGTTGGACGTGACTCGAGCCAGCTGGCGGCACGCGTAGTGCACGCGCTTGGGAAGTCTCTCCAGTACGGCTGCCGGCATGTCTACGAGTCGATGCCGCGGCTGCTCAGTGTGTGGCTGGACTATGGCGCTGATGTGTCAAACAACAAGACCAACAAACGAGCTGTGGACGCGGCACTGGTGGCGAAGAACATGGACATGATGTGCCGGAGGGTTGGCCAGCTGCTGCAAGGGCTTCCCCTGTACTGCTTCCTCACCTCGCTGCCTCAGATCATCTCGCGTATCTGCCACGGCCGACCTGAGGTGTACGCCCAGATCCGCGACATCCTGGCCGCCCTGCTGGCCACCTATCCCAGGCAGTGCATGTGGTCGATGCTGGCCGTCTCTCGCTCGTCGTATCCCATGCGGGTCGAGCGCTGTCAGGACGTCTTTGCGCGCGCCAAAACGAAGAAGCCGTCTCTGGCGACGTTCATCAGCGACGTCTCACGTCTGGCCGACAAGCTGGTGGATCTCTCCAACAAGCCTGTGGACAAGAAAGTGAGCCGCCTGAGCATGACGGCTTTCTTCCCGAGCCTGCGCCGACTAGTGACGGCCAACTTCTCGCAGATCTTGGTGCCGCTTCAGCAGCAGATGACGGTGGTGCTGCCCGAGACGGCCGCGCAGCACGGTACCAACTTTCAGCCGTTCCCCGATGACCAGGTGTGCATCGCCGGCTTCGAAGACGAGCTAGAAGTGATGCCGTCGTTAGTCAAGCCGAAGAAGATCACCATACGGGGTACGGACGGTCGCAAGTACACAATGATGGCCAAGCCAAAGGACGACCTTCGCAAAGACTCGAGGCTGATGGAGTTCAACCGGCTGGTGAACCGGCACTTGGCCAGCGACGCCGAAGCGCGGTCACGCAGTCTCCGTATCCGGACATACACGGTCATCCCTCTGAACGACGAGTGCGGCCTGCTGCAGTGGGTGCCGAACCTGAGCGGCATGCGCCAGGTGCTGCTCACCCAGTACCGGCGGCGTGGCAACGTCATGACCAACGCTGAGCTGAAGCAGGTTTGTCCGCGTCTCGAAGACTCCCTGGAGACCAAACGTAAGGTGCTGGTGGAGCAGCTGCTGCCACGCCACCCGCCGCTGCTCAGCCAGTGGCTGGTGGACACCTTTGCCGAGCCGCAGGCGTGGTACACGGCGCGCCTCAACTACGCCAGGACCACGGCCGTCATGTCCATGATCGGCTACATCCTCGGCCTCGGTGACCGACACGGCGAGAACATCTTGCTGGACGCCTCCTGTGGTGACTGCGTGCACGTCGACTTCAACTGCCTCTTCAACAAGGGCGAGCTATTCGACTGGCCGGAGCGCGTGCCGTTCCGGCTGACGCACAACATGGTGAACGCGCTCGGTCCTACGGGCGTGGAGGGCGTGTACCGGACCGCCTGCGAGGTGACCATGTCGGTGATGCGCCAGCAGCAGGACGCGCTCATGTGCGTGCTGCGGCCGTTCGTGCACGATCCACTCGTTGAATGGAGCAAGCAGGAGCGCAAGACGCGCGACGTCGGCGAAATTGTTAACGAGAAAGCGCAGGCGCACGTGGGCGACATTGAGCAGCGCCTCCGCGGCCAGGTGCGCTCCAAACTGAAGCCGGTGCCGATTCCGCTGTCGGTGGCCGGCCAGGTCAACTACCTGATCGAGGAGGCTACCAGTGTCGACAACCTGTGCCAGATGTATATCGGCTGGGCGGCGCACTTCTGAGTGGGCCAGCGGCAGTCGTACTACTCAGCTACTGTGATGTTTGTTTTGTGAACCGGTCAGGTTCGCAGCTGTGCCATTTGCGCTTCGTCATTGTGCTGACCTGTGAAGCATCTTGTGATTTTTTGATGATGTGTTCGTTGTTTGTCAGCACCTACCAGCTGGTGCAGTTTTGTATTTTTCAACTAAAGTATTTGTTGATTCGAGAGTGGTGTTAAGAACCTAAAATATTGCAAATAAATGAGATTTGTATTGATATAACCGGAGCTGTATGTAGACAATGGAAATGGAGATGGCGTGAAGGTAATGAAGCGAACCGTTTGGGATACAGAAATGTCAACATGTTTACATGATGCAGTGACCTGCGAGCAAATCACGGTTTACGATATCAGCGTTGAGTGATACTGATGCCTGTCCGTGGCCGGTTTTTATTTCGTATGTGTTGGCCTTTGCGGTCAAATCAAATTTGCCCAGAGCCCGTTACGGTCCAAACTCCATAGACAAGCGGACATACGGTTTTACAAGAGTTAGGCGACGAAATACTCAGCTTAATTATTAAGTAATGGGCACCATTAGGTAGGCCATACAATTTTCTGTAGTACCGCATAGTCGCTGCAGTCAAAGGTGTTCTGGTTTTTATGCTATATGCCAAAGAATTTTTGCGTGTAATCACCGGTGACACGACATATTTCTGCTTTATTGGGTTGGGCGGTGAAGTCGATGACGTGATCACAATGAAAATGGCTTAGTTTTGTAGAACATTGAATTCTGATTCCGGCACGACTCTCGCTGGTCCATTTTTTATTATAAATAAACCATTAATTGCGGTACAAAGTCAAAACTAGCCCGAAACGGCGCCCGCAGCGGCCGTTAGCACAGCGGCCTTATGGTAAACAGGTTAGTTCACATTCCCGCCGCTATGCGAGTGGCGGCGGCGCCACCTGTCCTCATGTCCGCCTTGGACCGTAACGCGGAGGGATGATATAAATCAGGGGACGACAATGGTCTGGGTCTGGGCAGTGTGGGTGGGCGGTCACACTGGTGCCCCGCCGGGGCTGGGCCCGTCCAGTGGACAGGCCACCCATGACCCAACTCCGTCAATGCAATGGTCACCCCACTGTACGATGGATCTGCCGGATCTACTCCCTGTGGAGGAGCTATACGCTACCCGCGCCGGGTAAATGAGACTGTTCACTGTTCTGTCCAGCACAGGAGGTTCGAGGCGTGGAGAAGATGACGAGGATTCTGGATATGAAAAATGACTGAACGGGTTTCCCGTCCTCTCAGATTTAGGTATATTAGACTGCCGCTGATTTCCCGCGCCTTTGGATTCGTTCGTCGAACGAAATGAATATCTGCCATACCTTTTAGGAAATCATTCGATCGATAAATGTCACTTTTTCCCATGAACAAGGCAAATTTGAAATTGTCTGCATTCAGTAATTCGTATTAGCTTCTTGCCGTGCGCGTTGGCTAGTTTTTGTTTTCTAAGTTTCAAATAATTTGTCAAAAAATTGTAAAATGTTTCTATATTGTAAAAGGTTTCGCTAGGTTTTGGAACTTGTCCCTAGGGAAAAATAAAAACGAACGCGACCTCTGATGACAAACACTGCGTGCTAGAGACATACCGTTTTCGTGTTCAGTGTTCTCTTTCAGATAACGGTCAGTTTGAGTTATTGAAAGAGTCAAGAACCAATAGAAATTCGAAAAAGGAGAGTCAAATAGCATACGTGCTGCTGATTGGTGTACACGGTAGATCATTTCTGAAACGCGTGTTGGGTGCTTGAGACAGAACAGCGGTTGGTAGTAAACAGGGCACTAAAGAGTCGGGTACTCCAAAGTTTTTCCTAGTATATACTAGAATTATACTATATCATCTAGAAAAACAACTAGAACTGGGAGCTTTTTACTATATACCAAAAATTATCCTAGGATATGGCTGCGCTGAAGCGCGGCGCAGCTGGCGCTCGTGTTTCAATACATTGCGCTTCATATTTATACACAAGGCGGCTTGTGGTGTGGTTTTTCACGCAGTTCCATGATTTTCTCCCTTCATTTAAAGACTTACAAATTGTGCTGGCTAAGTATTTAATAACTATCGTGTGCATTAAAAAATTGGCTCTTCATTATGCATGGAATTGTGTGAACAAAGGCCTTTCTGAGTAACTGTGTGCAAATTTGCAAACTGCTGTACTTGACTGTGGGCCAGCCTCATGCTTTCTCATTCTTTCACTGTTGCGTAATGTGTTAAAAAAGAAGTTTCAAGGAATTTTATAAATTGTGATGCATGGCGACACCTTTCGACTTAGCTGTGAGCACTGAGCATATTTGGTATAATCGTATTGCAAAGATTGCGTACACCGGCTTTATCTATTTGCGATGGCAGCTTTCGTGCGACATTTGTGTATTGTCTTTTCTATGTTGGTCACTACTCGTTTGTATGTATTTTTAGAGCCCTGACAGGCTGATGAAGGAATACTGAAGTCTTCTGAAAGCTATCATTACTAAGAAGTGAAGCTGGTGTTATGACTTATGAACAGTGAACAGTGTCCCAAAATTTTATTTCAGAGTGAAAAATTGTTCTTGAAAATTGGAGATGGAAGTGGAAAATTGATTTCAGTTGGACGTCATTTCCCACCCAAAACTAGCAAATTTTGGGACATTGGTTTTGAACAAACTTAACAATACAATATCACTGTCCCAGGCTCTAGCTGAATAACATCAACATAAATATAACATAATACTTTGTGTAAGCATCTCGTACAACTGTGTTGCTGTGATAATGAAATCAAAACACATGCATCCTGCATCCATGAAAGTGGATAGTAAGTAGAAAGAAGCATTTGTTGCCACATGTTAGTGATAATTGTGCAATTTCTTGGTAATTTTAGTTTGTATGAAAACGCGTAAGATTTTGGTGATTGAAACTAAACATGGAAGATAATTTTTGGGTCAATTTTTATTTTTTATTTTTTAATGCTGTTCTTGATATTCCACTTCACTCAAAACACACCAGTTCATGAGTTATTTCAGGGCTTTCACAATAGCCATGTCTTTGTGGTCAATCATCCTCAGAGCAGCCTGAGTCAATTCCATTTATAACTTCCTGAGCCATATATCTCTGATCCTTTTTCAGGACACATGCACTACTACATGTATGCTGTGCCTGGCTCAAGATTCCTATATGTAGCCAGGCTGCCCTACCGACACTGGCAAAATGAATGCTTCCTTGAACAAAGCTAACCAAAGGTGCCATCAACTGTCTTAATCTGAACAGGAACGAAGCCTAATTTTCAACATAGACAACAGCTTGTGTGAAGCTGTCACTTTCAGGGTGTGCACCACCCAGTGTTCATTTGTTAACATCAATAATGTGTGACCACGAAAGGAAACCCTTCTGAAGGTAACATCTCTCGACCATTCTAAGATCCTGTTAACAATCCACTACCTTAATAGGTATTAACAGGTCTTTTAAATAACCATGCATTAACTATTCCTCTGATAATGCTTGTTATGTTTTCAAATAGGTTCATGTTCTTTCATCCTGATTTTTCAAAGATAAGTATCACTTGAGTTTGTTTTTATTGCAAGTGTGATGCATGTAATTTCATCTTCATGTTTTCTCAGATCGAAGATCCTGCTCGCAGCTATGCCTCATTGCCTACCATGGCCAAAACCTCTTTGAGGTTTACCGTAGTGTTCTCCGTCTGATTGTTATGTGTTGAGGATGAGCTGAATGTTACTGATATTGATAGGTACCTGATATCTAATTGTGGTCAATGTTAAGTGTAATACCGTGACATCTTCCAATGCCAAAGTTTATTTCCAACGAGCCAAAGCTTATTTGCATTGCAATTACGAGCGATAGTGTGATGTGTGGAACGTGTAGTAAGTACGATTGGGAACCACTTACTCTGTAACCCAAAGTGGCATGTTTGCATATATGAGAATGTTCAGTGTTCATCGTCTTTAGATAATAAAAGCATTGGCATACCAGGAAGTGGATTGTTCGGTAGTCGCCTAAAATGGTATCAGAGCTGCAATTTTGACACCATCGTGTTCGTGATGCTCAGCCACGTCGAATGATATGCTTTTTGTATGGGTGAGGTCAATTTAGGATGTTGACCTCCGTCCAAGGTCAGGTCAGGTCATTACCTCATGATGAGGTCAAGTTGCACGTTATTCAATTCGGCAGGTCTTTCTGAGTCTATTTGTGTCTTTTCCGTCTAAGATCACTGTCAGCGCCAAAATAGCTGTCTCTATCCCCCCCCCCCCCATCGGCTTATAATGGCCAGATCACCTGACCGACCTGACGTTAGGTGACCCTTAGGAGAAATCCGAAGTTAACGACTTTTGAGAATAAGGGAGTTTGATAAGTTCTGAAAGTTTCATCTACCTGTGATAGATCTCCTTGAATTGATGGAGTTGCTATGTTACGACGTTTTTTAGACCGTGCAGAGGTTCACTTATGACGTCATAGGTCAGTGACCTGACCTGACCTGAAAATGAGGTTGGTGCCACAAAATCCGGCTTGAATCAAAGGTCAGGTATGCCAACTTACAACCCTCCATCACCAGCGCGCTCACCCCTACTTTACTTTGCAGCAATGGTTTGCCGCACATTAACGATAAAAGTTTTGATCTGTCCGAGATTCGAACACAGGACCTTCCGATGTATCAAAAACATGGGGTCATATATAGACGAATATCTCGAAAACGGTTGGATGGGCTTGAACTTTTCGTCCCAAAAATGGAAATAAAAATGTTGTAGCTATCTTTTGACATACTTTGTATGTGGATGCCCACACTACGAAACCTTGAAAATCAAGCGCGAAAAGTCGCATTTTAACACGCAACCCTATGGGCTAGTAGGAAAAGTCACGCCCATGCTGCCATATGACTTTGGAGGGGGCTGGTAGTAAATACCAAAAAAAATTGTTGGTGATTATTTTTGTTATTATTGTCATTATCGCACAGCGGTTAGCCTCTATATACGGCCTCGGGTTAGCTGTCAATCGCTGCAATAAAAGAAAAAGCCGAAAGGCTCAAAAGAAAGGCCGTATAAGAGGTGTAAGAGGTTTGCAGTGCAGCCGTGCAGCCCGGCTTTTACAGTAGTGTTTGTAGCTGATCGATATTGTACTAACTAGGTAGGTACCAACTATTACAGGTTTATATTAATATTGAAGACATCAACATCAGAAGATCAAAAGATTTCAGGTGACATCACTTCTGGCCATTTTCGACCCAAAAAATGTTTCGCGGGAAGAGCTGTCAGGCCTACAGCTTAAGAGATACAGAAAAATGTTTTCAACTTAAAAGGTGTATAATTAACAGGGCTATAACTACCAGTAAAACGCCTTTTGGGCGAAGAACGAGCGAGCAAGATAGTGAGCCCTGCACGTGAGCAAGGGCGAGAGGGTACTTCCAATGGGCTTGTGCAAAGCACCCTTCTAACTGGTCGCTAGCGGTGTGCCAAATTCGAAATCAATCGGCCCAGCCGTTCTTGTGATCTGGAAGCGGCATTCTGCACGTGCGCACGTGCAGGCGGGGTCCAAACTGACTTTTGCACGGCACCCTACTAACTGGTCCCCAACCGTGTACCAAGTTTGAGCGCAATCGGCCCAGCCGTTCTCTAGATCTGGGAGCGCCCCCTGCACGTGCGCACGTGCTGTAGCACCCCAACCCTAACACATGCAGATGAATTATCTGATGGAGACCTAACTGTGTACCGAGTTTCAATTCAATCGGCCCAACCGTTGTGTCGTTATTGAGGTTGCAATTTTGGGGGTTCTTAAAAAATGTCCAACTTTACCACGCGTTACGTGCGGTGGTTGGCAAGAACGCATGGTGGCCATCACACCACAGAACTTTTATGTCTAAGTGACATTCAGTAAAGAAGACCGCTTGTCAATCGGATGTCCCGTTCCTAAGATATTAGCTTTTGAAGAGCGTCCCCACGGCCGGCCGGCCGGCCGCTCATGCTCAGGATTTTCCCTTAAAGGGACACTCCCACCTTAACATTAGTTTTGAGTTGAGATAGCCAAATTGGTGGCCATGGCCTGCAAATACCGGTTTGGGCACTCACAACATCGACAAATGCTTTAATTCGGAGATATGGAATTTCAAACTTGCAGTTTTCGGATTCTAAGGGGCTAGTGCATTGGTATGCCCCCTTAGAATTTGTGACGTCAGCGGAGATCTAACGATTTTTAAATCTTTTACTAAAACGTTTGGTACCACGCGGTGGTATATGCTGCTTTGCGCGCAACAAATGCCGCACTTTCAAATAAAGTCGCTAGGAACAGCGGAGATCTCAAAAAGTAAACAAAAGTAAAAGTCTAATATCTTGAAAACCGGTGAATATTTTTCGATGACATTTGGTAGATATTCGTTTTAGCTCTTTCTGAACCGAGCGACATCACTTTCGTGCCAATTCATTAACTTTTTTGAAGGTGGGAGGGTCCCTTTAATGAACTCGCTCGCTCACTGCGCTCGCTCGCTCGTAATAAGCAAGGCCTGCTATCTCAGATTTTGAAGTTTTCGTATTTTTACCCCCTGAAATCAGTTTTTTATTTCATTTTTTTTTTTTTAATTTAGAAAAAAACGGAAGATATGTGACAGTCCCTACCGCCTTCTATTCACATACCAAATTTGTGATCGATACCTTTTTTAGCCAATGTATAGCGAAAAAAATAATTCACAATTGCTGACGTAAAATTTTCAAACTCAATTTTTAGCAATTCTAGACCACATAGCACAAAACAAAGATCACTATTAGACTTGCCGTGACGAGCTGCATCAAATCAATACCCATTTTATGCAAAACTATCAACTTGAATTTTGACCGTTTTTGACCTGACAATTGACATCACTGGCGGTCGCAGCCGCTAGCAAAAGGGGGGGCCAAAGTCACACTCGCGGGACATAACATTTATCCATCACCGGGAGGGGGGGGGGGGTGATCGGCTAATTTTTTACGTCCACGAGGCGCCGCACAGTTGGCATTACTTATGCTTCATCCATCTCATTCTTGCGTGAAATCTTTGAGCTCAATTTAAGGCAAAATCAACGGTTCCATTTACCGTCTCACGGTGTGCCCACCGGTCGGGCCGCTGCACCGTCCATGACGACGGATCGGTGTAGCATAGGTATACTGGAAGGTTAGGCACGCGGATTCATGATCTTACCACTATAAAACAATTCGGAAAAGTGCAGATACATCTTGCTAAAAAGTACAGATACCTCTTGCTTTGAACAAGCATGTGAAACCCAGAGAGCATTTTTAGACTATGACATTTACCAGAGCTGGGCGCGTTCCTCGATTTTCGGTAGTGCGTTAGCGTTCCTGCGTTCCTCCGGCCGCGGTTAGTGCGTTCCTGGAATAGCGTTCCTCAATTTTTCCGCTCGGTGCGTTAGCGTTCCTGCGTTCCTGCGTCCCAAACTGTTATCCCGTATTGTATTCTGGCCCTACCAAGCAGCAAATCATACCAAAATCAGTGCAACGCAACACTGTAGCGGACAAAGTAGGCAAATCGCGCCAGTCCAACACTACAGGCGTGTTCTTCACAACCGAAGTCGTGGACAAAGAAATACCGCCGAACCACGCGGCGCGGGCCCAACCAAACACGGGGCGAATCGATCACAGAATACCCAGAATGGCGACGCGGGGCCGAAAAGCAGCTCGACATCTCTTTTCCGAATCGAATATCTGAAATACGTTTTACCAATATCATCCGTAGGGTTTTCAACAAAAATACGACCTGCTTAAAAACAATAGTTAAGTTGAAAGATGTATCTAAGTAAAAGTTATCATATTTACTTTACACATTTGATGCCTGAAACCGAATCGAATAGTGAACATCACCACTAAATCTAAACAAGCCTTCCTCGATTCGACCGACAAGTGGCGCCTCTACCGGCAAACACACGTACTCGAGTTTCAAACATTTGACACAGAGGTCATTGGCAGCAATATGATTTTTCGGGTGGTTCCGCAAGAACGCAGGAACGCTTCAAAATTTCGGGTGGTGCGTTCCTCTTACTTACGTTCCTTTGAAAAACTTTGCGTTCCTGCGTTCTTGCGTTCCTAAAAAGGGCGGTGCGTACGTACGGAAGAACGCAGGAACGCACTAAAGGAACGCACTTGCCCAGCTCTGACATTTACCCATATAGGTACCTAGTTGTGTGGCGGCGGGAGAGAGTAGGTACACCGGCCTCTGGAGACCCCCACAGGTTCCGAGCTTTCATGGAATTGGCATCTGAGGGCCGCGCGCGACTCCTGCGGGGCTTCGCAACGGCTCTGTTGGGGCTCACTCAACCTGCCTAGTCCTACTGCTAAAAAGACTGGCCCTGAGCCCTAAGGACTTCATCAGTCTCTGCCAGCCCCAGGACCCACACCGGCTCATGGGGTCCCGACCTCGAAATATGAGGGAATCAGCGCGGGACCATCAGGACGTAAAGCAATATCGATCAGGACCAACGTAAGGCTGTGCCGGAGACTGCGTGAGCCCTCTGATCTTCGGAAACCCACCCATGTATGTTTTCATGTAGAGACTAGTTTAGGGCCCTCAGAGACCAGTACAGGGCCTGCAAACTACAAAGGCCAGTAGTTTGAGACCATCAGAGACCGAGTTGGGCTCTCAGAGGCTAATGTGGGTCCTTACTCATTACAGGCCAGCATGGGCCCTCAGAGGTCAGCGTGGGGCCCTAAAAGACCGGCATGAGCCGTCGTTGGACCCCAGAGGCCAGCAGAGGGCCCTCAAAGGCCAAGATGGGCCCTCCTCAGAGGCCAATGCAGACCCTTAGAGGCCGGCATCGGGTCTTCAGCAGCCAGTGCGGGGCCCTTATTGGCACCTAAAGGTTCGTCTTGGGACACCAGAGACAGAAATAAGGCCTTCAGAGACCGGTGTGAGACCCTCAGACGCCGGTTGGGACCCCTGAGGCCGGTTAGGGGCCCTCATAGGCCAGATGTGGGGCCTCAGAGGTTGATGTAGGCTCTTAGCGGTCAACGTGGGCGCTTGACCGCCACTGAAGTTCCCTCAGAGGTCAGTGTAGGACGTTCAAAGACCGGTGTGGGAGCTATATTAATAGCTGGGCGTGGGTTTTTTTAGCCTCGTGACGATCGAATAATTGCCAGGGCCCCATACACCTATATGGGGGCCCATTGGTTGTTTGAGGGGGGGGGGGGCAAATGATATGATGGCCCCCTTTATTGACCTTTGGGGGCATGGCCCTGATGCCCCCCCCCCCGGCCCCCCGCGACCGCCACTGTGTAGGTACACATTACACACATGCCTCTGAGATTACATAGCTCATGCAAACTCTATGCAGGCCCCGGAGGTTCCACGCTAATCCTTAAGAAACCAAGCCGGCATACGGCGTCACCACCGGGCTTCTGAGGTGCACAGCACCAACCCATGAGGTCTTACTTTAGTGTCTTGGAGCCAATCTCCTTTAGCAGGGCCCACCCGCCACTACCGAAGAGGGTCTCATGCCAGCCATTGCTGAATGCTGGGCCTACGAGAGCCTCAAGTAAACCCGCGCTGATATTCCATATAAGATCCGGCCATACTCGTGAACCGGTGCCAGCGACGCTGACCGCCAAATTGACAGAATGCGAAACTGAGCCCACTCATCATGAGTGAAATTTACGTCCTTTGATGGCGCAAGAAAGAAAATGAAACATACGAAAAGCTTTTCTAGGACTTTTGTTCGATCTGAAAGGTGGGGCCAAAAGATAGTATGGCCCCACCTTTCAGCACCAAAGGGGGGGGGCCATGGCCCCCGTGGCCCCCCCCCCCTGCGACCGCCAGTGATTGACATTGACCTGACCACCAGAAAGCGTAACCGGACAAATCTTCGTATGGCATTTCTTCGTCGCGCAATATTTCGTCCGCATTTCTTCGTCCGCAAATCTTCGTCGGCGCATTTATTCGTGTCGCATTACTTCGTCTCGCTTTTCTTCGTAGGTGCAAAAATTCGTAGCGCATTTCTTCGTATCCGCATTTCTTCGTCGGTGCATTTCTTCGTCAAGCATTTTTTCGTCCACGCATTTCTTCGTCTACGCAAATCTTCGTCCGCATTTCTTCGTCCACGCAAATCTTCGTCTGCGCAAATCTTCGTCTGCGCTAATCTTCGTCCGCAAATCTTCGTCCCCGCAAATCTTCGTCCGCAAATCTTCGTCCGCATTTTTTCGTCCACGCATTTCTTCGTCTACGCAAATCTTCGTCCGCATTTCTTCGTCCACGCAAATCTTCGTCCCCGCAAATCTTCGTCCGCAAATCTTCGACCGCAAATCTTCGTCCGCAAATCTTCGTCCGCAAATTTTCGTCCGCATTTTTCGTCCACGCATTTCTTCGTCCAATCAAATCTTCGTCCGCAAATCTTCGTCCGCAAATCTTTATCTGCGCTATCTTCGTCTCCGCAAACACTCGTCCACAATTGTAGTTCAATAAAACCATAGAAATATCAGACAGTCAAGTGAATGACGAATTTGATGCATGGAATGGATGATCGAAACTTTTGAAGTCAGGTAGATGAGGTCAGTCAGGTGAAGCTATTGTATTTGGAGCCGACAATTGTAACATTCCATATCCCCAGTAAACATGCCGACGTCGGCCCGACGTCGGCCGACGTCGGGGTGACGTCGGCAACTCGGCATCGGCATGTCGACGTCGGCCCGACGTCGGTCCAACCTCGGCACGACGTCGGCTGGATGTCGGATATGCCCGCATGTTCCGACGTCCAGCCGAGGTCCAGCCGACGTCGGGCCGACGTCGGACCGAGATCAATTGCTGAGGTCCAGCCGACGTCGGGCCGACGTCGGGGCGACGTCGGACCGACATCGGCCGCTGTTTTGACCATTAAAATAATATAAAATACATGTTTCATGTTTCATAAAGAGCTTCTGTATTCAAAATATCCTCAGGAAACTCAAATCTTCCTCCACGCCGCAACCCGCTGATCCGGACTGGACGGAAAACTTTATCCCATTTGGGATTGCCCGTAAGCCGAGCTCGCCCGTAGCCGGGTGCGGTGAGTGCTTGGGGGCTGCTCGGCCTATCCTCTGGTCAGGCTCAGCCCCGGCAACTCACCAGGGCCGGGCCCAGTTCATATAGAAAGGCCAGTCGGCAAGTGTCACTTTGCCAAAGTGCCACTTATCAAAGGGACACTTTGGGAAACGTTGGTGGAGGTGTGTAAGAGTGGCTATATGAATCCATTGTGGGGTCGCCCTTTCCAATAAGTGTCACGTAACAGCAATGGGACCAGGGACTCTTTATGAACTGGACCCAGGGTGCTCGCCAAGAAGACCAATGTCTCCATCCTATGATCCTTCCGGCTCTGAAATGGTCTTGTTAGACCGAAAGGGCATAACCCAACAAAACAAACCAAATTCGTTAGCTGGGTGCGTGGTGTAGTGGTTAGCGCACTAACCTCGCGTTCGAATGACATGGGGTTCGAATCCCATCGCCGGCTGATGCTTTTGGCGTGTTGTCCCAGTAAACATGCCGACGTCGGCGACTGGGGGGCTCGAATCCCGCCGCCGGTTGATATTTTTGGCGCGTTGTCCCAATAAACATGCCGAAGTCGGCCCCGTCGGTCCAACGACAAACGATCTCGTCAACCTCGGCAAACGATCTCGGCCCGACGTCGGCTCGACGTCGGCTGGACTTCGGCTGGACGTCGGAACATGCGGGCATATCCGACGTCCAGCCGATGTCGGGCCGAGGTTGAACCGACGTTGGGCCGACGTCGGGCCGAGCCTCGGCCCGACGTCGGGCCGACGTCGTCATGTTTACTGGGTCATTTGTGTCCCGGACATTCTTTTTTTCGCGGTCGTTGAATGACAATATAATCTCTTGTACCCTCGCCGGCATAGGCGGCGGAACGGGGAGGGCACTGGGTGACTGGGGCACAGTTCCCCTCTTTAATTTTGGCCTTTTAACAGTAGCCCTATGGGCGTTGCATGGAAAGCATATTGGACCAAAAGTCGGCAGTGCCGTGCCCCCCTTAAAGGGACCCTCCCACCTTCAAAAAAGTTAATGAATTGGCATGAAAGTGATGTCGCTCGGTTCAGAAAGAGCAAAAACGAATGTCTACCAAATTTCATCGAAAAATATTCACCGGTTTTCAAGATATTAGACTTTTACTTTTGTTTGCTTTTTGGGATCTCCGCTGTTCCTAGCGACTTTATTTGAAAGTGCGGCATTTGTTGCGCGCAAAGCAGCATATACCACCGCGTGCTACAAAATGTTTTAGTCAAACATTTAAAAATTGTAAGATATCTGCTCTGACGTCACACATTCAGAGGGGTATTCCTATGCATTAGCCCCTCTGAATCAAAATGCTGCAATTTTGAAATTCAATATTTCCGATTTAAGGCATTTCTCGATGTTGTGAGTGCCGAAACCGGTAATTGTGAGCCAGGGACCCCATTTTGGCTATCTCAACTCAAATCTAATGTTAAGGTGGGAGGGTCCCTTTAATTGAAGATGTTCCGCCGCTACTGCCCGCCGGACCTATTTGTTTTCTACGGTACACGCCGGCCGAGGGGGCGGGTACGACCCCCCCCCCATCGCCGTTTGCCACTGGTGGAGCTAGCGCGTCGCGGAAAAAAAACGAGCGTGTGCGCCGTTACGAGCCGCAGAGATTAATGCCCGATTTTAAGGCCTTCTAGGTCAGGGGTTGGCATACGGCCTGCGGGCCGGATCCGGCCAGGTGGATGACGGTTGGATCCGGCCCGCGACCATCTGACGTCCGGCCCGCGGCTGGTATCAGCGACTTACATCGTGTTCCGGTCCGCCCCCCCCCCCCCCACACACACACCGCCTGGAAGGTTAAGCGAGTAGACCACGTGAAGCCGCCAAGTGCACGCACCTGCAGCAGTCGTTGATGCTGCGCGCAAAAGCTGCTGACCAAATCTTACCGTTGCAAGTTTTGTCTAGAAGTAGAATTAGACAAAAACACCCGCAAATGGTGTTTATAAACTCATGAAGTGTGCGAAGGAAGAACTGTTGTGCCAAAGCACATTTGAGTCACTTTTATATCGGAGTCGATTTATGAAGGAACCGCGGGCCGGAACACGATGTAAGTCGCTGATACCAGCCGCGGGCCGGACGTCAGCTGGTCGCGGGCCGGATCCAACCGTCACCCACCTGGCCGGATCCGGACCGCGGGCCGTATGCCGACCCCTGACCTAGAAGGCCTTAAAATCGGGTATTAATCTCTGCGGCTCGTAACGGCGCACACGCTCGTTTTTTTCCGCGACGCGCTAGCTCCACCAGTGGCGAAACGGCGATGGGGGGGGGGTCGTACCCGCCCCCTCGGGCCCTCGGCCGGCGTGTACCGTAGAAAACAAATAGGTCCGGCGGGCAGTAGCGGCGGAACATCTTCAATTAAGGGGGGGGGGGGGGCACGGCACTGCCGACTTTTGGTCCAATATGCTTTCCATGCAACGCCCATAGGGCTACTGTTAAAAGGCCAAAATTAAAGAGGGGAACGGTGCCCCGGTGCCCTCCCCGTTCCGCCTATGCCGGCGAGGGTACAAGAGATTATATTGTCATTCAACGACCGCAAAAAAAGAATGTCCGGGACACAAATGATATGGAATGTTACGATTGTCGGCTCCCAAATAAAATAGCTTCACCTAACTGACCTCATCTACCTGTCTTCAAAAGTTTCGATCATCCATTCCTTGCATTAAATTCGTCATTCACTTGACTGTCTGATATTTCTTCATGGTTTTATTGAACCACATTTGTGGACGAATGTTTGCGGAGACGAAGATAGCGCAGACAAAGGCTTGCGGACGAAGATTTGGTTGGACGAAGAAATGCGTGGACGAAAAATGCGGACGAAAATTTGCGGACGAAGATTTGCGGACGAAGATTTGCGGACGAAGATTTGCGGGGACGAAGATTTGCGTGGACGAAGAAATGCGGACGAAGATTTGCGTAGACGAAGAAATGCGTGGACGAAAAAATGCGGACGAAGATTTGCGGACGAAGATTTGCGGGGACGAAGACTTGCGGACGAAGATTTGCGCAGACGAAGATTTGCGTGGACGAAGAAATGCGGACGAAGATTTGCGTAGACGAAGAAATGCGTGGACGAAAAAATGCTTGACGAAGAAATGCGCCGACGAAGAAATGCGGATACGAAGAAATGCGCTACGAATTTTTGCACCTACGAAGAAATGCGAGACGAAGTAATGCGACACGAATAAATGCGCCGACGAAGATTTGCGGACGAAGAAATGCGGACGAAGAATTGCGCGACGAAGAAATGCCATACGAAGATTTGTCCTGAAATCACCAGAAAGTGACCTAAACCGTACCTGATGGTCTTATAACCAACATTATTGAGTTGGAAGTAAAAAAAAAAAAATGCCATAAAACATGCATCACACAACCCTAGTAAAGTTGGGTTGATGTGCTCACTGCTCATCCTTGGTGACCTGATCTGTGACCTGCGACCTGGTATTATCAGTGACCTCCAATAGCAATATATGTCCTAGGCATTAAGCCCTACCGCTGATTCTCGACAAAATGCGTTTTACTCGATATTATAGGGCATTCCATAGAAGACCTGTGAACGGTGAAACATTTTATCTTTGATCTGACCTGTGTGACGTCATCGGTGACCCCGAGGTCAATGAAACTTGAGTTCCCTGAACAAATTTGGCAGGGCTATCGAACGCCGTTTGAATTTTGCGGATCCGTCCGGTAGGTTCGGAGCTACGAGGGGGGGGGGGGCAAAAATATGCCCCCTACCGCGTGGAAGGTGGCCGGGAGGCCCATCATTTACCTGGTTAATGCATTTAGGACAGGTCAGGCCAGGTCTGGTCAGGTCAACCACTAGGGGTCCCACTGACCAGCCACAGTAGGTGTCAACCACCACTGACAGCTTCCCAACATGTTACCAAGGCACCTAAAGTACTTTGTTAATGTTCAAATGGGTGGTAAATTCGAAATCAGCTCCAAAAACTACCTCAGAAGCACCTAAAACTAAAAACAGTCAACCAAGTTCATCAAAGGTCAGTGACCTTTACCTGACCTTCATGTGACCTTGACACCAGAATGCATGGGACCAACAGTATTTCACATGTTTGAACGTTTACAACCACAGAAGGCTGGAAACGTGCGGATAATATGAGCTGACATCTGCCGCATTGATTCCGGCCAAACATGGTCTCGACCTCGAGCAACAGGTCACAGGTCAAAGGTCATGTGGGTCAGGTTCATGAAATTTTCAGGGCAAGTATAAAATTAATAAACTCGAGAGTGCTGAAAGTTTCGTCGCGAGCGGCCGCTTTTTGCGTCAGTTATTCACACAAAAAACGAGCGGGGGTCCATTCGACCCTCCATAAGTTGATTTTCAACTGCCTCGCACCTGCATACACAATCGAAATCTTACTAGTTTTTTTTTTTCTGGCCTTTGGAGAAGGGGGGCATCTACACCCCCCATAACATCCTTTCCGAGATCCATCTTTGGCTCATTGGTCATCATTAGAAAGACGATAGATGACAGATTTTTCGGGTTAGGGTTAAATATCCTTGCAACGGTCAGAAGGTGGATTCATGCAGACTGTGAAAGGCCTCCGTGCTTCATTATGGAGAGAAGCCCTCTCCTCGCGACTCGCACCCGTGTGTAATCTCATGTTTACCGAGCGGCCCGGCGGCGAGTCGCGTCCGGCCTCTCACAGCAGTTCGCGCCGCTGCCGCCAGGTGTCTGGGGGCGTTCCCGGCCGCGGTGCGGTGCCGGCGACCGGCGTCAGTCGACGTAACGATCCGGGAGGCCGCACACCGCCTCTCGCTCCTCGCAGCACCGGGACAGCAGCAGTAGCAGCAGCAGCAGCAGCAGCAGGGACAGCCATGTCGGCGGCAGGCCGCGTGGCGCTCTACGGAGGGGCCTCGGCCGTCCTCTGGTTTCTCGTGGAGATCACGGCCGGCCAGATACTGGCGGCGCTGTTTGCCGTCTGGGTTCTCACCGGTGGATGGAGGATGCTGCGGATCGCCTACCGCACCCTGCCCAGGGAGCTCATGTGAGTTAGGAGGGGCTCGCAAGCGCTTAGGGGACGTTAGCCTGTGGGGTGGCTGGTAAGTTAGGGCATATTCAATGAGTATCAACAAGAAACTATATACATTTTTGGTTGATTCTGTTAATAGTTGATTAGTAACGTGCTCACGTTTTCTTTGTGCGTTGAAGTATAGGTGTCGTGAGCGTATTTCCATCACTGTTTTCTTGTCCTTTGAAGGTTACGGTGTTTTACATGCCTGTTGCGCGACCGTTTTCTAACTTATCACTAGCATCAAACACCTGCAATCTTATCAATTCGACAACATCTTACCAACGTGGAGCCTCAGGCTATTGACATTCCACTTGATCTCTCCCACGCAGGGCCGTGCAGCGGTTCGGCAGACTCCTCTACAAGATCAAGGTGTGCGAGCGCTACAACATGTCCGTGCCGGAGCTGTTTCAGCAGACGGTGGCCCAGAACCCCAACAAGACGGCCATTATGTTCGAGGAGCAGCGCTGGACGTACAGAGAGGTCAGTCCGGGGGTCAGTCAGTGTCAGTCACTCTGTGACAGTCCGGTCAGTCCGGGTCACCAGGGGACCACTCCAGGTCACAATGAATCAGTCCGGGTCACAGGGGGTCAACACGGGTCACGGGGGGGGGGCGGAGTCACACACAGCGAGTCAGACTGGGTCATAGCAGGACAGTCGGGTCACAGGGAGTCAGTTCGGGGCGGAGGGGGCAGTCCAGGCCACAGTCCAGTCGGCAGTCAGGGTTACAGTGGGACAGTCCAGGTCACAATAAGCCGACCGTAATCGTTGCGAGTGCAGGTCGCCAAGTTCCAAGCCCTGTCATTCCATATCACGCCCAAATCGCCCATCCATGTCGCTTGTCGCTACAATGCACATGTCATCACATATGAGTACAGGTACAAGCCGTTGATAGCGAGCGATGCAAATACCGTTGCGTATAACCCCCTCCGCTTCAGTAGCGTACCG